>NW_026020063.1:6047158-6535362 GCF_900185275.1 Solanum verrucosum | reverse complement strand
CAGTATGGGAAGACTCGGATCCTGAAAAATGGTCAGACTCGAAGCCTGAAGCATGGGCACACTCGTCAAGCATATTCAAGTCATTTATCCTTGATTATATGCGGTGCCCCAATCCAAATTTAACTTCTTCATTGCCCACATCGCTTATGCTACTGGTAAATGACAAGACTTCCCATATACAAGTTGGTAAGGAGACATACATATGGGGGTCTTGTATGCAATGCGATATGCCCATAGAGCATCATCAAGCTTCCTTGACCAATCTGTTCTATTAGCATTCACAGTCTTCGCCAATATCTGTTTGATCTCTCTGTTGGATACTTCAACTTGACCGCTAGTCTGTGGATGGTAAGGAGTGGCTACATTGTGACGAACACCATATTTCTCAAGTAGTACCTTGAATAACTTATTTCCAAAGTGAAAACCTTCATCGCTAATAATAACCCTCGGTGTACCAGATCTGGAGAAGATATTCTTTTTCAAGAATGTGGTGACACTTTTACCTTCATTGTTGGAGAGCGCAACTGCTTCCACCCACTTCGATACATAATCAACCGCAACAAGAATATACTTCATCCCATATGAACTCACAAATGGACCCATAAAATCAATGCCCCATACATCAAACAACTCTATCACCAATATAAGATTCATTAGGAGCTCTTGCCTCTTTGAAATCCCTCATTCTCTTTGGCAACGATCACAAGACTTGGCAAAATCATGAGAATCTTGGTGGATGGTAGGCCAGTAGTACCCACATTGCAAAATCTTATGTGCAGTCCGAATACCACTATGATGCCCACTAACGGGTGATGAATGGCATGCTTCAAGTACACTCAACATCTCAACCCGGGCACACTGCGACGAATAATCCCATCAGCACAACTACGATACAAGTAAGGTTCATCCCAAAAAAATCTCTTCACATCATGCATAAACTTTTTCATTTGGTTAAAAGACAAATCGGGGGGCACAATATCGCTTGCCAAATAATTAGCTAAGTCTGCGAACCAAGGAATCAAATCATGAGAAGCAGCCAATACCTGTTCATCTGGAAAAGTATCATTAATTTCATCCGTATCTCCAAGCTTTAGCATAGCCTCTTCCTCTAATCTGGACAAGTGATTGGCAACTTGATTTTTGGTCCCCTTCTATCTTTTACTACAAAATCAAACTCTTGCAGCAACAATACCTATCTAATCAATCTTGGTTTTGCATCCTTTTTCGCCATCAAATACCTCAATGCAGAATGGTCAGTATGCACTATTACCTTAGTACCAAGCAAGTAGGATAGAAATATCTCGAATGCAAAAACCACCACAAGAAGTTCTTGTTCGGTCATAGTATAATTCTTCTGGGCCACATTTAGAGCTTTGCTAGCATAGTAAATAGGGTGAAGAATTTTCTCTCACCTTTGTCCCAATACTACACCAAGCGCCAATCCACTCGCATCGCACATTACCTCAAATGGTTGTCCCCAATCTGGTGAAATAATGATTGGTGTTGTAACCAAACTTCTTCTTCAACTCTCCAAATGCTCTAGGACAATCATCATCAAAATAGAACTTACACTCCTTCTTGAGCAGTTTGCACAACGGATGTGCAATTTTTGAGAAATCTTTGATGAATCTCCTATAAAAACTTGCATGCCTAAGAAAACTTCTAACACCTTTTGCAGAAATGGGTGGTGGAAGTTTTTCTATTACCTCAACTTTAGCTCTATGAACCTCAATACCCTTCTCTGAATTTCGATGACCCAACACTATACCTTCTTTAACCCTGAAATGACACTTCTCCCAATTCACTACCAAGTTGCAGTCTTCACACCTTTTAAGCACCTCGGCCAGATGATCTAGACAATGATCAAAAGAATCACCTACAACTGAAAAATCATCCATGAACACTTCAATAGTGTCCTCCACCATATCAGAAAATATCGACATCATACACCGCTGGAAGGTTGCTGGAGCATTGCACAACCCGAATGGCATCCGTTTGAAAGCAAAAGTCCTATATGGGCAAGTGAAGGTGGTCTTCTCTTGGTCTTCTGGAGCTATAGAAATTTGATTGTAGCCCGAATACCCATCAAGAAAACAATACCAACCCTTTCCTGCAAGTCTATCCAACATTTGGTCCATGAATGGCATAGGAAAGTGGTCCTTTTCTGTCCATGTATTCAACTTTCGGTAATCCATACAAACTCTCCATCCAGTAACGGGTCTCATTGGAACAAGCTCATTTCTTTCATTTGGAACCACAGTCATACCTCCCTTTTTAGGCACACACTGCACAGGACATACCCAACTACTATCTGCAATGGGATAAATAACTCCTGCATCCAGCCACTTGATGATCTCCTTTTTAACTACCTCTTGAATAAGTGGATTTAATCTTCTCCGGTGCTCAATACTGGCTTATGATCTGGCATGAGTTGGATTTTGTGAGAGCAAATACCGGGGGAAATCCCAATAATATCTGCAATAGTCCACCGAATAGCTCGATTGAACCTCTTTAACACAGTCATTAAGCACTCTACTTGCCTCGCATTCAAATCTGCCGCAATGATGATCGGCAAAGTATTCTTTTCGCCCAAGTATACATACCTCAAGTGCGGTGGTAGAACCTTAAGCTCCAATTTTGGTGCCCCCACAATAGATGGTCTTGTGGGTGGGGACTCGCGATTCTTCATGTCTAACTCATATTTCTTTGGTTTGGACAGATATTCACACTTATCGAGTGCGGCTATCAACTCATTATACTCTTCAATACCATCACTATCGAAATTCATCATAACTGCTGCTAGTGCCTCAACACCTAGTTGCTGTTCAATTTGCACTTCTGTCCCACTCTCCACTCTGTAAGTTATAGCAGATACTGTTTGGAGCTCACCATTCTGCTTCATGGACCTACAGATATTGAAAGTTGCTTCTTCATTGTTCAGTTTGAACTTCATCTGCCCCTTTTCCATATCAACCAACGCACGCCCTGTGGCAAGAAATGGTCTCCCAAGGATGATGGGAACCTCAAAATGAACCTTACAGTCAAGAATCACAAAATTTGCCGAAAGATGAAAGACTTTACTTTCACTAGCACATCATGGAGTACAATAATGGGCCTCTTGACAGTTTGATCGGCCATTAGTAACCGCATTGCAGTGGGCTTTGGGTCCCCTAGACCCAACTTCTTGTAAATAGACAAGGGCATGAGGTTGATGCTAGCACCAAGATCACACAATTCCTTAGGATAGTGTAACAACCCTATAGTACATGGGATCGTGAAAGTACCAGGGTCTTCCTTCTTCTACACCAGAGATCTTGTAGCAATAGTGCTACAATGCTGCAATCTATCATTATCTTCAAAACTCACACACCTTTTCTTTGTCACCATATCTTTCATAAACTTTGCATACCCAGGCATTTGCTCCAAGGCTTCTATCAAAGGAACATTGATAGAAAGCTGCTTCAACATAGTAATAAACCTGCAATATTTACCATCTTCAGTCTTCTTCACTAACCTCTATGGAAAAGGTGGTGGAGGTCTAGGTATGAGGACCACTTTCTGAGATAT
Source organism: Solanum verrucosum (assembly GCF_900185275.1). Taxonomy (NCBI): domain Eukaryota; kingdom Viridiplantae; phylum Streptophyta; class Magnoliopsida; order Solanales; family Solanaceae; genus Solanum; species Solanum verrucosum. Next base: position 6,531,795 of record NW_026020063.1, on the reverse strand, counting down.
CTCCGCTTCTTGCTCTGTCGCAGTCTCAGACTCTTCTCTAACTTCCACCATATCATCTTCTTTTCTAATCTCAGCATCCACCACAGACGGCATATGTGGATCTATGGTTTGCTTACCCCGTCGAGTAGTAATTGCCATACAATGACCATCATTCTTTGGATTCTGGATGGTATTGCTAGGAAGAGTGCCAGGTTGACGTAGACTCACTGTAGTAGACAACTGAATCATCTGCTGCTCTAGATGCTTTATTGACACTATAAGGGCATCAACCTTTTGACCAATACTAGACAAGTCGTTTCTCATCTCCTTCACATTCTCATCAATTGCATCAAACCTTCTCATCATCTTCTGCATCATATCTTCATTACGCGCCATATTACCTCCAGCTTCCCTAGCACCAGATTCCTGATTTTGAGGGGGAACATAAGGTCCAACCCGATCATTTCTGTTGCCATAGTTGTTCCTGTTGTAGTTGTTATCGGGATTGAAGTTCCCATCCCGGACATAATGACCCTCTCAGTTGTAATTTCTATAGTTCTGACCTTGGTTCCCTTGACCTTGGCGCCAATTTTCCATGTTGGATCCTTGGGCATTTGGTCGGAAACCCCCGTCTGATCATTCACAACATAATCATCCTCTTCATAGTAACACTCCTCAACTGGTGGTGGAGTTCTAGTTAAGTAGTTCAATGTATTTACCTTTTCTGCTCCTCCGGTCACATGCTTCAATACCAACCCCAACTATGTCCTCATCTGGGCCATCTCCTCACGAATATCATATGCAGAATTGATAGTTGTATTATGAACGACAAATGTGTTTCTCCCAATATTTGACCTCCTAGTTCTCCATGCTTTATTGTTGCGAGAGATCCTCTCCAGTTTTTCAGCAATCTGTGCATATGTACAATCACTATATGAACCTCCAACAATAATGTCAAGTACTTCTTTATTGTTATCATCCTGTTCTCGATAGAAAAATTTCTTCAGCGACTCATCATCAATACGGTTATTTGTAAACCTTTTACGAATGCAGTGAATCTGTCCCAAGAGCTCCTCACAGACTCTCCAGGTAATGCTACAAAATTGTTGACCCTATCTTTGTGATTGAGCTTCTTGGACACTGGATAGTACTTCACTCGGAACACCTCCTCCAGTTGGTCCTATGTAAATATTGAGTTATAAGGAATCTCAGTGAACTATCTGCAACATCGCCTGTCAGTGACAGAGAAAACACTCGTAATCCAATGACATCCATATCCAAGTCTGGTCTACCTACACAACTTTTGCAAACCACCCTTATCTTGGCTAAGTGAGCATGTGGATCCTCCGATAGCGATCCTGAGAATAAGCCTCTTACTGTAAGCATCTGCATCAAACTACTAGTCACCACAAATGTGTGCCCTGGAGGTAGAGGGGGTTAGACAATAGGTCCATCAGAGTCTGCTATATTCATGTTACCCCGATAGTTGTCATGTTATCGTGGGCCTAGTGGATCTTGCGCCCTCAACGCATCCCTCAATCGATTTTCAGCTGGAACCTGGTTGTCCCCACCAACTACCCTCTGCTGTTGTAACTCAACTGCATCATCTAGATTTCCTCTAATAGGATCAATTGTATCTCTTGGATTGTTCATTCTTCGCAAAATGCGGTTCAGCTCTGGATCGTAACGGGTAAGTGGTTCACCCTGGCTTCGTGTACTTGGCATACACTAGAGTCAGAACCTGAGAGAGACAAAAACAAAGAGAAAAGGTAAAATTAGAAAATATTTGACTAACGTTCAATAATGTAGTTAAAATAAATCTAAAAGACAAATTCCCCGGCAGCGGCGCCAAAATTTGATACGCTCAAATTACATCTCCCTACAGAAGTATAAGCGATCGTTATCAAGTAAAGAACCCAACTTGTAGGTTGGGGTCGATCCCACGAGGAAAATGGTTTAGACTTTACTTTAACCAAAAATTATATTCATTAGTCAAATTACTTCCTGAAACAGATAATTAAAGGGGGGGTTTTGTTTGTGTGAAACAAATAGTAAGAATTTAATAAGTAATCAGTAATCATAAACTCAACTTTGGTTGTTATCAAGATGAGAGAAATAACTAGGGTATACGTGTTCCCCACAAGCTCATAACGCAGTAATCCTAGTAACAACAATCCTTTGCTAGTGTATTACATGCAAAGTGATAAGTTAGGTATCTCTAAATCCTTGGTTCGGCACCTAGACAATTTCACCCCACACCTTGGTCCGGCTACATTTGTATAATTTACTAACCCTTACCTCTACCTCATATTAGACATCATAATGATGTTTGGCTTAGTTATTACCTCGCACCAATCAACACTAGCCTATTAGATAGTATCACACTAAATCTATGTTGATAATTCTTTTCTCGTTAATTACCTCCTTGATCCGTCAAGTAGTAACAAGGAAAGTTCTAACGTTGGCCACCGTTAAAAAGACTTCTAAACGAAAGAATTATCAATGCATGCAAAACACTATTCAAGAATTGCTTATTTACTATTCATACGTTGTTAATCGTTCATGGTTCCCACAACCCTAGTTGTGGATTTAGTTACCCATATTAGTAAGAACACAATTCATAGTTTTAGATGAATAAATCATGAACTTACGTAAAGAGAATAATAAACCCAGAAATTCAACTTGAATTGCGAAGCCAAAATTTTCAAAACGAACTTAGGAAATCAATAATTGTTAGGTTTTCCAATTAATCTCCCAAGTCACAAAGTAAAACTAGAATAATAATGTCTAACCCCCAAAAACGAGTTTTACATGCCCTATTTATAGAAAACAAATCCTAAATTTAAAAGGAAACACATTAAGGAAAGTTTGTTCACACAAGCGTCTTCATTCCACGAGACTGACTTACGGACCGTCAATGGATCTACGGTCCGTAAGTCCCTTCCGTCAGCCAGGACTTAGAAAATATTTCAGCATCCAAAAATCAGCTTCTCTGAAGCAAACGACGGACTTGCAGTACGGATCGTAGATCGATCTACGGTCCGTCAATCCCCTTCGTAGCTCCACACTTAGAATCTTCAAAAATCAGGTACTGGAACCCTCATAGTATCAATCTACGGATCAATCAGTACGGTCCATAAATCAACGGACCGTCAATGGCCACCATGGTTCCACACTTGGTCAGATTTCCCTAATTTGTCTTCCATACGTTGCCTGCTGATCTACGGTCATCACCTACAGACCGTCAATGGACCTACGGTCTGTAGATCACCTCTGTGAATGCCCTTTTTCTGCATTTCTTTCATCTGTCTCTATACTTCCGCGCTTGAACATCTTTCGTGCAAAATACGATAAAAATACATAAAAACCAATACAAAAAGGCCCTAGACACACAACTTGTAAGTGAAATGTATTAGAAATACCGTAAACTCATGGTATATCAGTAACGGGGCTGAGTGTAAAGGTATGTCATTTAGGATTAGGGACTTCTACCTTCATGAAGTATGGCATGAACAACACTTTTCTTCTTGTAGTTAACATTTCAAACATGATCATAATCTACCTCATTATTCAACTTTATAGGAGCCACCAGACACCCCATTTCTTTTGCAATTTTCACTACTTTATTTCCCAACTTTTTCTCTTTTTCAATCATTTTGTTTTCTTTTCTTTTCCCTCTTTTTATTTTACATGGAGGGGTTCCATATTTTTTTCAAAAATAACTGATCAAAGGGGGATTTATTCACACTTCTTGACCTTCCTTCTCACCACACCCCAACATAGGCTTTTGGCCTGTGTTGGCTATATATGCAAACATACCGATACTTCATGAAGGTTATGGGTGATAGGATAAAAGGGTCAAAGTTGTTGAAGTTTCTTCCAAGAAATGGATAGGCTCAAAAGGTGACAAGAAAGATTCACAGATCTAACAAGGGTGGCAACAAAAGAGGTATATTGTCAAATTGGTTCACTCTTTAGAATTTTCGCCTAAGATCATTTCAATTGTTTGCTCCACTTTAATCAATTGGACCAACGAGAAAAATTCTAGGTGTCATCACATACAATGTTCAAGACGACCTCACCACACAAGGCATTGATACAATCATCAGACAAGACTCCACACTTTCTAGCTAGCGTGCAATGTTGATCACAAGAGACTTCATCGAAAATCGGGTAGTCACAAGAAGATGCTCAAAGTTCACATATTGCTATATAACTTTTTTTGCCCCATCGTAGCCACATATTCATGTCGTTCAATTAGAGGACTATTCAGGTCATCGGTATTGACCACAACCGATACTTGAAAATGTGAGAGAACAAAAAGCTACAACCCCACCAAAAGCATCCAACATTGTCCTGAATGTTATCAAAGAACAAACACAACACAAAATACAATAAAAAAAGAAATAAAAATGAGAGGCATTGGCACTAAACAAAAAAAGTAGGGTGAGAAGTAATCTTCACTAGGTGGCCATTTGGCGAACGGTTACACCATTCGTCGAGCCATTGATTTACATGCAATTCACCAAAATATCCAGACTGTTTCCACTCAAATTTGGAAGAAAGGCGATCGGGTGCGCCAAACAACATCGGCGCATCGCCAAGAATGCGCTGAGAATCGCCAAAATATCAAAGACTCTAACCCTGTAGGGTTGTGCAAAGGCGTAGATAAAGTTGGGTTCGCCCAATCTTCTCGGCGCATCGCTAAATATTCCAGTGTCTTAACTCATATATGGGCCACAAAAGCGTACAAAGTTGTGATCGTCAAATCAATTCGATTGTTCGCCGAAAGGGCCCTGGTGTCGCAGAATCACCCATACATGCACATTCAACACACATTATTCAAAATAACTAAGACTTGAGTTGCCTCCCAAGTAGCGCCTTATTAATCGTCATGGCTTGACGTGGAAATGCTTTTAAGCATCTTCCAAGTACACCACTTCGATCACTAAAATCTTAAGGCATTCACCAAAATATAGCTTCAAGTGTTGCCTATTAACCTTGAAGGTTGGACATTCCTTACCTTCGACATCAATGGCCCCATTCTTGAACATTCGTGTCACTTTAAATGGACCGGACCATTTTGACTTGAGCTTTCTCGGGAAGAGTCTCAGTCAAGAGTTGGATAGAAACACAAAGTCTCCAACTCTAAATTCACTCCTAAGGATTTTAGAGTCATGCCATTTCTTCATTTTTTCCTTGTAGGGAGCTGAACTTTCATATGCCTTAAACCTGAATTTATCCATTTCGTTCAGCTGATCTACTCTTTCTTTCGAGGCATTTACGCAATCCAGATTTAATGCCTTGAATACCGATGGTGCTTTGTGTTCTATTTCAATCGATATGTGACAAGATTTCCCAAAAACCAGCCGATATGGGGACATGCCAATTGGTGTCTTGTAAGAAGTGCAATATGCCAAAACAACATCATCTAGATTTTTAGACCAATTAGTCATATTTGCATTCATGGTCTTAGCCAAGATACTCTTAATCTCCCAATTTGAAACCTCGACTTGGCCACTCGTTTGAGGATGATATGGCATTGCCACTTTATTTTTCACCGTGTATGTACTCAATGCAAAGCAAACATCCGGTTGAAAAAATGCGAACCTCCATCAGTGATAATAGCCAGAGGAGTGCCAAATCTTGCAAACATGTAGCGTTTTAAGAATTGAACAACGCTCTTCCCTTCATTATTGAATAGTTCCACTACTTCCACCCATTTAGAAATGTAATCCACAACCACCAAAATATACTTATTACCAAACGAACTCACGAACGGCCCCATGAAATCTATTCCCCACACATCAAATAACTCAACTTCTAAAATAGGCTTAAAAGGTAACTTATGCCTTCTGGACATCCCACTTTGGTTTTGGCATTGTATGCATTTCTTGACAAATTCATGAGCATCTTTGTAGAGGGATGGCCAGTAGTAGCCACTTTGCAGAATCTTAGCGGTTGTTCGCACACCGCTATGAGGACCACTAACTGGCAACAAATAACAAGAATTTAGAATTTTAGTAACTACTCATTTCGGCACACATCATCAAATAATATGGTCTGCACATTCTTTCAATAAATATGGTTCATCCAAGAAATATATTTTGAAATCGAACAAGAACCGTTTCTACTGATAAAGGTTCAGGTCTTCCGGCATTAACCCACACACCACTTAGTTAGCAAAAATTGACATACCAAGGAGTTTGCATAACAGTGGCCATGAATACCTTCTCATTTGGGAATGAATCATTTATGTCTAAGTCGATCTTATCTTTCTCTTTACCCTCCAACCTAGATAGGTGATCGGCCACCTCATTTTCGCACCCTCTTCTATCTTTGACTTCAAAGTCAAATTCTTGCAATAACAATACCAATCTTATCAACCGTGGTTTAGCATCTTTATTTTCCATTAAATACACTAGAGCTACATGATCAATGTTAACTACCACTTTAGGGCCTAGTAAGTATGCCAAGAATTTCTCAAATGCATATACAATAACAAGTAACTCTTGCTCTGTATCAATGTAGTTACGTTGAGCACCATTCAATGTTTTTCTTGCATAATAGATTGGATGCAATAATTTACTGCGCATATTTTCGAAAAGAACACCCAATGCAGTCCCACTTGTACTCACATCACTTCAAATGGTTTCGACCAATATGGGTTAATAATCACCGGAGTAGGGATTAATTTCTCTTTAAAATACTTAAAGGTTGTCATACATGCTTCATCAAAGTCAAATTTCGCCTCCTTCTCCAATAGCCTGCACAATGGGAGTGAAATTTTTAAGAAATATTTGATGAATCTCCGGTAGAATCCGGCATGCCCCAAAAAACTACGAATACCTTTTAGTGATATTTATGGTGGTAGCTTCTCAATCACCTCAATCTTTGCCTTGTCAACCTCCAACCCCTTCTGTGATACTTTGTGACCCAAAACTATACCTTCCCTAACCATAAATTGATGTTTCTCCCAATTTAGGAGTAAATTAGTTTCCACACATCTTTGAAGAACCTGCCCAAGGTGTGCCAAACATGATTCAAAAGAATCACCCACAACTGAGAAGTCATCCATGAACACTTCCATTGAATCTTCTACCATATCGGCAAAAATAGATAACATGCCACTTTGAAACGTCGTCGGGGCATTACACAACCCGAAAGGCATCCTTTTGAAAGAGAAAGTACCATAGGGACAAGTAAGAGTGGTTTTCTCTTGATCTTCCGATGCAATTGAGATTTGATTATACCCGGAATAACCATCTAAGAAGCAATACCATCCACGGTCTGAAAGTCGATCGAGCATTTGATCCATAAAAGGCATGGGAATATGATCTTTTTCTTTCCATGAGTTCAACATTTGATAGTCCATGCATACCCTCCATCTAGTTACCAGTCTTATAGAAACAAGTTCCTCTTTCTCATTTGGGACTACCGTTATGCCACTTTTTTTGGGTACAAATTGCACTGTACTCACCCATTTTCTATTCGCAATTGGGTAGATCACACCCGCATCCAACCACTTGATTATCTTTTTTTCAGCACCTCTTGCATTGGTGGGTTCGATTTTCTTTGATGCTCGACACTAGGTTTGTACTCACTAAAGTTGAATCTCGTGAGTGCAAATGCCAGGTGGAATACCTACAATGTCAGCGATAGTCAGCTTTTATCCTTGATATACCTTCTCAACACCTCAAGAAGTAATTTTACTTGACATTCAAGCAAGTCAGCCACAATTATAACGAGCAAAGTGTTGGTTGCTCCAAAGAATGCATATTAAAGATGAGCAGGGAGCACTTTCAATTCAGGCTTTGGTGGTTCCTCAGTGGATGGTTTAGCAGGAGGATTTAATCGATTCTTTTGATCAATATCTAGCTTCAATGGGTTCCTTAAGTATTCACCTAATCCTGACAGAGCAGCTACCACCTCATCATACCCTTGAACTTCGGTCTTATCATAATTCGCAAGAACAGCCTCAAGAGGTTCACTAAAAAACATCAAATGTCTCACATTGGCCATTGTTTCATCAAATACATCAATCGTTAAAACCACATTAATATTACTTGGGTATTTTATTGATTTTCTCATATTAAAGGTGACCTCATCTTCGTTCACCCGGAACATCAACTCCCTGCTTTCAACATCCACTAATGCTCTCCCAGTTGCTAAAAATGGTCTTCCTGAGATAACGAGAATTTCAGCGTCAATCTCACAATCAAGAATAACAAAACCAGTCGAAAAGATGAATCGATCGACCTTTACCAATATATCATAGAGTATCCCAATGGGGTGCTTGATCGACTGGTCCGCCATAAGAAACCGCATTGTTGTGGATTGCTTCACCCTGCCCATGTTGTTTATAGATTTCATAGGGCATTAGATTTATACTTGCCCCAAATCACATAGAGGTTTAGCAAATTGAAGCATACCAATAGTGCATGGGATGGTGAATGCCTTTAGATCTTCTTTTTTTCTAATTATCTCGCTAGTCATAATGGCACTATATTTATGAGAAACTCTGATTATCTCGAAGTCCATGCTTCTTTTCTTGGTGACTAGTTCCTTCATTAATTTGGCATAACACGAAATCTCTAACAATGCTTCCACTAACGGTAGATTTATAGAAAGTGTCTTAAACATTGATAGGAACTTCTTGAACTTCTCGTCCTTATTTTTGTTCTTGAGACGAAACAGAGAAGCTATTTTGGGAAGAGGTTGAACAATCATTGGAGTTGAGCTGCCCTTTTCTTTAATTTTTTTGTAACTATTCAATGGGGCTTTGCTTATGATTTTCCTCCTTCTCTTTGAGTTTGTCACTTTCATGTGCTTGAATGGGATTCTCTTCCTCCTCAATATCTTTCTCTTCTTCATGAGCTTTCACCCAATCATTACCCTTTGTACTACTAACCGCCATTTTTCCACTTTGAGTCACAACTGCCAAATATTTGTCACATTCAGTCCTCAAAGTTGTTGCACATTCAGCCTCACCCCTTTCAAATAGTTTAGACTCCAATTATAGTGCAAGTTATCCTAATTGATCCTCAAGTTGTTTGATTGCATCAACATAAAAATTCACTCTGTTATTTAATGATGAGAAATCAGCTTTCATCTCTTTAAGCATGTCATCTGATCCTTCAACCTTGTCTAAGATACATGACAACAATTCATCCACCCTGAAGTTATCTGAATTGCCCTTCAATCTTGGGATCTCACTTGATTGAGTATGGTACTCTTCATGATTGTTTTCTCTCCCCCAAGAGTTCTTTTGTTTACTCCAAGCTTGATAGTAACGCCTTCACTCTTCTTCATGTGTGTTCCAACCTTGATTCCCACTCGCCTTAAAGTAGCTCGGATAGGAACCCTCATCCAGTGTCAACACTCTCCTTACTTCTTTGGGTTCACCCACATATTCTAGTATTTGTTTTAGTAATAACTACATTTGGGCTAGCATCTTGCTAATATTCTCATCCCTCTCTTTCTCCTTTTCAAGTTCTTCTTGCGTCATCCTAAAGTAAAATAGGGAAACTCAGTCCTCTTGAGTGTACCACACCTGATTTATTTTTGTCATTTCATCAAGAAGGGACGAGGCTACCTCAAATGATTGAAACATTATTCCTGCTCAAGCCAATTGGTCAGCCACTCCTTTGTTCACTGAGTCTAATGTCTGATAAAAATACTGAAGTATAACATCACCCGACAGCCAACGAGTAGGATATATTAATAGTAACTTTTGGAACCTCAGCCAAGTTTCATGAATTGGTTCTCTTTTACCCGTTTGAAGTTTTGGATTTCATCACGCAATTTCACTATCTTTGATGGTGGAAAGAACCTCACATAGAATGCCCCATCGTAGCCACATATTTATGTCGTTCAATTAGAGCACTATTCAGGTCATCGGTATTGACCACAACCGATACTTGAAAATGTGAGAGAACAAAAAGCTACAACCCCACCAAAAGCATCCAACATTGTCCTGAATGTTATCAAAGAACAAACACAACACAAAATATAATAAAAATAGAAATAAAAATGAGAAGCATTAGCACTAAAGAAAAAACGTAGGGTGAGAAGTAATCTTCACTAGGTGGCCATTTGGTGAACGGTTACACCGTTCGCCGAACCAATTGGCGAGCCACTGATTTACATGCAATTCACCAAAATATCTAGACTGTTTCCACTCAAATTTGGGAAGAAGGGCGATCGGGTGCACCAAACAACATCGGCGCATTGCCTAGGATGCGTAGAGAATCACTAAAATATCAAAGACTCTGACCCTGTAGGGTTGTGCAAAAGGGCAGATAAAGTTGGGCTCCCCCAATCTTCTCGGCGCATCGCTAAATAATCCAGTGTCTCAACTCACTTTTGGTGCCACAAAAGCGTACAAAGTCATGATCGTCAAATCAATTCGGCGGTTCGCTGAAAGGGTCCTGGCGTCGCAGAATCACCCATACATGCACATTCAACACACATTATTCAAAACAACTAAGACTTGGGTTGCCTCCCAAGTAGCGCCTTATTGATCGTCATGGCTTGACGTGGAAATGCTTTTAAGCATCTTCCAAGTACACCACTTCGATCACTAAAATCTTAAGGCATTCACCAAAATATAGCTTCAAGTGTTGCCCATTAACCTTCAAGGTTGGACATTCCTTACCTTCGACATCAATGGCCCCATTCTTGAACACTCGTATCACTTTAAATGGACCGGACCACTTTGACTTGAGCTTTCTCGGGAAGAGTCTCAGTCAAGAGTTGTATAGAAACACAAAGTCTCCAACTCTAAATTCTCTCCTAAGGATTTAGAGTCATGCCATTTCTTCATTTTGTTCCTTGTAGGGAGCTGAACTTTCATATGCCTTAAACCTGAATTTGCCCATTTCGTTCAGCTGATCTACTCTTTTTTTCGAGGAATTTACGCAATCCAGATTTAATGCCTTGAATGCCGATGGTGCTTTGTGTTCTATTTCAATCGATAGGTGACAAGATTTCCCAAAAACCAGCCAATATGGGGACATGCCAATTGGTGTCTTGTATGAAGTGCAATATGCGAAAACAACATCATCTAGATTTCTAGACCAATCAGTCATATTTGCATTCATGGTCTTAGCCAAGATACTCTTAATCTCCCGATTTGAAACCTTGACTTGGCCACTCATTTGAGGATGATATGGCATTGCCACTTTATTTTTCACCGTGTATGTACTCAATGTAGAAGCAAACAACCGGTTGAAAAAATGCGAACCTCCATCAGTGATAATAACCAGAGGAGTGCCAAATCTTGCAAAGATGTAGCGATTTAAGAATTGAACAACGCTCTTCCCTTCATTACTGAATAGTTCCACCGCTTCCACCCATTTAGAAATGTAAACCAAAACCACCAAAATATACTTATTACCAAACGAACTCACAAACGGCGCCATGAAATCTATACCCCACACATCAAATAACTCAACTTCCAAAATAGGCTTAAGAGGTAAATTATGCCTTCAGGACATCCCACTTTGCTTTGGGCATTGTATGCATTTCTTGACAAATTCATGAGCATATTTGTAGAGGGATGGCCAGTGGTAGCCACTTTGCAGAATCTTATCGGTTGTTCGCACGCCGCTATGAGGACCACTAACTGGCAACAAATGGAAATAATTAAGAATTTTACTGACTACTCCTTTCGGCACACATCATCAAATAATATGGTCTGTACATTCTTTCAATAAATATGGTTCATCCCATAAATATATTTTGAAATCTAACAAAAACCGCTTTTGCTGATAAAAGTTCAGGTCTTCCGGTATTAACCCACACACCACTTAGTTAGCAAAAATTGACATACCAAAGAGTCTGCATAAGTGTGGCCATGAATACCTTCTCATCTGGGAATGAGTCATTTATGTCTAAGTCGAGCTTATCTTTCTTTTTTCCCTCCAACCTAGATAGGTGATCGGCCACCTCATTTTTGCACCCTCTTCTATCTTTGACTTCAAAGTCAAATTCTTGCAATAAAAATACCAATCTTATGAATCGTAGTTTAGCATCTTTATTTTCCATTAAATACACTAGAGCTACATGATCAGTGTTAACAACCACTTTGGTGCCTAGTAAGTATGCCAAGAATTTCTCAAATGCATATACAACCACAAGTAACTCTTGCTCTGTATCAATGTAGTTACGTTGAGCACCATTCAATGTTTTGCTTGCATAATAGATTGGATGGAATAATTTACTGCGCTTTTGTCCCAAAAGAACACCCAACGCAGTCCCACTTGTATCACACATCACTTCAAATGGTTTCGACCAATCTGGGAAAATAATCACCGGAGTAGAGAATAATTTCTCTTTCAAATACTTAAACGTTGTCATACATGCGTCATCAAAGTCAAATTTCGCCTCCTTCTCCAATAGCCTGCACAATGGGAGTGAAAATTTTGAGAAATATTTGATGAATCTCCGGTAGAATCCGGCATGCCCCAAAAAATTACGAATACATTTTAGTGATATTTATGGTGGTAGCTTCTCAATCACCTCAATCTCTGCCTTGTCAACCTCCAACCCCTTTTGTGATACTTTGTGACCCAAAACTATACCTTCCCTAACCATAAATTGATGTTTCTCCCAATTTAGGACTAAATTGGTTTCCACACATCTTTGAAGAACCTGCCCAAGGTGTGCCAAACATGATTCAAAAGAATCACCCACAACTGAGAAGTCATCCATGAACACTTCCATTGAATCTTCTACCATATCGGCAAAAATAGATAACATGCTACTTTGAAACGTCGTCGGGGCATTACACAACCCGAAAGGCATCCTTTTGAAAGAGAAAGTACCATAGGGACAAGTAAGAGTGGTTTTCTCTTGATCTTCCGATGCAATTGAGATTTGATTATACCCGGAATAACCATCTAAGAAGCAATACCATCCACGGTCTGAAAGTCGATCGAGCATTTGATCCATAAAAGGCATGGGAATATGATCTTTTTCTTTTCATGAGTTCAACTTTTGATAGTCCATGCATACCCTCCATCTAGTTACCAGTCTTATAGAAATAAGTTCCTCTTTCTCATTTGGGACTACCGTGATGCCACTTTTTTTGGGTACACATTGCACTGTACTCACCCATTTGCTATTCGCAATTGGGTAGATCACACCCGCATCCAACCACTTGATTATCTTTTTTTCACCACCTCTTACATTGGTGGGTTCAATTTTCTTTGATGCTCGACACTAGGTTTGTACTGACTAAAGTTGAATCTCGTGAGTGCAAATGCCAGGTGGAATACCTACAATGTCAGCGATAGTCAGCTTTTATCCTTGATATACCTTCTCAACACCTCAAGAAGTAATTTTACTTGACATTCAAGCAAGTCAGCCACAATTATAACGAGCAAAGTGTTGGTTGCTCCAAAGATTGCATATTAAAGATGAGCAGGGAGCACTTTCAATTCAGGCTTTGGTGGTCCCTCAGTGGATGGTTTAGCAGGAGGATTTAATCGATTCTTTTGATCAATATCTAGCTTCAATGGGTTCCTTAAGTATTCACCTAATCCTGACAGAGCAGCTACCACCTCATCATACCCTTGAACTTCGGTCTCATCATAATTCGCAAGAACAGCCTCAAGAGGTTCACTCATAAACATCAAATGTCTCACACTAGCCATTGTTTCATCAAATACATCAATCGCTAAAACCACATTAATATTACTTGGGTATTTTATTGATTTTCTCATATTAAAGGTGACCTCATCTTCGTTCACCCGAAACATCAACTCCTCGCTTCAACATCCACTAATGCTATCCCAATTGCTAAAAATGGTCTTTATGAGATAATGAGATTTCAGCATCAATCTCACAATCAAGAATAACAAAATCAGTCGAAAAGATGAATCGATCAACCTTTACCAATATATCATAGCGTATCCCAATGGGGTGCTTGATCGACTGGTCCGCTATAAAAAGCCGCATTGTTGTGGATTTTGGTTCACCCAACCCATGTTGTTTATAGATTTCATAGGGCATTAGATTTATACTTGCCCAAAATCACATAGAGCTATAGCAAATTGAAGCATACCAATAGTACATGGGATGGTGAATGCCCTCGGATCTTCTTTTTTTCTAATCATCTCGCTAGTCATAATGGCACTACAATTATGAGAAACTCCGATTATCTCGAAGTCCATGCTTCTTTTCTTGGTGACTAGCTCCTTCATTAATTTGGCATAACATGAAATCTCTAACAATGCTTCCACTAACGGTAGATTTATAGAAAGTGTGTTAAACATTGATAGGAACTTCTTGAACTTCTCATCCTCATTTTTGTTCTTGAGACAAAACAGAGAAGCTATTTTGGGAAGAGGTTGAACAATCATTGGAGTTGAGCTGCCCTTTTCTTTAATTTTTTGTAACTCTTCAATGGGGCTTGGCTTATGATTTTCCTCCTTCTCGTTTAGTTTATTACTTTCCTGTGCTTGAATGGGATTCTCTTCCTCCTCAATATCTTTCTCTTATTCATGAGCTTTCACCCCATCATTTCCCTTTATACTACTAACCGCCATTTTTCCACTTTGAGTCACAACTGCCAAATCTTTGTCACATTCAGTCCTCAAAGTTGTTGCACATTCTGCCTCACACCTTTCAAATAGTTTAGACTCCAATTGTGCTGAAACTTATCCTAATTGATCCTCAAGTTGTTTGATTGCATCATCATGAGAATTCACTCTGTTATTTAATGATGAGAAATCAGCTTTCATCTCTTTAAGCATGCTATCTGATCCTTCAACCTTGTCTAGGATACATGACAACAATTCATTCACCCTTAAGTTATCTGAATTGCCCTTCAATCTTGGGATATCACTTGATTGCGTATGGTACTCTTCATGATTGTCTTCTCTCCCCCAAGAGTTGTTTTGTTTACTCCAATCTTAATAGTAACGCCTTCGCTCTTCTTCTTCATGTGAGTTCCAACCTTGATTTCCACTCTTCTTAAAGTAGCTCGGATAGGAACCCTCATCCAGTCTCAACACTCTCCTTACTTCTTTGGGTTCACCCACATTTTCTAGTATTTGTTTTTGTAACAACTACATTTGGGCCAGCATCTTGCTAATATTCTCATCCCTCTCTTTCTCCTTTTCAAGTTCTTTTTGCGTCAACCTAAAGCAAAATAGGGAAACTCTATCCTCTTGAGTATACCACACCTGATTTATTTTTGTCATTTCATCAAGAAGGGACGAGGCTACCTCAAATAATTGCAACATTATTCCTTCTCGAGCCAATTGGTCCGCCACTCCTTTCTTCACTGAGTCTAATGTCCGATAAAAATACTGAAGTATAACATCACCCGGCAGCCAACGAGTAGGACATATTAATAGTAACTTTTGGAACCTCAGCCAAGTTTCATGAATTGGTTCTCTTTTACCCGTTTGAAGTTTTGGATTTCATCACGCAATTTCACCATCTTTGATGGTGGAAAGAACCTCACATAGAATGCCTCATTGAGCTCTTTCAAAGATAGAATACAGTCTCTCGATAGCTCAGCTAGCCATTTGGTTGTTTCACCCATTAAGGAAAAAGGGAACAACTGCAGCCGAATTGATTCGTGCAAAATATCCTTGAGTGAGAACATAATGCATGTCCCCACAATGGTCGGAATATATTCACGGGGGTTCTCATGATCTAACCCTCCAAATATGTCTTTCTTTTGCAAGAGTTGTAGCATGGTATTCAACCAGAAGTAGGTGTAGAGCACCTACGCCTCCCAATAGAGCTTTATTGGTATGCAAGAAATCGTCGCCATCATCTTGTTGAAAACTTTGGTTCACAATGCTTTCTTTCACACTCATCCTATCACCTAATCAACACAACTAACAACACTAAGGTGAATTGATTCAACTACAACACAAATGGATCACAATTTAAACATCAATAAGAGAATTTTAAACACCACTCCCCGGTAGCGGCGTCACTTTGATTAACGCTCAACTACACCTCATCTAATACTTGGTGTAGACAATCGTAATCTAGTATAAACCAACAGGTGAGTTGTGGTCGATCCCACATGGAACAGTACAATTTCGAATTCCATTATGAAGTTAGAAACACGATTTAAATGGTTGTAGGAATAGAAATTTTTGGAGACATTTAATTAAATCAAAAGGTTGGCATCAATGTCAAGTGGGGGACTTTTATATCAAATAGCAAGAACAGCCACAACAACCAACAAGAGTAATCAAATGAGTAAGAGGAACTTGGAGGAATGACCAACGAATTCTCAATTCTTGCTAAATGGGTGCTAGGTGATTACTAAAAGCTGCTAAATCTTCATGGGTAGGATGGACGTTAGGTGTGATAATTTTCTCTGAAACAACTACCTCATTTCAATTGAGTTCTTTCCAACCTCAACAAGCTAAGTATGAAAACCAGCCCACAACCTCACTACATCTACTCTCTTGAGCTAGATAGGTAGAATGGGACATAGGATTCACTCTCCCAAGATGAACCCACAATGACCCAATTACTATGAATACTAATTTATCACCTTGGTTTTACACCTCTCTCTCAAGCAAGCATAAAACACTAAGTCATATTGAAATAAACATCCAAAAAGCAATTTAACCCCAACAATAAATCAGATCCACTTCGAATTAGCACTACAATCAATAATTTTTAACACCCACTCAGTTAAATTAAACAATTAGTCACATGGTCAAACCCCCAATAGTGGGGTAGCTATTCGTCATAAAAGGAGAAATTCAATACCTAATACATGCTCCATCGCTGGATATTGATTTCCAAAATTTTAACATTAATAAATCTTTTTTTAGGTACAATACACAACTTGAAATATCAAGAAAAATGATTCAAACCAACAAAAATAGTGTTTATGTTCTCAATCTCTCTTTCCACAATGCTTGGAATGTCTTCTCTCTCTTCAAAGATATCAATTTATACTGATCCAAAATTTGGCCTTTTTGGGGCCAATCGGCGAGGAAAATCGTGGTTCGCTGATCTCTCTTGTTCATCGCTCTCTTAGTTCCTTTATATTACCACTTTGCTTGAAGCTTCACTGATAGTCTTTTACACTTCGGCAGACACAATCCCCCTTCGTCGATCCATTCAGTGAATCGCCAATAGGGAACACCCTTTTATCAAAATTTCTCTCGTCTCAAAGGTGGTGTAGTGTAAAATTGGGTGGGCTAAGAGCCACACGGCAGACCACCGAGTTGTCTTGGCGATCACCTAGATTGCTTTTTTCACTTCTTCAGCTCTTTAGTTCTTTTTTATCCGGTTATGTCCTTGCCTTGATCCTTAGACTCAATAGCAGCTAATCAACATTTAAACATCAGTTTAGAGCAAAAAATAGGCATTTCAAGACACTTATAATATCAAAACTAATCCCTTAATGAGTCAAAAGCTCAGACTCATCAACCGTAGTGGTTGGTATGCCTAAGCTTGACTTGAGGTCCACACCCACGACCTGACCAACAGACCATTAGCCAGACCACAGTCCGTGGTTTGGGGTCCGTAGATCGATACCGCAAAAACCATGTTAATGACCATGAACCACGACTCACCAGGACGGCCCGTGGGTCAGACCACGGTCCGTCGATTTGGTCTGTAGCTTGTGGCCTTGCGGTTATTTTTAGGGGCAATTAGGTATTTTCCGATTTTAATTAAATCAAAGTGGTGTCATTTTGCCTAACTCTAGGACACCTATATAAACATTTTTATCCCCCAAAATCCCTCATTCAACTCATTCTCTCAAATCTCAAAATAAAATCCCCTCAAATATTCTCTCTAGAAGTTGGAAGAAGAAGGAAGAAAAGGAAGCTAGGTCAAGATCAAGTATGCAATTTGCAAGCTTTTGAGGGCATTTTAATCAAGGTATGATATCTCTTCATCCATGGACATCTTCCATCCATGGAGTCCCCTAAAATTTCCCCAATTTGATGAAACATTCCCCAATTCTAGCTACGGTTTTTTCAATTGTTGTGGGTTATGATGATTATGGATCCAATTGAGTTGATTGTGATTGTTTATGATTGAATTAGTATAAATACATGTTTTTAGAATGAAATTACATGTGTCCATGCCTATTCCATGATTCTAACCTAGAATTGATATAATTAGGTTGATGCCATGAAGGGAAACTTTGTGGGTTTAAATGTATCCTCATAGGATTTATGAATTATGATTAGAATTTCTTGAGAATGAAGCTTATATGATGATCATGAAATCTAGGGATTAAGAGTAAAGCTTATGATACGAATTGTTAATAATTGATGTCATTGTTGTGGAAGGGGTACCTCCTACATTAATTGCTAATTATGAATGTATGAATGATAAAAGCTTTCGCACATGAATGATTCTAGGTTGAAAGGATTGCTCACCTAAAATTAATCTAGACTAAAAGACTGTGTATTTGATGAGGCTAGAGGCGATTACCCTTGACCCCCATATGAAAGGATATGAGGCGATTCCCCTAGTCCTTAGAATTGAACAAGAGGTGAGTCCCCGTGTTCTTAATATGATACATGGACATGGAAGCAAGTACCCATGATCTCTATGAAATAATATGGAGGCAACTACCCGCATTATATGATGAATGATGTGGAGGCGAGTACCCGCAATCTAAAAGTAAGTAAGGCAACAGGTGAATACCCATTAGCCTTTATAAGCTAGGCAAAGAGGCAAATACCCATGTCTTTAAAAGTTAGTCTGAATAATGAGACTATGAGGTACCAAATGAATAACTTGGATTGTTGCTAGAGATGCCTTCCATGTGGTAATATTGGCTAGAGGCGGATGACCCAAGTCTTGACTAAGGATGAGTAAGGTTGTTGGAGAAGTAATCCTTTCTTATTATGATGTTGATTTATGTGCATTGATTATGCTTATGGTTTGTATTGACTAACCATGATGTTTATGTTGTTTATGCTAGCTATCATATTTAGTACTTGATTGCACTAACACATACTTTGCCTAAATTCTTATCAAATGTAGGGTTCGACGACATTGACACTTATTCTCATGGCTAGGATCATAGTAGATCAAGGAAGTGAAGATTGGTTAGTCCTTATTGGATTCGAGGATGTGATCACCACTTTCTTTTATATCTTTCTTTTAAGTCTTGGACTATTGTATGAGATGTGTCCCAAGATTATATTCATGATGTTTAGATGGTTTGAGACAATGATGTTAGACTTCCGCTTCATTTTATAAAGACTTCGATTGTATTGAAATATTTTAAATTTCATCTCATTTCTATTACTTTATGTTATGATATGCTATGTGGCTTGTATGAGGCCTCTCGAGGTCTCATACGCCTTGTTACTGATGAGTCCACAATTTGGACTCATTTTGGGCTATATTTTGAGAGAATTAGTGTCCTTACATGAACACTATTGAGCAAAAAGGAGCAAAAGAAACCAAAAGAGTGAAGAAATGAAAATCAACGAATCGCCAAACCCATTCGGCGAATCGCCAAACCCATTCGGCGAATCGCCAATAGATCACATATTCGCCTTTTGTTCCAGTGTGCTGAGCCCTGAAGTATCAAATCGGTGGTGCAAAGGAGCAGTTGGCGTATCGCCGAGAAGATCCGCGAAACAGGTTTTTGTCGCCCAATGTTCCAGGACACTAGGATGCTGAAGGCAAAAGCTGAAAGGCGATGAAGTAGACCAAAGGGTGGATCGCCGAATACATCGGCGATCCCGACTAATTTCGCCGAACGACCCTTCGCAGAACACTTCTAAAAAACAATAAATACTAGTTCACTTTTATTTTTACTATCAGATAGATAATTTGTAGAGAATATTATTGAGTATTCAATTTTTAGACATTTTTCTCTCTAATTTTTAGGGAGAAAAGGGTTTTGAAGAGGAAGATTCACAAGGGTTTCATCTTCAAAGTTTGGACTTGGGACTTGTTAATTCTTCCTTCTTGACTTGTTTTAAGAATAAATCTAGCATACCCATTGATGTAAACTGATTTTGGTATACTTCTTTATCTCTTTTACATATATAGCTAAACCCCCAATTCTGGGAGGTGTGATTTTGTGAATATGGGTTAGATTAGTTGTTGGGCTTTGCTTTCTGATAGTTTAATTTTAGTTGAATTGTGATTTTGTTTAGTAGTTGTGGATGAATTTAATGAATTTGTAGTTGAAAATACAAGTTTATTTATGTGTTTTCGGCTTGCTCGAGAGAGAGGTCGTAAAACTAAGACTACTAAATTGATGGCCAGTGCGAGTGGGTCGACATGAGGTTCAACTCGAGAGAGTGAACCCTAGTCCTATATCCACACACTCAGCTTGAGAGAGTGAGTGGGATAAGGCGTAGGATGGTCTTCATGCGTCAAGAGGGTGTCCGAGAGGAACCCATTTGAAACGGGATAAGTTGCTTGAGAGAGAGCTTGTCCCCCTTAAAGTCTAGCCTAGTAACAATTACCCTATAAGTTTTCTATCAAAAGCATGAACCCAATAACCTAGTCTATCCCGTATTCCTAATCACATCCCAAAAATCCGGTCTCCATACTTGCATTTTTCATTATTTTCACTATTTTTAATTGTTTCTTGTCTAAAACCTCCATTTGATACTTGACGCTTGTGTCATCCCTCTTAATTTGTTACGTTTTCACTCGCAAAAGTCTACAACTACGGTTAGGTTTAGCACATTCACACTTAACCACTAATTTTCACGCCCACTCCATTGGGACTCGACCTCAACATTTGGTTGGGTTACTCAACTATTGTACGATTGTAAACACCCGAATTGTAAGACGTGCCTTGATTATGCAAACATCAAAATGGCGTAGCTACCCGGGGAGTAGTGTTATGTGAATGTTTTTGGCTTAGGTCAATTTTTGCTTTAGATAATCGTAGTTTACTAATTTTATTTTTAGTTTTGTTTTCTTTGAAATTTGTGTATATAAGCAGGTTCCCTGAGCATGGCTGAGGGATGTTGTGGCAACTCGACTGAGTCGAGCTAAGAAGTCAAGAGAGACTTCAAGTTAACCACACTGGTAACTCAGTTGAACGAGTTGACCACCAGAATAATAGAGGTGGGAAACCAGTGCAAGAGTCTAGGGAGGTACATACCTCCTCATGAGAGGAAGTAGTCTAGAGACAGGTAGAACAATAGTGTCGAGGACACACTACAAATCATTCTCCAAAAGATCAAATGTTGGGAGAGATGAAAGAGAATATTTAAGTGTTGGCTCCAACTCTAGATCGATCCAAGTGATAAGGACACTCCTGAGTTATGCAGTGCCTCCTCTCCACTCAAACGAATTAATGGGGTTACCTAGTAACTCCACCAAAAGAGAGTGAGTGAAGACTCGCGTCGTTCCACGATGTTAAATAAGCCACTTCTAGGGAGGTAACCCAAGGTTTTAAATGCTTTATTTTATCTTTATAAAATAATGGTGTGTTAGTGATGCAAGTTTGAATGAGGAAAGTGTTGAAAAATGAAGATTGGCGAGAAAATGGTCAGTCGGTGAACCGCCGAGCAGGTCGGCGTTCCCGATTTGACCCACATTTTGGCTCAATTCAAGTTTAAATTAGAGCCTGTAAAACTCGCCGAACTTGAGAAGCAGTTCAGCACATCGTCGACCAGGTCGGCGACCTCGACTTAGACCGCCATCTTGATCCCAAGAATTCAACAAGTCTTTAGCAATCGGTGGTACAAGGGACTACTCGGAGAATCGTGGATCGGCGAGTGCGACTAACGTCGCCGAATGGGCGCAAACTGGACGGTTTATAATGGCCAAAAGATTTAAAACTTGAAATTCTTCACTTTCCCTCTCTTTCAAATTTCCTAAACTCACACTAAGATAGTATCTTCTTAGATTTATCATTTTTCTAGCATTTTAGTTTGGGACTTGTGCTCGGAATTTGAATACTTTGCCTCCTAGCTTTTCAAATCAAATTTAATCAACATTGAAGGTTGGTTTCCTTTTCTCGCATTTAAATTTGAAAGTTATGTATTCTTTGGAAATGACTATCTCTTAGTAATGTGTGCTGGGCCTCTCTGATAGGAATAGAAGTATTGATTGCCTATTTTAAATATGAAACTCTTTCTTGTATTGTTTTAATCGTTAAAATGCCCGTATTTTATGCCTTGAAATGAATGAAATTTGATTGGGTGATGATTGCATGTTGTTTAGATTGATTGGGTGAAGTATGAGTATCCCGTGCTTGGGCTAAATGACGGAAATTTCTCGATAATATCGTCAAATGGCCAAATTTGGCAAAACCAGAAGAAATCTGAGTATTCTGGGGTAATGCGTAGTACGGGCCTTCTTTGAATTTATTAAGTGCATGTTTTGATTTTGTTTTCAGGGGTTGCGAGGTGGAGTTCGAGAAAGTGAATTGAAAATAAGCACGTTGGGCCATTCGGCGAGCTGGGTCGAGCTCGCCGAATCACTCGACGATTCGCCTATTTTCCTCATCTCGCCTTTTAATTGCGTGTCAAGTTGGTGGTTTGAGTCTGTCACTTTTGGCGAGATGCCTTAGTTCGCCGAAGGCACTAGGTGACTCACCAAAAGTTCTTGATATCGCTCTTTATTTGTTCCCCTGAAACCCGTGTGCACTGTAACTTTTGGCGGACAAGCCTTTGCTCACCAAAAGTAATTGGCAATTTTCCGAAAGTAGTCAGTGATTTGCCGAAGGGACCTTCCCATCGCCGACTTGCCATGTTTGTTAAGACAATCCGTTCGACGATCCCAACTTAGCTCGCCAAAGAGGTTCGGCAACTCGCCGATTGAATCGACGAGTCTGTTAGAAATAAAATTGTCTGCACTTTTATTTGATTTTTTTCTCGATCTTTTGCAGATATGGTACGTACAAATCTAAACAAGCCACCCCTGAAGCAGGCAAAGGGAATTATTATAAACAAAGAAGGATCAATTCCTCCAAATAAAAAAAAACAACATCTCCCACCGGGAGACAAAGGAAAGAGGAAAAAGCACAGAGCAAAGAAATGGGTAGCTATTGAGCCGCAAGCTGATCATTCTGAACTAGAAGATGAGGAGCCTTTAATCTTTCGGAGAGGTAGACCACATGCTAGATCTCATCCCATATCTACCATAACTACTTCAGCTTCCACTCCTCCGACTACTGAATCAAAAGTTTAAGTTAGGGGTGTTGATGAGTCCATAATTTTGACTCATTTAGGCCTATATTTTGAAAGAATTAGTGTCCTTAATTGCATATTTTATCTTAATATCTGATGAAAACCTCTGAGTTTTAGCTATTCCAAGTTTGAAGGAAAGCATGGACACTATCACCCAATGTTCCAGGAGCAAAAAAAGCCAAAAGTGTGAAGAAATAAAGATCAGCAAATCGCCGAACCCATTCGACGAATCTCCAATAGATCACATATTCACCTTTTGTTCCAGTGTGCTGAGCCGTGAAGGAAAGGATCAAATCGGCGATGAAAACGAGCAGTTAGCGTATTGCCGAGCAGATTCGCGAAGCAGGTTTATATCACCCAATGTTCTAGGACGCTAGGATGATGAAGGCAAAACCTGAAAGGCGATGAAGTAGACCAAAGGGCGGATCGCCGAGTACATCGGTGATCCCGACTAATTTCGTCGAACGTTCTGTCGTAGCACACTTCTGAAAAACTATAAATACTACTTCACTTTTTTAATTTTACTATCAGATAATTAATTTGTAGAGAATATTATGGAGTATTCAGTTTTTAGACATTTTTCTCTCTACGTTTGGGGAGAAAAGGGTTTTGAAGAAGAAGATTCACAAGGGTTTTATTTTCAAGGTTTGGACTTGGGTGTTGTTAATTCTTCCTTCTTGACTTGTTTTAAGACTAAATCTAGCGTACCCATTGATGGAAACTTATTTAGGTATACTTCTTTATCTCTTTTACATGTGCAGCTAAAACTCAAATTCTTGGGGTGTGATTTTGTGAATATGGGTTAGATTAGTTGTTGGGTTTTGCTTACTGATAGTTTAATTGTGATTTCATTTAGTAGTTGTGGATGAATTTAATAAATTTGTAGTTGCAAATACAAGTTTATTTTATGTGTTTTCGGCTTGCTTGAGAGAGAGGTCGTAAAACTAAGACTACTAAATTGATGGCCAGTGCGATTGGGTCAACATGAGGTTCAACTCGAGAGAGTGAACCCAAGTCCCTTATCCACACACTCAGCTCGAGAGAGTGAGTAGGCTAAGGTGTAGGCTGGTCTTCATGCGGCAAGTGGGTGTCCGAGAGGAACCCATTTGAAACGGGGTGTGTTGCTCGAGAGAGAACTTATCCCCCTTAAAGTATAGCCTAGTCACAAATACCCTATAGGTTTTCTATCAAAAGCATATACCCAATAACCTAGTCTATCCCGTAGTCTTAATCACGTCCCTAGAATCCTATCTCCACACATTCATTTTTCCTTATTTTCACTGTTTTTAATTGTTTCTTCTCTAAAAACCCATTTGATACTTGAAGCTTGTGTCACCCCTCTTAATTTGTTATGTTTTCACTCGCAAAAGTCTTTAGTTACGATTAGCTTTAGCACATTCG
Organism: Solanum verrucosum; assembly: GCF_900185275.1. Taxonomy (NCBI): domain Eukaryota; kingdom Viridiplantae; phylum Streptophyta; class Magnoliopsida; order Solanales; family Solanaceae; genus Solanum; species Solanum verrucosum. Next base: position 6,507,289 of record NW_026020063.1, on the reverse strand, counting down.
CACTTAACCACTAATTTTCACGCCCAGTCCCTTGGGACTCGAGCCCAACCCTTGGTTGGGTTACTAAACTATTGTATGATCGTAGACAGCCGAATTGTAGGACGTGTTCTTGTTTACGCAAGCATCAGTTACATCTAGGGGTTACCCATGGGTTATGACAAACTTTGTATTTATAGAACAAGGTTTAGAATGGTTCTAGGATATCTCAAACCAAATCGAGTAGGGTCTTGTTCATAACTGTGAAGCGCACCACATTTTTGAATGAGAGGCTACTAGATGTTTAGGAAACTTCACTTCTTCATTTCTCTTATTTGTGCCATGGAGTTTAACTCTATACAGTCTTTCTTATAATCGTTACCCGATGATTTTAAAGATATGACTACTAGAAGGGCTAACACTAGAAGGATGGAGGGAGACAATGTGGGTCAAGAAGTTCCTCCCTAAGCTCTTCCTCAAACTCCGATGATCCCTTGGCTGAGAATGAAACCAATGCAGAATTTAGGTCGGTGTTCCAAGAGTTTGCTCAAGTCATGATGGATCAAGCCAATAGAGATGTGGTAGCTCCCATGAACCCAAATGTGGGTACAGCGGCAGCAAGAGTGAGGGACTTTACAAGGATGAACCCTCCAGAATTTTATGGCTCCAAAGTTGAAGAAGACCCCCAAGAGTTTATCGATGAGGTCTATACGATACTTGCTATTATGGGGGTGACACCAGTAGATAAAGCAGAGTTAGCCACTTATCAACTCAAATGGGTTGCTCATATTTGGTTTAATCAGTAGAAAAAGGCAAGGTCAGAAGGAGCGGCCCCCATAGAGTGGGACAGGTTCAGAAGTACTTTTCTTGATAGGTTTTCCCTCTAGAGATGAGAGAGGCCAAGGTAATTGAGTTCATCAACCTTCGACAAGGAAATGTAAGTGTGAGGGAGTACGCCTTGAGGTTCACTCAACTATCTAAGTATGCTCCTTCTATTGTGGCGGACTGTAGGTCCAAGATGAGTAAGTTTGTATCGAGAGTGTCCCACTTGGTTGTCAAGGAATGCACACTTTTATGTTTTTTCATAATACATACATTTCTTTCCTTATGGTGCATGCCCAACAAATTGAGGAAGAAAAGCTTAAGGAAAGATCTAGAGAAGCAAAGAGGGCAAGAGTGGATGATGGTAACTTCTCACATTCTAGGTTTGTGGACGAGGTCGTTCACGGTTTTGGCAAAGGTTCTATGGGCAAGGTTCTTCAAATGCTCCTCTAAGGCCTAGCAATGAAAGGGTATCTAACCCTAAACTCTAAGGAGATGGTAGTAAGCCCTCAATGCCTACTTGTGCTAACTGTGGGAGAAATCATGACAGTAAATGTCTAGCGGGCTCTAATGCTTGCTTTGGGTGTGGCAAGACGGGTCACAAGAAAAGGGATTATCCCTCGGTTGCTTAGAATGAGGGAGATACTCATGGTAGGGCTCAACCTAACCCCTCATCCGGCCCAAGTGGTTCGGGTGCTAGATCTCCTATACCAAACCAATTCTTTGTTTTCCAGACTAGAGGTGATCAAGAGAGCTCCCCCGATGTGGTGAACGGTATGTTAAAAGTTTTTCAAATTTATGTGTATGCTTTTCTTGACTCGGTGCTACTTTGTATTTTGTGACTCCTTATGTGGCTATGAGGTTTGATCTGCTTCCAGATGTGTTGCTAGAGCCTTTTTTCTATTTCTATCCCGATTGTTGATTCTTTGATGGCTGAGAGGCTATACAGAAGGTGTCCCGTCTCCTTATCCCATAGAGCTACTGTTGTTGACTTGATAGAACTTGATATGTTAGACTTTGATGTCATCCTTGGTATGGATTGGTTGCATTCATGTTATGATTCTATAGATTGTAGAACTAGAGTGGTTAAGTTCGAATTCCCAAATGATCCTATCCTATAGTCGAAGGGGGGAAATTCCATGACTAAGGGTTGGGTTATTTATTGTCTTAAAGCTAGAAAGATGATCTCTAAGGGTTGCTTGTACCATCTAGTGAGGGTGAGGGATGTAGATTCTAAAACCCCTTCTCTTGAGCTGGTCCCTATTGTATAAGAGTTTCCGTAAATATTCATGGATGATCTACCCGGTATTCCTTCTGAAAGGGAAATAGATTTTGGTATTCACCTTCTTATGGATACGCAACCTATCTCTATTCCTCCTTATAGAATGGCTCTGGTGGAACTTAAGGAGTTGAAGGAACAGTTGGAAGATCTATTAGACAAAGGTTTCATCCAACCAAGCATCTCACCATGGGGTGCTCCAGTGATGTTTGTTAAAAAAAAGGATGGTTCCATCAGAATGTGTATCGATTATCGACAGTTGAACAAGGTGACCATTAAGAACAAGTATCCCCTTCCAAGGTGACCAAAAGGTACGCATTATATTTTTCTCTCATATATTAACTTTTGCACTTAAATTATACATTTTATGCACATCACAAAATTTAATCATTTGAATTTTATCATGAGTTTTTTTCGAAAATGCATGAGTTATGTATTTTTAATCGCTGATAATTATGTCTTACTCAGAAATTAGAATTTAGTAAGTTTTGGAATGTTTGCAATTCACTGCTTATTTTGTAATGAAAAATAATGAATTTAAACATTGTGCAAGAGATTTAAGAATTGTGTTATGGAGTCGTCCTACATACGACCATGATAGATGTAGGTTGTAGCTATTTTTATTGTAATTTATTTCTTATATTATTGGTTCATCCGATGCAATGAAAGCATTCGATTGTGAGTAAACATACAAGCATTGTTTAATTTAGTTGTATCAAATATTGCATAAGAAGTGTTCTTTGGTTTTATAAAATTGTTTGTGCAATAAAATTTAGTGTGCTTTTTTTATTTTGTTCTTCATAGGTTATCTTCATCTTTTTTGGCATTTGTAATATTTGTTGATTTGTTGATTTTTACAGGGGTTAATATTAATATTTTTTAGGATTGTATGTTATTTTGGCATCTTTAAGATTTCCAATAAAGAAAATAAGCATACAATTTCTATTTTAGATTGTTTCACGCAATAAAGAACATTGGGAGGATTTGTAAGTGTGAAATTCATCAAAGGCCAAATCTTCGACCTATTTGATATATTTTAGGGAAAAGATTTTGTACTTGAAGTGTATGCACAAGTATAAAGTATGTATTGAAATTTTACTTAATTTTCAGTTCTTTTTTAGTTTGTAACCATCTTCATATTCAATAGTACACGCAACTTCTATTTATAAATTTCGCTTTGACTTCTTATTTAATATAATTTGTGTCTTTTTTGGTGATTTTTTTCAAGTTTTGCTTTCATTTATATGGAAGTTGAAAGAGATCCAGTGGATGATATTCCTTCATTTTTTAAACATGAATTGAATAAAAAAGAAGAAAAAAAAAAGGAAAAGGTGAAAGGTGTTCCAATGAAAAAGGGAGTTGATACAAAGTTTGCTTGGTTTTGTATTTCTGTGATGGATATGGATTTTTGACACATAGTTGCTATTATTTGATTACTCCCTTATAATTATTAATTTTATCATGTTTCAATTGTAATTGTTTCTACTACACTCGACAAAATATGCTCACTCGAAATGAACTCATCAATAATAAGCAATGAAGATTGAAAGTTGGAGTTATACAAGATAGAACGTACCATATCGCAGATATTCGCACATCATATTCTTTATTGGATTGATTATTCAAGATAAGAGGGTACTAGCAAACAATTTTTTTAAAGTTTTTCTTACATTTATTGTTCTTAAAGTTCTCTATTGGATTATATTATGATTTTAGAGTTCTATCATTTCAGATACCCATAACGTTTTTTAGTTAGTATGTCTTACAATTCCTTAATGCTTAAAAATATCCTTTCAAATAATTGATTATTAATCTTTTATATATACGTTGTTTAGTATAAGACCTTATATATTATAGATATATACTAAAATTTTGTGATGCTTTTCTTAAACCTCTTAAAGAAAAACTTTTCAATGAAAATCTACTACTTCCTTCATTTATTTTTAGTTGTTATGTTGTGCTTTTCAAAAATTTAATTTATTGAACGCTCAATTCTTTTTAGAGGTGAGTTTTGTTTGTTCTACCAAATAAATTAAATATGTTAATAATTATTATTCTCAGATTTAGACAATATACTAAACTTATATATTGATTTATTTTCACAAATATTCTACTATAACTATCAAGGGGTAAATGTTAATCAATAAATCACTATTTACAATATCATTTTATAATAATTTTAAATTTTAAATTATCAATAAATTAATATTTACGATTGTAGTTATCAACTAACCGCGCGGGCATGTATACTAGTAGTATTATAAAGTAATATGAAAATGAAAATATAGTAAAGACACACCACTTTAAATTATTCATTATAGAACTTGAGAATTTCATCTTTTTATAATGATATATTTACTGATATAATAGAATAAAATTTAAGTAACAATCAATATAAATATAGTGATTAAAATAAAAATATGATAAAATAGAATATAATAGATAGCAAGCACTCAAAGGGCACATTGTTCAATTTGAATAACCTAACTTTTGGAGAGAGAAACGAAATAAAAATTGGGAAATGTATTGCCCCTTACCCAACAAAATGAGTATAAAATAAACATCAAATGTGATAAGTGTGGAAATCAATGAATTGAATAGAAAATTATAATAGATTACATTTTAAATTTTGGTGAATTGAATCACCTTGCTTGAAACTAGAGCAACACAAATAGGATTAAATTATTATTTAAAATTATATATGGACTATTAAATTCATTTAATATAAGGAAAGTTTCTAGTTTAGTAACAAAGAGAGTTCATAGATTATTTTAGCATATGAGTTTAAACCCTAGGTGTGACACCTTCATTTTTTTTTATCTCTATACATGAATTTTTTACTCCGTCACTATCTGGTACATGTGTTGATGAGGTAGAATCATATCAAGATATTAATAAAGGATTCATCTTAACCCAATACTTACATATCGGAGCATGGATTTATGTGTAAAAAATCATGACAGATATAACAACTAATAGATATGAACACTCAACATTAAAAATAAAAAGTTAAATATTAAGAACCTTGAAATTTAATCCATAAAGATTAAATCTTTATTTTGCCTCATGTGAGACGTAGCATGTATTGATAAACAATTTAGGTATGTACACAAAATCAATATTAAATAGAAAAATAACTAAAATCATAAAAAGTAATCACATCAAAATGAAATTTTACCAGTTTGGCCCCATCAAGGAGAATGAGAGAATCACACAAATGGAAAAAGAGCTCCTTTTTGGTGTTGCAAACAAGAGGAAACGTAGATCTATCAATTATTTCTTGATAATCATGGGGCAAAAATCTTCTCCAAATTTCATCTGATTCAACAACAAATTTGAACCTTTGGATAAAATCATTGATTTTACTGTATCTGCTGGAGTTGTTTTTGAAATGATTTCAAATTTGCAATATTTTGACAAGCTTTCAAAATAATCCATTGGAGCAATGAAGTTAAAAGAATTTATGTCACAACTCATACAAAAATATATAACAATTATTTTTGTTCAAAACATTATATTTGAATAAATAATCAAAAGGGGAAAATATTTTAATTAAAAATTTGTATTGTCAATTTTTGTTATAAATACAAAGAAGCATGATATTATGTTTTTCTACTGTAGTTTGACTATATAGTATATTAATATTTTCCTTTATATTAACTCCTTCCTTACTCAATTAGCACTCCGTCATTATTTATCCTAATAAGATACAAAATACTAAAAAACATGATGAGTCCATGATTTGGACTCATTTAGAGCTTTATTTTGATAGATTTTGTGTCCTCAAATGCTTATTTTGTGTCAAGAACTGATGTAAAATCCTTGATTTTCAGGCATTTGGATTGAGGAATAAAGCATGGCCACTAATTTGCAGAAAGGAACAAAGAGAGCTGAAAGAGCGAAGAAATGAAGGCCTGGTGATCGCCAAGTCCATTTGGTGAGTCACCGAATGGCAATCACCTCGCCTAAAGTTCTAGTGTGCCAAGCACTGAAAGAGAAAATCAAGTTGGCGAGAGAAAGGACAGTCAGCGTATCGCCGAGTGGTCCCACGATGCAGTGTTGGATCTCCCAAAGTTACAGAACTCGAGGATGCTGAAGGCCAAAGCAAAAAAGGCGATGGAACTGACCAAAGGGCGGATCGCCAAGCTGATCGGCGATCCCGACTTACTGCGCCGAATGGTCCTTTACAGCTTATTTTTGGCAACTATTAATACATTTTCAAACATTATGTTTAGTATCAAATTTTATTCTGAACATTCATTAGAGTAATTTTTGAGTTTGAACTCTGATTTTTTAGACAACTTTTCCTTAGCTTTAAAGAATTGAAGTTTTTCATTTTTGAGAAATTAGAAGTGGGTCTTTGAGATTCTTCAATTTAGACCTTTGTAAAGACAAAATTAATCTTACCCAGTTGATGAAAACAAAATTTGGTAACGATTTCTATCTTTTTATGATGTGTAGCTAAAACCCCAATAATTGGGGTGTGATTATGGGCTGATTTAGATTATGGGTATTGCTAATTGTAAGTTTAAATGTTGTTAGAGTGATTTCAATCAGTAATTGTGGTTAGAATTAAAGGATTGTAGTTGCAAATGCAGTTCTACCTTCGTGTTTTGGCTTGCTTGAGAGAGAGGTTTTAAAATCAAGATAACTGAATTGATGGTTTGTGCATGGGTATTGGGTTGACATCGGTTCAACTCGAGAGAGGGATTCCTAAATCCTTTTCCACACAATCAGCTCGAGGGGGTGAATGGACTAAAGCGTAGGCTGTTCTTATTTGCTTGCTTGTTGGTGTTCAAGAGAAACCAACTTGATTCAGAGTAAATTGTTCGAGAGAAAGTTTATTCCCACTAAGTTTAGCTTATTCACTGATTTACAACTATTTACTAACAGTAGCAATTACCCATTTGTCTATATTAGCCTATGATCGAATCACATCCCAAGAACCCGTCTCATTATTGTTAAATTCGTGTTATTTGATGCTACTGTAGTTGATAATTACAATCCAAACTCCCTTGTTATTTGACATTCGTGTCACCCCTTAATTTGAATTATGTTTTCCTTAGATAATTTTTATTCCTATGATTGACTTGAGCATATTTGTACTTTACTCTTGAATCTTAAACACGTACCACTCCCTGTGGGATTCAACCCCAACTTATTTAGTTGGGTTATTATACTGACTAGTGATTATTGACACTTAGAATTGGATAAAGTGTCCCTGAAACGTTAATCAAAATGGGGCCGTTGTCGGGGAGTGATGTTTGTTAAGATTCTTTAGTTAAGTTTAATTTTGTTCTTGTTAGTTATAGTTGAACTTACTCACTATTTTGAGTTATAAACTTTTAAAAGCTTTTTAAAGCCAACATTTGATTTCTTAAACTGAGTTATGAGAAAGTAAAGATGAGTTTTGAGTAAAGAGTTTCTAAATCATGATTAGTATGACAATCGAGTATGCCATCAATGTATGAGCAGTATGGTATTAGGTATACCGTTAATATTTATGTAGTATGACTTCCCGAGTCATCAATGATGATATTATAATATGGTTTTGAAATGTTTTTGAGAAAGAGTTTTCAAGTATAAGTATAAGGGGACTATGTATTCCCAGAGGCATCAAAGTTTACATTGATAAAAGCGAAACTGAGATTTCTAAATGAATTATGAGTTCTAAAGTTATTTCAAGAGTAGTTACCTCTTTTAAGAGGGTAGTTTGAGAAATTATTTCAAACCAGAGCAAAAGTCATATTTTTTAAACACAAGAGCTAGTATATTTTGGGAGTAGTATTGAGCACCAATAAGGTGGAGAGTACAGTCAACTAACAGCCCCCATAAACCATGTAGCCAGCATGGGCAGAAAATGGTCATACTTTTTAGATGATTCCTTAATGCTTTTAGCATAGACTAGTGGATCCACTTAGTAGTTAGGTTCTATGCCCTTGGCAAGGTATAGGAGGACCATGGCAGCGTGAGGCAAAACGATGTATCGTCACATAGCTCTAAAGTGATGGTTGTCGGGTAGAGAAACTCCTACAATAGTATTTTGTTTTCTTATATACACATAGTTTATTTAATATTTTCATATACAAAAAGTGTTTATACTGTATCCTTGAATACAAACTGAGTATACTGTATTCTTAAATGCATTGAATTGCTTTCTACTATTTTAAAAGCTTTTCATATATTACATCTCTTATTATTGCTTTATATTGAGTTGAGTATCCAAAGTTTGAGTACCAAGAGTCGAGTGTCTTATTATTGAGTTGAGCCTTATTTCACTGAGTTGAATATCTTATTGTTGAGTTGAGCCTTGTTTCACTGAGTTGAATATCTTATCTTTGAGTTGAGTATCTTATTTTTGAGTTGAGTTAGTTGAGTTAGTTGAGTGAGTTGAGAAGAGGTAAGTATGTTTCCTTTTTATCAAGTCCAAGCATATTCTATGCTTTATAATTCCCCTTACATGCTCGTACATTCCACTTACTGAGCCATTTTTCCTGCATCGTTTCATGATGCATATACAGGTATTCAAGGTCATCAATAGGAGATTCGTTGATACCACATGGAGTTTGAGTTTGTTATGGTGAGCCTCCTTGCTTACGGAAAATTTCATTAACTTTTTTATTTTGTTAGGATGTTGTGGGTCATGTCCCGACTTCCATCTTTGTCATTTAGAGGCTTCATAGATAGAAAGTAGAGTTTGAGAAGTCTGTTTCATTTATTTTGTTAAATGTTTTAAAGACTTAAGTTGCCTATTTATGACAATTTGAATATATTATATTGTTCAGAGTTATCTAGTCAGTATTGTTCAGATTATCTTAAAGTTGTCTATTTGAATTTAATCAGTTTTTATGCTTTGTATGGTTAAGTTAGTCTTCCACTTGTAGTCAGCCAGGAGGAGGGTTCTCTTGGGGACCATTAATGGTTCTCGAGTGCCAGCCACGTCCAGGGTGTAGGCTCGGGTCGTGACAAACTTGGTACCAGAGCACAGAGTTTAAGTGTCTTAGGGTTTCTATGAAGTCGTGTCAACTGTCAAGTAGGATCTTATTTTTGTTTCTAAGGGCCCCACTTCTATAAATAAGTGACTACAGACATTTAGGGAAAGTTCTCATTCTTTCATACTTTTAATCATGCAATAGAGCTATGTCATAGAGATTTATTCATGCTAGTGTGTTTTTCAGATTCATTCGACTACCCCTCATACTAAAGGTGGTTGAAAATTAAAGTCAAATAATCCTTATGTATGAGCTATTCTTAGCAAGAGTCTTGAGGACGTTATAAGATTGCAGAGGGGCTTGAGAGAACCCTGTGAGTAAGTTAAGTGTTAAGTTCGAGAGGAATGCACTCATGTTCATATGAATCATGCGTTTTAGCTAAAAATGAGTTGTATACTCTTCCCTAAACCTTATTCAGCCGAGACCTTTCAGAGGATGGTCTGTTTAGATCTTGGGTAACATAGTCACCCGAGAAGGTAGCTTGAGTTACGAGATCATCAACAGTATTAATGAAAGAGCCCAGAGTTAAAGAGGAAAGTATGCAGAGGTTTAGTAATCTAAGTAAGGGAGATGGTGGTTCGACAAGCTATGTTACTATAGTCATGTACCTAGTAAGTTATTAATGAGGAGTTTTCCTCCATGGGAAGACTAAGAAGTGATGAGTTGTGAAGATTCCATCATAGGAAGTTGAGTGTGTTTTAGCTAGAAAGGAGCTTGTGATGAAGTGTCATTGTGAAGGTAATGACCATGTGTAAGTGTCGAATAGAAGAGCAAAAACATTCATAAAGTGATAGATCTAAGCCAGGTTTATGATTTGTTTGAGAGGGTCATGATGTTCAGAAGGTTATAGAGCTGATCAAGTAATGAGGTATATCATAGTAGGCAAGCGATGGTATTGATATTCAGATTTAGTAATGAACATTAAGCTTGAATTTGAGATGAGAGTCATGATCAAAATAATGGCAACATGAGGGTGATGGTGTTAGTCTAGATATTTGATCTAGAAGACTTGACATAGCGTAGGTGAGAAATTGAGGTAATAAGCTGCAATGAATGCGAGTAGTACAAGTGAGAGACCCAATCCTTTAGATAAGAGCAGTGAAATGTGGCTAAGTCACAAGAGTAAAAAAGAGCATTAAGACGTGTACCGAGAGGGTATGTAATTAGAAAGAGGTCTTAGTAGCTGCTTATGGAGAGTTCGGTAGTCATGAGATAAGCTTCTCCCGAGTGTTAGAGTAAAAGAGGATGTAGACCAGTTAATAATAATGGGATAGGTCCACAGCTTTCAAGTGTCAACTTTAGACCTAAGGGGGAGATGATGAGACTAGAAATCAAGTCAAGTGTTTGAGAATAAGATAGTAATGAGTCCCCGAAGAGTATGGGAGATATATTTTTAGAGGTCTTTTAGTAGTGAAGTGATGTTAAAAGGAGAAGGTTAATAATCCTATCGTGATAATGATGGAATGATAATTCTATCAAAGGTTATATATGAGGAGGAAGAAGAGAATGAGGTTTTACTATGAGAAATGGCTAAATGAGAGCCCTTAGTTGGTTCCGAGTAGTAATGCGGGAAAATTCTAGTTGTTATGGCTGAGATGATAAGAGTAACCCTGTTCCATACCCAGTCCAATCGTCATTTGAGGATAAGTGATCACAAAGGGGAGATATTGTAACACCCCAAATTCTTTTTGAGCTAAGACTCAAACCATCCTTCGTTGTGAGTAGGATTTTACTGAGGAATTTAAATTTTTTGACTGTTAAGGTCACTAGATGTAGCATCTTGAGTTCAAAAAAGAACTAAATTGGAAATAGCAAAATTTGAAATTTTGCAAGTTATGCTTAAGTTATCAGTTTTGGGTCAATTTCAAATGACCATAAATCTCAGTACAGGATGAGTAATGTGTGCTATAAGATTGAAAATGAAAGGTCTTTGAATTATCTTTCCAACGCAACTGAGTTTGCTCAGTTTCAAGTTTGGATTAGTGCGCTAAGCCCTTTTGAAGTTAAGCTGTCCAGTTAAGGAAAGTTACCCGAAAATAGTGTGGAGTATTTTGGTCTTTTCGGTACCAAATCAGATTTAAGTCAGTTATAGTAAGGTTTTAAGGGTCTAATCCTATTGGGTTCATATTTATAATCCTAATATACGCCTAGGGTTTTAGAAAACGTTTCAAGAATAGAAAAGAGGAGAAAAGGCAAAGATTTCATCGAGTTCTTGAGGAATTGATTTCGATTTCGCCAATGGTTTAGTCCCTAAGAGTTATTTAAGCTTCCATATTGTTGGGTTCGTTCACCCACACTCCAATCATGATTTATTCAGCGTACTTTCGTTCTTAAAATTTAAGGATTTAAGTTCTTGATAAGTGTTCTTGAAGCTTCCTTATCGATTAAGTTTTAATGTAAGATTCTACTTGGGTCCATTTCAAACGGTCATATCTCTTAGAATATAAGGAGTTACGTGAGCCATAAACTATCCAATTAAAGGTACTTGAATATACTTTCCAACGCCACCATTTTTGTGTCAATCAAATTTCTGAATAAACCTTATGACTATTTTAGAAACCTATACAATGCTATTACGAATTTGCCGATGGGAAAATATTAAAAAAGGGTTGTTTTTGTTTTTTTACATCCAAGAAAACCCTAAAAGAATTTCTTGACTAATAAAAGGTTCAAAACAATCAGATTTTTATCTTTTAGTCCATCATTCTCTTCACTCTCAAACCCTAGGGCAAAACCCTAAGGAAAAATCAAATTAGAAGACTCTATTCAAGATTCTTTCAATCTTTTTCAAGATTCTTCATCAAGGTAAGTCTTTCTCAAAGAATTCCATTCTTTGCAACTCAAATTTCTCCATATAATTATAAATCACTAATGAAAATCATAATTGTTGGTCATAGATATTTCAAGAAACTAATTCATCAATCTCAAGAAAGGTTTTCTTGATCGTTTACCTGCAAGCTAGGGTTTAAAGGCTTCTAATCAAGTTCTTCTTCAAGTTCTTCTTCAAGTTTCTTCAAGATTCTTCAAGAACATTATTTTTCCAGGTATGTAAGGCTATCATAGTATTGGACTAGGTCATCCTCACGCCCTACACCTTCTTTCAAATCAGTAGAAGAGAAATCTACGATTCTACCCTTAGATTTGAGTATTCTTGAGATAAGTTGATTTGAGTTCTTGAGTTCATGGTTCTTTTAACAATTCTATTCCTAATTATTGAGTTTCTATATTTTTATTGAGATCCTTGAGTTGATTTGTTCATGTCTATAATTCAGCATGAACCTTATTTTGAGTTATAAATCTTGACAAGTTTTTCGAAGCCACTACTTGAGTTTTAAACTGAGTTTTGAGGAAGTAAGTATGAGAATGAGAAGAATCGTATAGATGAGTTCCATATGGTTATTTAGACCCTTGAGTCAAGTCGTTCATGCCCATAAAGTTTGCATGAACTCTATTAAGTCTTTGAGAGGAGTAGTATCTTCAAGTTCTAAGTCTTGAATATTGAGTTCCTAATCATTTTGGGATTATATTCCTAATCATAGGGCTAGTACATGTTACCCATGAAGGTCCTTCAGTTGAGCAGTTCATGCCCATAATTTTGCGTGAACCCTATGAATCGAGTAGTAGTTAAATGAGAGGTATAATTAACATTCTTGAGTAGAGTCGTTCATGTCCATAATTCTGCACGAACCCTATGATTTGAGTTATTAATTTGGAATGCTTTTTCAAGCTAACATTTGCTTTCTTAAACTGAGTTTTGAGAATGTAAGCATGAGTTTTGAGAAAAGAGTTTCTAAAGCATGATTAGTATGACAATCGAGTATGCCATCAATGTATGAGTAGTATGGTATTAGATATACCATCAATGTTTATGCAGTATGACTTCTCGAGTCATCAATGATCATATTATAATATGATGGTTTTGAAATGTTTTTAAGAAATAGTTTTCAAGTATGAGTAGAAGGGGAATATTATTCTGACAGTCATTAATTTTTTTATTGATAAGAGAGAAACTGAGATTTCTAAATGAGTTATGAGTTCAAAAGTTATTTCAAGAGTAGTTACCTCTTTTACGAGGGTAGTTTGAGCAATTATCTCAAACTAGAGGAAGCGTCATTTTTTTTGAACCCATGAGCTAGAATATTTTGGGAGTAGTATTGAGGACCGATATGGGGGAGAGTTCAGACAACTCACAGCCTCCATAAACCATATAACATTGTATGGGTAGAAAAGGATCATACTTTTTAGATGATTCATTTATGCTTTTAGCATAGACTAGTGGATCCACTTAGTAGTTAGGTTCTATGCCATTGGCAAGGTATAGGACGGCCTTGGCAGCGTAAGGCAAAACACTGTATCATCACATAAGCTCTAGAGTGATAGTTGCCGATTAGAGAAACTCCCACAACAATATTTTTTATTCTTATATACACAGAGTTTATTTTGTATTTTCATACACAAACAAAGTTTATATTGTATCCTTGCATACAAACTGAGTATATAAGTTATTCTTAAATACATTGAGTTATTTTCCACTATTTTAAAAGTTTTCCATATATTGCATCTCTTATTGTTCCTTTATACTGAGTTGAGTATCCAGAGTTGAGTTTCAAGAGTTTTAGTACCAAGAGTCGAGTGTCTTATTATTGAGTTGAGGCATATTTCACTGAGTTGAATATCTTATTGTTGAGTTGAACCTTATTTCACTGAGTTGAATATCTTATCATTGAGTTCTGTATCTTATTCCTCAGTTGAGTTAGTTGACTTAGTTGAGTGAGTTGAGAAGAGGTAAGTATGTTTCCTTTTTATCAAGTTCGTGTTATACTTTAGAATTCCCCTTACATGCTCGTACATTCCACGTACTGAGCCATTTGGCCTGCATCGTTTCATTATGCAAATAAAAGTATTCAGGGTCATCAACAAGAGCTTTGTTGATACCACATGGAGTTTGAGTTAGCTATGGTTATCCTTCTTGATTCTGGAAGATTTCATTTACTTTTCAGTTTTGTTAGGATGTTGTAGGACTTGGCCCAACTTCCATCTTTGTTATTTAGAGGCTTCATAGATACACAATAGAGGTTGAGAAGTCTGTTTCATTTATTTTGTTAAATGTTTTAAAGACTTAAGTTGCCTATTTATGGCGAGTTGAATATATTATTTTATTCAGAGTTATCTTGTCAGTATTGTTCATATTATCTTAAGTTGAGTATTTGAATTTTATTCAGTTTTTAAGCTTTATATGCTTAAGTTAGTCTTCCTCTTGTAGTCGTCCAGGAGGAGGGTTTGCTTGGGGACCAACAATGTTTCTCGAGTGTCGGCCTCGTCCAGGGTGTAGGCTTGGGTCGTGACAATAGTCCCGCATGAAACCTGTGAGTCGAGCATTCATGAGATGAGTTGTATCATTGAGTCCTTGAATTTTGGAGTCATTGAGTTTCGAGTATTGAGTTCTATATATGTTTATTGAAAACATTGAATTGAGTCATTCATGTCCATAATTCAACATGAATCCTATTTTTAGAAGTCTTTTACAATTATTCATAATATGTTTAAAGGCTTGAGTAAATGAATATGAGGAAGGGTACAGTCAAGTTGAAGAGTAGAGTCAAGTTTACTATTATTCATAATATGTTTAAAGGCTTTAGTAAATGAATATGAGAAGAGTAGAGTCAAGTTCAAGAGTAGAGTCAAGTTTACAATTATTCATAATATATTTAAAGGCTTGAGTAAATGAATATGAAGAAGAATAGAGGCAAGTTTCAGTTTCTTTAAAACGTTATATGGGAATTATGTATTTCCATGAATAAATGTGGCCATATTTAAAAGAGGAGAAAACTGAGATTTCCAAAAGTGTTTTCAGCACTTTGAGTACCATCTCTTTTAAGAGTAATATTTTTGAGTAATAATCTCAAAACACAGAATGAGTTATGTTTTCTTTAAAACATTTGAGCGAAGTATATTTTTGGGAGTAGTATTAAGCATTAATATGGGGGAGAGTCCTAACTACTCACATACCCCATAAACCATGTAGCCAACTTAGGTAGAAAGGGTAGTAATTTTTAGATGATTCCTAATTGATTTTTAGCAAAGACGATCCACTTAGTTAGTAGGTTCTATACCCTGATAAAGTATCTGACAGTTTTGGCAGCGTGGGCTTGACGGTGTATCATCACATAACTCATAGTGATGGTTGTGAGTTAGAGAATCTCCCAAACAGAGTTATTTTGTATCTTTACATACGAATAAGAGTTAATATTGTATTTCATACAATTTAGTTATTATTGTATTTTTTTCATACAACTGAGTTATTATCCATTGTTTTAAAAGCGTTCCAGATAATGCATCTTTTATTATTGCTTTATCCTTGAGTATCCAAAGTTGAACAATGTTTCACAGAGTTGAGTTGGACTATGTTACACTGAGTTGAGCATATTATTGTTGAGTTGAGCCATATTTCTCTGAGTTGAGTTGAACTATGTTTCACTGAGTTGAGTATCTTACTATTGAGTTGATCCTTATTTTCTCTGAGTTGAGTTGATCTATATTTCATTGAGTCGAGTGAGTTGAGAAGAGGTAAGTATGTTTCTTTTCCATTAGTTCAAACTTATGTTTTTGCTTTAGAATTCCCCTTACATGCTTGTACATTCCATGTATTGAGCCATTTGGCCTGCATCGTTTCATTATGCAGATACAAGTATTTAGGATCAGCAACACGAGTTTTGTTGAGGTCATGTGATATTCCAGTCAGCTTTGATACACCATCTTATATTCTGGAGGACTTCACCTTTATCTTACAGTTATTAGTTTGGAGATGTCAAGGGTCTTGTCCCGATATCCTTCTGTAATAGTGGATGCTTCATAGATAGACAGAGTTGATAAGTTTCTGTATTTACTTTGATTTTGAGTATTATATAGACTCTTAAAAAGGTTGAGTATTTGATTTCAATGAAATTTAATTTAGTTTTAATCTCTTATATGCTTGAGTTAGTCTTGTGCTTGTAGCCAACCAGGATGAGAGTTCTCTTGGGAACCAACAATGGTTGTCGAGAGCTGGCCACATCCAAGGTGTTGGCTCGGGTCATGACAAACTTTGTATCAGAGCACAACGTTCAAGTGTCCAAGGGTGTCTACAAAGTCATGTCAAGTAGGATCTTATTTGTTGTTGTGAGGGCCCCACTTCTATGAATAAGTGACTACATACATTTAGGAAAAGTTTCACTTCTTTCATACTCTAAATCATGCAATAGAGCTATGTCATAGAGACTTATTCTAACTCATGCCTTAGCATATCCATTCTACTAACCCCATACTAGAGGTGGTTTAAAAGAAAAGTCAGTCATTTATCGATGAGTTACTTTTATAAAAAATCTTAAGGAAGTCATGAGACTCCAAAGGGTCTTGAGAGAAGCCCAAGAGTGAGTTAAGTCTTAAGTTTCAAAGGAATGCGCTCATGTTCATACGAATCGTGCGTTCAACCTAAAATAAAGTTGTACTCTCTTCTCTAAGCCCTGTTTCAGCTGAGATCCTTATGAGGAAGGATGTTTAGAGCTTGGGTAGTATTTTCATCCCAAGAAGTTAGCATGAGTTACGAAACTATGAGTAGTAGTAGTGAAAGTGCCCATAGTTAGAGGAAAGTAAGCAGAGGTTTAGTAATCTCTGAAAGAGAGATAGTTATGGGGCAGATTATGTTAATGCAATCATGCACCCAGTCAGTTATAAGTGATGAGTTCCTTTATTAGTGAAATAAGGTATAATAATGTTTTAGAGAGTTCTTGATAGAGGGAAGAGTAATATTTACTAGTCATGTTGAGATAGAGTACATTTTAGCTAGAATACAAATGATGTCGATGTGCCATCGTGTTAAAGGAGAATAAATATATCTGTTTAATAGAAGCACAGAGTATTCATGAAGTGATAGATCTAATATAGGCATATGATTTGTTTTAGAGGGTCATGATGTTCCAAAGCTTAGAGAAGCAATTAAGTAATGAGGTAATAAGTGAGAAAGTAGTACTTAAGTTGTGAAAAAGGATTGTAGACCAGTTTAGAGATTATGGAATAGGTCCATATCTTCCAAGTGTCAGATTTAGACCTAAGAAGGGGATGATAAGACGAGAAATTCAAGTCAAGTGTTGAGAATAAGATAGTAATGAGTTCATAAGAGTATGGGAGATATCTTTTAGAGGCCATTTTAGTAGTGGAGTGATGTTAGAAGGAGAAGGTTGATGATCTTATTGTGATAATGATGGAGTGATAATCCTACCTAAGGTTATAAATGAGGAGGAAAAGGGAGATGAGGTTTTACTATAAGAAATAGTCAAATGAGAACCCTTAGTTCGTACCGACTAGTAATGTGGGAAATTCTAGTTGGTATGGACGGATGATGAGAAATGAGAACTTCTTAAGGAGTTGGTTAGTAAGAGTCCATGGAGTTGTTAGACTACTAAGCTTGAATATAGTGTTGTTAAACATGAGGTAGTTCTTGATATGAGCCTAATGTTGATTAAATGAGGTGGTAAAGAGTAATGTTTTTGGGATGAGACTCCCAATAGAGAGGTATAGTACGCAAACCTTAGGATTTGGGTTATGCTTGAATATAGTAAAGGCGTGTCGTTAGACTCAGACCTTGGTAAAAAAAGTCATGTACCCTTGAGAGAACTAGGATTTGCAGCCAATGAGGTAGTATAAGGAAAGAAGAGCGTAGTTTAGGAGTTTTGCTAAGCTTAATAATTAGCAGTCCTATTACCCATGCATGGTATTCCTATTATTACTTCATGCCCAAATTTCCTTTATTTCGCATAAAGTAACTTCAGAGAGAGTGTGACTATGTGTCATGACCTAACCCATCAGGTCGTGCAGGCACCTACTCTAACACCTAAGAAAGAGAACCCTCCATTCCCAACTGTTTAAAACATGCGGAAGGTTAAGAGAACTAAGATAGAGACAATTTCATAGAGATTTGTATAAAATAAGAACTTTAAACATTTCAAAGTTAAGACTTGTAAAGTAATTAACAAGCCAGGGTTCTAGTCTAAATAGGTACAAAAGCTACTAAGAGTCCAAGGTATAACAAAATTATATATGACGCAACTTCCATCATGCGGAAGGAAAAGTAGAAGTTGTTGGACATTTTCGTCTTTACCTAAGAAACATCACTAATCCTTCAAGCAGACTATGCCGAAAGGCATAGCAAGAGTAGTATCAATACAACCACACGTACTGGTAGGCATCATCAGTTAACCTGATACCCACCGCCTAATATAAGAAATCAACTAGCAAGAAACATGCAATAAGGATGTTCATTCCTTAAACTTTATAATTTCCAAATTCCTTAGAGGCTCTATCCCTTACTCGCTCTGTTCTTGATCATACTTTATCATTCTATCCCTTAGAGGAAATTTCGAAAATAACTACTACCAATCTAGTCAACACCATGGTACTTCCATCAAGGCTTGTTACCCGTTTCGATGCTACCTCCTTCTGGGGAAAAACACAACTAGTAACACTACGACATGACACCACCCCCATCCTCAATGACAATACAGATGACCACCTATCTAAATAAGTATGATAACACTGAGAACCTAGGTCCCCACTCACATCCCAATCTAGATTCGACCATTCAGAGTTCATTCATTATGAGATATACCCAATTAGGTTCCGACACCGTGAACTCACATATAAGAACATAATGTACAATACAATTATCTTTTCCAGAAACATATCCAATTCCGTAGTATCAACAATAGGCATAAATGACAAGTCAATGGTCCTCTGATGGAACCCATGCCCAAACTGTTAGTGTGCCGGATCGTTACACCCGATCCAAGTTAGTGTGTCGTAACGTGACACCCGATCCAATATATATGTCGATATGTGACATCCGATCCCAGCTAGTGTGTTGGAACGTAACACTCGATCTATTCAACAAGCCACAATCACAATCACAATATACATTCTCATAATAAACAATCAATTGTTGATTCATGGCATACAATTGTTCATATACATTGTTTTCATTAAGTCTGATTCATATTATCGCTAATTCCATACATGTATGCATTTCATGGAAACATTAACAAGTTTATTTCACAAACCGAGAAGCAACCATCACATAGCCTTAGTTCACGGGATAGGGCTTCCTCCTACGGTATACGTTTGATGTAACACTTAAGAAGAATATACATATAATCATCTCTTTTTCAGTGCACAAAATCCTACGCATGAATACTACCATCAATTACAATATACTATGCAGTGAGTCAGAGTTTTATACTACTTAATTAATAAACCTTGCCTATTTGGGCGCCAAGCAGCTGCATGGGTTTATCGCTCCAATTATGGTTTTTGGATGATGAAACAGTGGACTTGACCAGAAATCCACAAGCTATCGACATTCTTAAGCTAGAAAACACTTTCTCCTGCCTTCCTAAACCTAGAGACGCCTTTTGAGGGTTTCTGGGGTAATCCTCGCTTCTTTTTGGTGTTTTCAGAAAAAAAGAGAAAATTAGACTTCGCATTATTTACATTCTTATTTACATTCTATCTCGCCCATCCCGCTCTGGCGACCACTTATCCCGCTAAAGTGCCGCCTCCCTAGCGGCATCAAGACCGCTCTGGCGGGCTAGGAAACCCAATTTCCCTGACATTTTTCCTTTCCTAATTAACGACGGTTTGGACCGTTACAATAGATACCAATTTACCTTCCTTTGTCCCCAAATGACTAGCAAAGGGAAAAACCTATGCCCTTCTCGGAGTACTTCTAAACTAATGAATTAGGCTATCACAGGACCACGAAGGGTGGTGGCTCTTCAACTTCAAGCAAGAAAGTTTCTATACTCCCGGGACCGGTTAGGGAATTTAGGCAACACATAGAGGAAAGAAATGTGTCCCACTACACAGCTTGCCCCGCCATAGCGGCAGGGTTCCCGCTAAGGCAGGGCCGCTGTGGCGCAAAAACTTCTGGTGTAGTGGGGAATCGTAACCAGTTAGTAGGGTGAACAAGAAAATTTTCCTCCATTTCTCCTAAACGTGCCCCAAAATTCAAAAACACTCTCAACCGCTTCACTTCGAACGTCAACTTCAAGGTAATTCTCTCATTCCTTACATTTATTATTTCATTAGTTACTTAACAACGAATTCATGACATTAAACAATTGATTAGAAGGGTCTTGGGGTAGCTTTTCGAAATGAACAAGGTTGCTTGATATTGTTAGAAAAATGTAGCATGAACTCTTCCTTTACATCCCCAACGTTCTGGGTGTAAGGATTTCATGAAAACATAGTTGAAATGATATCGAAAAGGGAGAGAGAAGTTGAAAGGTTCTCTTGGTGTAAACTCGGATTCATACACTATTTAGGAGATATTTTCCTAGAATGATAGTATATTTAGGTACTAGAATACTTTCTAGACTCTGATCTGCTAAAATTGTGTGAAAAACAACTATTTTCGGATGATGAAGCGCCATGATAGCGCCTTCATCCCATTGTAGCGGCCTCCCTCATCCCGCGCTGGCTGGGTTTGCACCGCTGCGGCAGGACTCAGTGGGAAGTAGCCCCTTGCCACTTAAATCAGAAAACTTTTCCTTTTCTTAACCAAACATTATCAAGCCCCCTCAAATTTCTGATGTATACTCTTGATAACAATTGTAGGTTGATCTACTATGGCTGCCTTTAACGAGGATAATCTACCTTTCATCGGGTTTCCTTATGCCGCAATTCGAGAAAGGTACCACGACCACTGAAACACCAAGTTTTGTTGCGAGGGAGGTTTCTATTTACTGAACTTAGAGAATAGGGCGGCTACCTTTTATGCTCAGCTGGTGGAATTTGGATGGGATCCATTGACGAAGGCTCCCCTGCTACACGTTCCACATGGGTGAGGGAGTTCTATGCCATCCTACCTAATTCACTGGGAAGATCCCCACGCTACTATATGCGTCCGGGGAGTTGACATTCCCTTGAACGCTTCATTCATTAATGATGTACTCGAGGTGCCCTAAGTTCCCAACATGGAGTACGAGGCCAAGCTAAGAGAGATAGACTGGGGCTGGTTCAGGGATACACTAGTGGAGCCTACCCGTCGGGATAGGGTTTACTGGGCCACTACAAAGGGCATGACTAGCACTGACTGATTATTGAATCCTAAGCAGTGGCTGTACTGGGTTACCAGGAGGATCCGCGCATCGGGCAACTGTACCGACATAACCTTTCCACAAGATTTAATAATAGCTTGCGGTGTACAGGGGATTAGGCTGAACGTGGGCACACATATCATTTTTGAATGGAAGGTGTTCTATCGGGGTAACAAGAAGGTGTTTTTCCTGCCGGGGCTAGTGACTGCAATGTTCAAGAGGGCGGGGGTGCCACTGTTGGACATTGACGAGGTACTTTCTATGGATTCCCCTTCACCCTCTTTTTGTTAGGCAGGTATTTATTTCCAGGAGCAAGAGGAGGAGGAAGGAAAGGGCCACCATCAGTCAAGAGGCTGCGGAGGCGGATGATAAGTGAGGGGATGACGGTGCAGGCGACGACACTTTTCTTACCCTGTGCCTGCCCCCGCTATCAGGTGCAAAGGTGGAGGAAGACATATTGGCCGTCTGGAGGCGGTTGGGATGTTCCTTTGTTAGCACCACTCCGTTTTGACCCAGCACAGCCCTGGAGGTTGAGATACTGCGCCTGGAGAGAAGGAAGGGTCTGGAGAGGGATCGCCTGATGTTCCAGATATAGAAGGTCGTGAGGATCATTCTCTCTTGCGTTGCCCCTAGAGAGGAGGTTCCCCAAGTCAAGAGAGGAGACTTCCAGAAATTTACCTTTCTAGATGAGGTCGTGAATGGTCTGGTACCCCTGGAAGACCTAGACTCTGATGCTGATACCTCCCATTACCGATTTGGTTTTTCGCCCCTCTTTAAGCCTATAAAGAACAAGTTCATTTTTGCTTTTGCTTTTCTTTATGTTTTGCAAGCACATGGATGCTGGTTTTTGTTGTTTATCACAACTAACGATTAATGCTAAGGTTTATAACTTACTGGTTAGTTGTTACCTAATGATAGGGTTGCGATAATTGACCCGCGTATGATTCGGGGTCCATAGGTCTGACTAGGGAAGAATAGGGTAGATAGGGCTGAGGTTTTGCCTTGCCTTGTCTCGCTCTGGCGGGAGAAATTCTGCCCAGGCAGGATTAATTTCTCCCCAGCGGTTCTGACGGAATAGAACCCAAGTCACAATTTTTTTTGGCTCTATTTGTTTCTAAATATTCCACTGATCCCCACGCCATAACTAGGCATTTAGGATAACTCCCTTCACTAGGATAGTCAATGTCTATGCCGAGTGACTCTTACGGTTCACACTCTAGAACCTACTCTCATTAATTTTATTCCACCATCACACACATTCCCTGGAAATGCCCAGAACCTCACATATTTATAGTTGGTCGCAACACACGTCTAGATTTTATTCACGAATTACATCGCAGTTTATCTAGCCCCTTGCACCTAACTCGGGCAATTACGACTCGCACAGTTTCAAACATTTAGGCTAGCATATTGCACATAACAAAATTTAGACAAGCAATATTGTACACATAGTCATGTCATCGCTTCCACACAAACATACCTTTCACACCAACAGTTAATTTAGACAAAAAAAAGAACGCATTCACATTTTCCATTTACAGCTCACACACAAGTCCAAATTATTTAATTACTTCGCTCTATGGATGACCATTACTGATTATCCATGAATTTACACAACCCTTAGGGCTAGATGCCAATTGGAACCTTCTCATTTCTAATTCACCTTGCTTGTGTCCCTTCAGTCGTGGTTACGACTTCCAGTCCACTTTGTTGAGATGCCATTGGACTAAACTCATACAACAAGCGACAATTCGCATGAATGGAGAGAAGAAATGAAATGACTTCCTAGAATGCTTCATAGCTTCCAGAAGATTGGATGTGGACTTCAACACACCAATCCGCATGAGTCTATTACACATTTTGCTCTTGTACTTGAGACTGATAACATGGGCTTTGATACCAATTTTTTACGACCCAACCCACCAGGTCGTGCGTGCACCTACTCTAATTTCTAAATAGGAGAACCCTCTATTCCCAACCGTTTAAAACATACGGAAGATTAAGAAAAGTAAGATACAGTGACAATCTCATAGAGATTTGTATAAAATAAGAACTTAAAACATTTCAAAGTTAAGACTTGTAAAGTAATTAACAACCCAATGATCTAATCTACACAGGTACAAGAGCTAGTAAGAGTCGAATGTATAATTTTTTTTATATATGACGCAACTTCCATCATGTGGAAGGAAAAGTAGAAGTTGTTGGAGATTATCTTCGTCTTAACCTAGGAAACATCACTGATCCTGCAACCAGACTATGCCAAAAGGCATAGCAAGAGTAGTATCAGTACAACCATACGTACTGGTAGGCATCATTGGTTAACTCGATACCCACCGCATAATATAGGAAATCGACTAGCAAGAAACATACACTAAGACTATTCATTCCTCCACCTTTATAATTTAAAAATGCCTTAGAGGCTCTAACCCTTACTCGCTCCATTCTTGATCATAATTAATCATTCTATCCCTTAGAGGAAATTTCAAAAATAACTACTACCAACCCGGTCCACACTCACAACACGCCCTTACATCTTCCCCGACACCACTTAACTTGTAACCTCACGGTACTTTAATCAAGGCTTGTTAATTGTTTACTCCTTCCGGGGGAAAAACCCAACTAGTAATATTAAGACATGACACCACCCCCATCTTTAACGACAATACACATGACCACCTTTCTATAAAACAATGACAATGCCGAGACCCTAGGTCCCCACTCGCATCCTGATTTGGACTCGACCATTCACAATTCATTCATTATGAGATATATCTAATTACCTTATGACACCGTGAACTCACATATACGAACATAATGTACAATCCAATTATCTCTTTCGAAAGCATGTCCAAATCCAGATTATCAACAATAGGCGTATATAACAAGTCAATGGTCTCTCATGGAACACACACCCAAACTGTTAGTGTGCAGGATCGTGACACCCGATCCAAGTTAGTGTACCTGAACGTGGAACCCAATCCAATATGTTTGTCGGTACGTGACATCCGATCCTTGTTAGTGTGTTGGAATGCAATCTTCTAGGGGTTTTCAACAAGCTATTGATATCCTTACAATAGAAAACAATTTCTCCTTCCTTGCCAAGCCTAAAACATCCTTTTGAGGGTTTCTGGGGGTGATCCTCGCCTCTTTTGGTGTTTCTAGAAAAATGAGTAAATCAGACTTCACGTTATTTACATTCTGTCTCCCCAATCCTGCTCTGGCGGCCACTTATCCCGCTAGAGCACCGCCACCCTAGCGGCATCATGCCGCTCGGGTCATTACACTATGTTCACAATAGGATCATTCTTGATTTATGTGCTATAGAATATCCCAACTATTGGTGCGAATCAGTTCAACCTGTGTTAGTAGGCAAGTTCATGAGCCAGAAGAGATAGTGAGAGTAACCCCGTTCCATAACCAGTCCAGCCGTCATTCGAGGACGAATGATCCAAGGGGGAGATAATGTAACACCCCAATTTTTTTAAACTAAGACTCAAACCTTGCTTAGTTGTGAGTAGTATTTTACTTAGGAATTAAAAATTTCTTAAGTATTAAGGTCACGTCACTAGATATAGCACCTTGAGTTCCAGAAATAATTAAAGATAATTCATTCAAGTCATTTCTTTGTTCTTTTATGTTTTGGATCAACTTAAAATGACCATAACTTTTAGTAAAGGATGAATTAGGAGACCCATAAAATATCAAATGAAAGATATCTGAGTTCTCTTTCCAACACAACCGAGTTTGCTAATTTTTTACCTCGTATGAGGGAAATATGCCTTTTTGAAGTCAGGCTGTCCATTTAAGGAAAGTTACCCAAAAATATGAGGGGTATTTTGGTCTTTTCCTTACCCAATTAGATTAAAATGAAATATGGTAATATTTAAGGGTCTAAACTGATGTGGTTCAGTTTTCACAGAATCTAATTACGTTTAGAGTTTTAGAAGAAAGTTCAAGAAGAGAATAGAGGAGAAATGAAGAAAAGGTTCAAGGTGTTCGTCGAGATTTCTTGCAATCTTCTAGGGGTTTTCACCAAGAATTTGATCCTAAGAGGTATGTAAGTTTCCATAGTGTTGGTTTTGTTAACCCACATGCCAATCATGAGTTTCTTTTGCGAATCTATCCATAAATATTGAGAAATTTAAGTTCTTGATTTGTGTTCTTGAAGTATTATTTTCGTTGTACAATTATGATGGGTTGATGAGTTCTTGAGAAAAAAGTTAGGAGTTTGAGAGTTGTTATTGAGTAGATTTTCATGTACTTATATTTGGTATTCGAATCTAAGTATATTGGGAAGAAACCATTCGATTCTAGGCAAATTAGAGCCAAAAATCGAAGAAGAAAATTCGTTGGATTGTTCTGGGGGAGGGCTGGGGTGGCGTGCCTCTGATGTGCCAGAGGAGGCTTTGGGAGGTTCCCCAGCAGTGCGCCAGGGTCGCCTGCCCCCACGTTTTTTCCGTCATTTTACCCGTCTAAGTTCTTTTAAAGTGTACCTTTACACCCTATTGATTCTAAACACTCTAAACTACTTATAAACATCGAGAAATCATTCATAACCTTGAATTCATAATTTAAATTCAAGGAAGAGTTAAGAGTAAAGTTTGAGAAAGTCCGTCTGAGTCTTTTCGAGGATTCTTTACAATAACTTTTAAATTGTTTCAAGACTCGAGTAAGGGAGTATGATTATAAGTAATATGTATTCATGAGTCTGCATTATCAGTGAGATCCTCGATTCAAGTCGTTCATGCCCATAAAATCTGCATGAACTCCATAATTTGAGTATCTTTGAGAGGAGTAGCATCTTCAAGTTCTAGGTTCTTGAGTATTGAGTTCCTAATCCTTTTTTGAAACTATATTTCATAATTTTGGATTACTATATGTCATACAAGGAGATCCCTGAGTTGAGTGGGTCATGCCCACAATCCCCGCATGAACCCTATGAGTCGAGCATTCATGAGATGAGTAGTATCATTGAATCCTTGAATTTTGGAGTCATTGAGTTTCAAGTATTCAGTTCTATATATGGTTATTGAAAACCTTGAATTGAGTTGTTCATGTCATTTGGCATGAACCCTATTTTGACAAGTCTTTTTTAATTATTCATAATTTGTTTGAATGCTTGAGTAAATGAATATGAGGAAGAGCAGAGTAAAATTTCATTTTCTTTAAATGATATATAATAACTAAGTATTCCCAAGAGTAAATGTTTTCACATTTACAAGAGGAGGAAATTGTGATTTTCAAAAGAGTTTTGAGCAGTTTGAGTACAATCTCTTTTAAGAGAAAGATTTTTGAGTAATAATCTCAAAACATAGAAAGAGTTATGTTTTCTTTAAAATCTATGAGCTAAGTATATTTTTGGGAGTAGTATTGAGCACCGATATAGGGGAGAGTCCTAATAACTCATAGCCCCCATAAACCATGTAGCCAACATGGGTAGAAATGGTCATACTTTTTAGATGATTTCTTATTGCTTTTTAGCATAGACTACTGGATCCACTTAGTTAGTATGTTCTATATCCCGACAAAGTATATGACAGTTCTGGCAGTGTGGGCTAGACACTGTATAATCACGTAGCTCATAATGATGGTTGTCAATTAGAGAATCTCCCAAACAAAGTTATTTTGTATCTTTACATACAAATAAGAGTTATTATTGTATTTCCATACAATTGAGTTATTATTGTATTTGTGTATACAACTGAGTTATTATCCATTGTTTCAAAAGCTTTCCACATATTGCATCTTTTGTTATTACTTTATCCTTGAGTATCCAGAGTTGAACTATGTTTCACAGAGTTGAGTTGAACAATGTTTCACTGAGTTGAGCATCTTATTGTTGAGTTGATCCATATTTCACTGAGTTGAGTTGAACAATGTTTTAGTGAGTTTAGTATCATACTATTGAGTTGAGCCCTATTTTCTCTGAGTTGAGTTGAACCATGTTTCATTGAGTTTAGTTGAACCATGTTTCATTGATTTGAGTTGAGTGAGTTGAGAAGATGTAAGTATGTTTCTTTTCCATCGTTTCAAGATTATTTTTATGTTTTAGAATTCCCCTTACATGCTCGTACTTTCCATGTACTGAGCCATTTGGCCTGCATCATTTCATGATGCATATACACTTATTCAGGATCATGAACAGGCGTTTCGTTAAGGACATGCGATATTCCAATTAGCTTTGGTGATCATCTTATATTCCAGAGGACTTTACCTTTATCTTTCTGTTAGTAGTTTGGAGATGTCAAGGGTCTTCACCCGATATCCTAATGTAATAGTAGTGGCTTCATATATAGACCGAGTTGAGGAGTTTCTATATTTACTGTTTTATTAAGAAAATATATTTAGACTGGTTTTAGAGTCGCCACTTAATTTTTAGGGTAAAATTAAGAAAACTGATTTTCAATAGATTAAAATAGGAAATCAATTGAAAAATGTTTAAAGGGGTTCGGGGTTCATATTAGCATTTCGGGAAGGGTTTGAAAGCACCTGAAATGCCCGCTAACACGCGGTTATCCAATAATTAACTATTTGGCTAAAATAATTTGACTTAACTTAACATGAAAAATTGAACTATTTTATAGTTAGAACTATTTTAAAGGGGAAAAGGGGAAATATTTAAATAGTATCTAAGTAAGCTATCTTGCAAAATTATTTCCTTAAGTCTTGTTAAGAGATGACTGAATTAATTAAATTGTAAAATCAAAATGGGTGTCTTTCGGGAATTTGAATTTTTCGACCTTAAAATTAGCGGTAAATATTAACAAGCACGCAAACACAATAAAATAAAGAGGGAATATATTTTATCTTTGGGCCTTAGGCCCAATTCTTTCACCTATCCTAAGAACTAACAAGTATAACAAATAAGTGGGCTTAGACCCAAAAATAACAAAATACAATTTGTTTTTGGAATGTGCCTTCAACCCAACTTTTCAACTCTCCAATCCGTTGCATATTCTCAACGTCGAGACCTATTCGTCGATTTCCTAGCTCGAAATCGGTGAGGCTGACTCAATAAATAGAGCTACAGGCCCTTTGTGGCCTAACAAGAAAGCAAATGGGGGAAGACATTTGAGTCCAGATGATACTCGGTCACATGGGAATAAAGGCAAAGACATTAGTATTTATTCATTTGTGATAAATGAGATTTACATTAAAATGGCATAATCAAAATGAAAGAAAGGTTGGGTATGAACGAGTCACTGGATAGTTTTGACAAATTCCAACCTTTTTATACAAGGGAAATCATTCAAAGGAACTTAACACCAACAAGCAAAATAATTGAGACCTTAAAGTATACCTATTAAAGACCAAAGTAAAATAATAAGAAAAAATATACATATATATATATATATATATATATATATATATATATATAAAGTAAAAAAGAGTTAAAAGTATTTGTTCAAACCAACTAAATAAATATGAAGCTCATGTATAAGACTAAGAACTTTAGAAAATACT
Source organism: Solanum verrucosum (assembly GCF_900185275.1). Classification (NCBI taxonomy): domain Eukaryota; kingdom Viridiplantae; phylum Streptophyta; class Magnoliopsida; order Solanales; family Solanaceae; genus Solanum; species Solanum verrucosum. The sequence continues at coordinate 6,478,628 of NW_026020063.1, read as the reverse complement.
CTACTCAAATAGGTTATATAAAAAAAATCTAACAATCAATTAATTCCAACAAAACATATTGTAATTTTCTCAAAAAAGAATTCTCAAGGAACAGAGCCCAAGTATGATGCCACACTGATAATCCTTTAGTCTAATCAAATGCACGAACAATCAAAATAAAAAAAAGATATGGATAGCTAACCGTAACTAATCAAGTAATTAGATGAACTATGACAATATGAAGTGGAATATTTAGATTTACAAAGGAGAACATCTGCAAACTAGTTATGAGTGTTAAATAATCCGAATAAAGGAGCATGTTGGAAACAAAACAAAGCACGGCTAAACCTGACCCAACAAAATTCGACTACACATACTTGGATATGAAGAACAACAACATACAATTCAGCCGAAGTGTAAATCATGAATGTTTCTATCTAAAGATTCAATTTATTTATTAGGAAAAAATAAAATCGGAAAGAATGATAGGTCATCACCACTTTACCAACTTAATTTTAAATCATCAAAGCAATAATAAGGACATTTATGAAATGCTATTGGAGAACATCTTAAATAACATATGTATACCTGCAACCTAACATGCTCAAATTGACCAAAACTAATAAACCAATTAAATTCACATGATAGGCAACAATAAATAGTCATATTGGAAACACAAACTAAGAACTTAAGATTAAAGTGGTAGTTGAAACTTGAGAGGAAATGGATTACCTGCATAAGATTAAGCAGAAATTGTTTAGTGAGATAGTCTTGTAAAATAGCACATGCACTTAGAAGGAGCAAATGATATCTATTCTCCTGCAACAAAGAGGAATTGTGTAGACAATGATGCACATTTATGCAATATCAAGTTAGAAATGAATATTCCATCCTAATTTATATGGTGGTGTTTGATCAAGCATGAAGTTTAAGAAAGAAGAAAAAACTTTTGAAGATTGAGGTCTAAAAATTGTCATTAACATTTCTGTGGTGGCTACAAATGATGAAAATTTTTTTCATAAAAAGAAAAATAAAGTATTGACTCATAATTTGGGAGGAGGAAGTATATAATATTAACATAGAAGAAATGCAGAAACATTTCAATCCTTATCCAATAAAGACAAAATGGCAGTAAACATGTTTACCATATTAAAAGAATACTCTGAAGATAAAAACTGGGATCTAATGAAGATAACTTGTTGAAACTATAAAATTAGCTGAAGCAACAAGAAATTTGAATAAAATCCCTCAAAAAAAAGGGAAGAAGAAAAAATTAATGAAGTCGACGAACCTGGATATCTGAAAAGAGATGCACATCGCCTATTTGTAACCAATCCTGCAATCTTCTCTCCAGACATTTAAATTTTTCTTCAATCTTGTGATCATTTATCCAGATAAAATTTCAACAATTAGCTTAAAAAGCATATAGAGATTGCACAGGCATAGCAATTTACAACAGAATTATTCAATATTGTAATATGTTTTGATATCCTTCTCTTGTTCCTGGTTTAAAATTGAGCAAAAACTGTACATAAGCCTCAAATATCTATGTAAATTTGAGAGAAAACTAAATACACGTCATTTGATAAATAAAATGATTTTTTTATAATATATTTATGAAGTTTTCTTTCTTTGAAGGATCCTGCACCTGTTGACATAAAAATTCAATAAATGGTATCATTTCAGAGATCATTGGTTTGAATGGTAAAAGTAATTTACTGTGTGACTGATATCTTCTTTAATTTATTTAGTGTAAAACATTGATTGAGATGGCTTGGAACAACATAATCAAGAGGCTTATTTGGAGCAACCCCACCAACACGAACCGTGAATCACCTAAAATGGATAATAAACATATTATTTATTCAAGTAAAAAACATATTAATATATTTCTTAAGCAAATATACAGAAAGACTTGATGGTGTTATTCGTACTAAATAAAAAATTATGAATGACAAATTTATACCTTTCTTCTATATTGTCTTTGTAAATCTATAGTAAAAAGAAGTTTATACAAAAAATCCGAAACCATCCTCATATTGTACCCTTTCTAACATATAATCGGAGGTCAACAAAAAAACGTTAGAATTTTTTGTTAGAAGTTATTATTCTTAGAAATATAGGTCCTCTGATAACATGTTTGTCAAGTCTCAAGCAGTCAACAATTTAGCCAAACTTCATATTCATAAACACTAATTTGTACAAAATTTGACTTTCGGGGACTACTGACTTAAGAAAGAGTAAAAGCACTAAACATAAATTAAAGAAAATACCCATCAGACCTCTAATAAATAACCAACAACATTTTATTAAATAGAATAAATTAACCATAGCATCTATCATGTAAGAAGTCTATAAATATATGATAGTGAAGTTGCAGGGTGATAATTCATAGTAGCATTTGCCATGTAAGAAGTCTATGAATATGTGATGGTGAAGTTGCAGGTGAATTGTCATAAATGAGACATAAAATCAAGTGTAGCATAGTCAAGATAAAAAAACTTTAAAAGTAGGACTATTTTCTTTTTTCAAGCATTTACAAGCTTCTATGTCAATAGTGTACTTAAATTTGTAAAAAATGAGAAAAAGAAATTCGGATGTATCATTATGAAGTAAAATTGTCATACCATAAATTCCAAGCTAATATTTGTTGAGAAATTGTACATCTTTACAATATTTCACCAATAAAGTTTAATACACCTAATACCATAACTGATGTTCACGTTCAGTATGCATCAATTGACCATTGACCCATATAAGGCAAACTCAATTTCACATCCTAGAATAAACTCAGTAAAACAAAGTAGGAGTTCTTCATACAATCAACTGGTCGAACATAATATAATGAAGGAAATCAAAGGCATGAGTTCTTCACCAGAATTCCATGTAAGAGTTTGTAATAGTCACTTATAACTCTTTATTTTTAGGTTATTTTTAAAAAATTGCTCACAAACGTGTAACGATCAGTTCGAACAAAGTTGTTGACTCTGATGTGACAAGAACTCAATAGTAGATCACTCACGTTTCCACTTTGTTTATTAATCATCTAAACTCATTTAATAATTTTTACTCTCATAACTATCCATTTCTCTAAATGTTTAGTAGAAACACAAAATCACTTACTCCAATCATTAAGTATGACAATGAAGTTTTATGTTTTCGTAACCTTTTACTTGCATAGAAAGCCACTTGAACAATAATGTATTTCCACATTATTGCCTGAACATCTAAAATAATAGTGCTTCCTTAAAAGAACTTACGTTGGTCAATAGAGAATTTTAGAAGCTGACTGTGGTTGTCGTCCAGGCATTTCCCCCTCTTTCATCACCATTGAAAGTGCTTTGTCCCGCCTATCAGAACCGCTTCCCGGTGACTAGGAAATGGGTTTGCCCTTGAATTGAAGTGATGAGGTCAGAAAGAGTCCTGCTCCGCTTTATACTAAGAGAGTGTGGTTGGGTCTGACTCTGTTATAGGTGGCTACCTGAACCCTAACCTTGTAATTCCCTTTCCATTTTCCCTTCCCCTACCCCCACTTAGAAAAAAACTTTTGTCAATCATTTTTTATAAAATTTCATCAAACTTTTGATGCAACTACTACAAATAAGTTAATAATAAACACAATGTACCGGCAAATCAGGATAGACGTTCAACGGAACATGTATTGTTGATTCTTTCTTTAAGCTGCAAATGACTGAGCAGGAAGTGGAATAATATGTTAAAGAAATTAAAGAAACATCACAAAATGTATGATATAGAAAACTCGGTAAAAAATAACTGACATGTATAATACCTATTAACCAGAAAGCAAGTTCATTCTTTGTTAGTTGATAATAATAGTAGTTTGTAATGACTAATAAAGTACTCGAGAAATAACCTGCAATCATAAATATGTCCATATCATGTTGATTAATCTAAACAATATATATTTCTTCAAATAATCTAAATAAAAGACACACTTTAAAATAAACTTCATAATCTCCAAACCCTGCTAAATCTTTCCACACTCTCAAATGAGAGAGTAAAAATGAAATGAATCAGCCTACGACTTTGTAACTACAAAGAGAAAATTGAATGAAAGTCCTACCTTGGTTAGAAAAATAAATAAAGCAATTGTAAGAAAGGTAGATAAATTAAAGTTAAACTCAGAGTTGGGGTTATTCCTGTTAAAAAGGGTCAAAATTTTTTATTATTGAAACAAAATTTTAGAGCAGTGCATGTCTATTTTACGCAAACAAAGTTCTACTACATGGACAAAGATACAAAAACAACAACATACCCAATGAAACATCTCAAAAAATTACAAAAAGAAATAAAAGCAATAATAAAGTGAAGATTCATGTTAATCAATAATTGGTATATTAGTTTAAACTACTGTAAGTCTCAGAAGATCTAAGTAATTATTTCGAGAAAAAAAATTTGCAATGCTAGCATTCAAGTTTTTACGAAGACAACATAAATTTGGGGATATATAACTTTCAACAACAAGCAAAACAATGGCAAAATACTCACATGCAATAACTTTGATCAACCAATTTCTTAGCCCTGAGTCTCTTCACACCTATAAACAATCGATACAACATATTATAAATCAATGAGAAGAACATATAAACAAAATTATTACCACAGAAAATTGGTCATACCATTATGAACATCTCAATATAGAATACTCATAAATATTTATTTAGGAGAAGAAAACTGATCAGAAAAAGAAAAAATATAACCATAAAAAAAATGCCCACCAAGCAACAATGGAAAACAATCCATTTGAAATTAGAGAACCATCAATTTTGCATAAATTTTTAGTAATAGAGTTAAAGTAGAAGGAGCATATAGAAGTGGAAAACAGTTGTCTTCCCCCTGAACTAAAAGGTAGACTCGTGTACCGAAAATAAAAATTGAAGGGTTCATATTGAATGTTGCTACTTTAAAAGTACTATATTTATTGGTTATTGTACAAATATGTATAGTTGTGTTCGTCCACCTAAGTCTCACTTCTAATAAGGAGTAATATATAATTATATGAAATACATTTATTATTCAAAATGCCATAAAAAGTCGACTGAAATTACCTAAAATAACCTTGAAACTATTTGAGTTTTATAAAGCTAATTACTCTAAGTCGCTTGAAATCTAAGAAGCTCGAAAATTAATTAATATCGGGGAGGATCAAAATTGGGTGTCAACAACTGTCCCTCATTTAACTTGAATTGATGAAACAAATCTGAGGAAACTGAAATTGACGAATCCAATTTTGACCAATCACATCTTTATCCTTTCAGAAAGGGATTTTGGTACGGACTTTAGGAATTATGGCCGAACCCTGGAAATGGGTTTCCTACATATCTCAAACTATATGAGAATTCAAGCCACTTGCAGTTCGGTACGCTTGATTTGACGCATAATTTTGAAAGAACTCAAAAGTCATCTTGATATTGAATTATAAAGGCATCAGAACGCTCGAGAATACGATTTACGAGAGAATGTTGGAATACAACTGGGTTTTTAATATTGACCCCGCCTACATATCCTTAAACCTTAAGAATCAAGCTGTCTATAGTTCGACTCAATCGGTTGAAAAGAAAATCTATTATGCAATATATCATTTGGTTCAGGAAGAGTGACAAAGTAAGTCGAGTTTGAAAAAGGAGCCTCACAACCTCTTAGTCATGAATGTGGTGCACTTCACACCCATAATTAAGAACTTACACGAGCATAATTTCCAAATCTCTTGGAGCATTGTCACTCGGATTGGAAAGATGCCTCAGGTGGAAACCAAAACTTCCGGATGCAAAACCGAAACTAATAAACCTAAAGAAAAACCTACATGCCATCTGATAGGGGTGTGGTTTGATAGCAGTGGAAGTCGCACCTCAGCTCGCGTCCTAAGAGTTTGACACTCTTCTTCGGACTATGAACCAGTTCACTGCTAAGAAAATGTTCCACGTTGTGTTGCATCCTTTTTTATGGTATCCGCACCTATGGTTTGTTTTGAGAATTGATCCTCTCGGATGCTCTCGACAAAGACTGAGATAAAACTCACTAACACAAGAGTGCAATTCAAATTGAGAGATAGTGTCTTTTACTGTGTTGACACTTAATTGTTCTCTTTGGTCATTTGACGTCAACTCCATCGGGTTTGACGTAAAGCAAATAAAGCTTGTTTCTCGTATTTGCAATATAATCTTCAATGTACTCTTCATTTGATGTCAAAGTAATAAAATAGGCTGATGTAATATGTTGACAGTTTTCTTGATGTTGTTGTTGATGATTCTATTGATGTCTTCTTTTTTTGCAAAGAAAAATGATGTGGTCAATGTTGATCTTCTTTCGATGGGTAAACCTTTCTCTTGATGTGCATGCCTTTTCTCTTGCTATGCGTAAATCTCTTTCCCTCGATGCATGAATCCTTCTCTTGCTATGCATGAATCTATTTCCCGCGATGCATAGTTTTTCTCTTGCTATGCATGGCTTCTTCTTCTTGCTATGCATGAATCTTTCTCTTGTAATGCATGACTTCCTTCTCTTGCTATGCATGACTCTTCTCTTGCTATGCATGATTTCCTTCTCTTGCAATGCATGACTTCCTTCTCTTGCTATGCATGAATATTTCTCTTGCGATGCATGGCTTCCTTCTCTTGCGATGCATGACTCTTCTCTTGCTATGCATGAATCTTTCTCTTGCGATGCATGACTTTCTTCTCTTGAGATGCGCAACTCTTTCTCTTGCGATGCATGATTTTCTTCTTTTGCAATCCATGATCTCCTTATCTCGATATACATGACTTCCTTCTCTTGCTATGCATGATCTTATTTCTGATGATGCCATCCCCGATACCGAACAAAGATAGTGCTTCACCGAGCAACACAGCTGATCTTCTAGGTAGTTTTTGGGTTGCGGTATTGTCTCAATTGACAATAGAATAAAAATGACCCTGAGAATAGTGGTATCATCTCATTTGATGATACGATATGATTCTCTCCGAGTAGTGATATCGTCTCAATTGACAATACAATATGATTGACTCTTAGAGTAGTGGCATAATCTCATTCGACAATGCAATATAAATAACTTTCAGGGTAATAATATTATCATATCTGATAATATAATGCAGATGAACATCTTCCTGGTATTTTTAATTGCTAGAAAATAATAATATTGCTCTTTTCGAGGTTTTCATTTATTCCATCTCTGAACATAATTGCATATTCATTATGGACCTCGCCTTGTTGGGAATTGAATGAAATAATGTTATTCATATTCCGAAGTCTTCGATATAAGCAGCATAAATCATTTCCTGTATTCCCAGAAAAATTATCAATTTTGGTGAGCTTTTAGCCCTTTTGACTTCTCCATATTCATTGAATGGAATAATATGCTGATTTTGAGGTAAACTATAGACCTGCATCCACAAAAAAATTGTCAGTTTAAAAATGAATTGATCTGTGTTGATCTCTTTGGTTGTTTGTTTCTTGTCTTTCTATCTCCGGTGGATTTTTTTGATCTCCCGTTGTTTGATAGATAAGACAAAACATTTTTATGCAAAATGATTGAAACATGAAAGAAAAGTTTTTAGGAAAAATAGATTTTCAAAAGTAATGTTTGGGAAAAGGTCATTGCCAAGTGTCATGTCACGTCGAATTTAATGAACACCATTGGAGTTGATGTCTCGAGGTCTATCTGATCACTTGTTGGGAAGTATTCAAACTTGCTCTAAACTGCCGATAAACCTTATTGAAATTTTTGTGGTCATCCTCAAAAAAATTTGTCCCAGTTAATTGTCTTAGCTTATCTTTAACAATTGGTGAGAAAATCATGAAATTTTGGAGATCCTCTCAAAAATTCTATCCCAGTTACAAGTTTCGAAGTAACTCCAGTCTTGACTTGTTGGAGAAAATTTTCTTCTCGAGAATTCTTGAGTTCCTCTCAAAAATTCTGTCCAGTTTCTATTGTAAAGAAAAATAGAAATCTTTCGGGAGTTATGATCGAGCCCTTGTGGCGCCTATGTATCCCGTTGAGGCAGGAATCACGTCAATCGTAGTTCCCCCTCTCGAGGATTAACAAAAATAAGGAATTTACAAAGAAACCGACCGAGGCCAACATAGGCCGCCTACGTATCTCATTCTTGACAATTCAGGTCGAACGTAGTTCAAATACAAAGAAGTATTAAAAGGGGATAATGGAGTGACCGAGGCCGACATAGGCCGCCTACGTATCTCATTCTTGAGAATTCAGGTCAGACATAGTTCATTTACAAAGAAATATTAAAAAGGGATAAACGAGTGATCGAGGCCGACATAGGCCGCCTACGTATCTCATTCTTGAGAATTCAGGTCAGACGTAGTTTATTTACAAAAGGGATAAAATTTTAAACAAAGCGATTACAAACAATTAGAATGATTACAAAAAATGACAAAAATACAAACGGAAATCTTCACACATAATATCTTTTGACAACATCTGAGTTGATTGGTTTTGGCCATTAGCTGTCATCCATCTCTGACAGGACCAAGGCACCTCTAGATAATACTTTACGAACCATGTAGGGCCCTTGCCAATTTGGTGCAAATTTCCCTTTATATTCATCTAGGTGAGGCAAAATGCGTTTAAGAACCAATTGACCAACCTCAAACATTCTGGCCCTTACTTTCTTATGGAAAGCACGAATCATTCTCTGTCAATACAGTTGCCCATGACAAACAACAACCATTCTCTTCTCATCAATCAGTGTTAACTGATCAATCCGCTTGCGAACTCATTCAACATCACTCAATTCAACTTCCTGGATGATTCTCAATGAAGGTATTTCAACTTCTGCAGTTATAACTGCTTCTGTTCCATATACTAGCAAATAGGGAGTAGCTCCAATTGATGTCCTGACAGTCGTTCGGTAACCCAACAAAGCGTACGGCAGCATCTCATGCCAACCTCTGCGATTATCAATCATTTTCCTCAAAATCTTGTTTATGTTCTTATTGGCGGCTTCTACAACTCCATTCATTTGGGGATAATAAGTGGTTGAGTTTCGATGAGTAATCTTAAATTGTTCACATATCTCTCTCATCAAATGACTGTTGAGATTCACACCATTGTCAGTAATGATGTATTCTGGTACTCCAAATCTACATATCAAGTTGTTGCGACCAAAATCAGCTACAACCTTCTTTGTCACCGACTTATACGAAGCTGCTTCCACCCACTTGGTAAAGTAGTCAATGACAACCAAAATGAATATGTCTGCATTAGAGGCGGCTGGCTCTATTGGACCAATGACATCCATGCCCCAAGCTACGGATGACCAAGGTGAACTCATGGCATTGAGTTTGTGAGGCGGCACTCGAATCAAATCTCCACGCACTTGACATTTGTCACATTTCTGCACAAACTTGCAACAATCATGCTCCATAGTAATCCAAAAATAACCGGTTCGAAGGATCTTTCTTGCCAAAGTGAGTCCATTCATGTGAGTACCACAAACTCCGGCATGTATTTGTTCCAGAAGCTTTATAGCTTCACTAGTATCAACACATCTGAGAAGACCTAAATCTGGAGTCCTCCTATAAAGGATTTCCCCACTTGCAAAGAAATTGAGGGCCATACGGCGTATCGACTTCTTTTGATTGAACGTCGCATTCTCAGGATAAATTCTGGTCTCTAAGTACTTTTTGATGTCAAAATACCAAGGTAAACCAGCTGGTTTCGCTTCAATATGTGAACAATGGATAGACTGTTCTTTTACCTCTATATCCACTGGATCAATATAAATTGTATATGGATGCTTAATCATTGATGCAATGGTGGCAAGAACATCGGCTAACTCATTTTGTGTTCTGGGAGTGTGTCTGAACTCAATTTTGTGGAATCTTTTGCACAACTTCTGTATATACTGCACGTATGGTGTGATCTTTAGGCTCTTCATGGCCCATTCTCCTTGGACCTAGTGAATCAGCAAAACTGAATCTCTAATAACCAGCAACTCCTGAACATTCATATCAATGGCCATCCTTAGACCTAGAATGAAAGCTTCATACTCAGCCATGTTGTTTGTGCAATCAAATCAGAGTTTAGCCGCCATAGGATAATGCTGACCAGATTCTGACACTAGGACCACTCAGCTACCTTTCCCTTGGTGATTTGCCGCTCCATCAAAGAATACCCTCCAACCAGGGTAGGCTTCCGAAATATCTTCACCTACAAATGAAACTTCCTCGTCGGGAAAATAAGTCTTGAGCAGTTCATACTCCTCATCAACTGGATTCTCCGCAAGATGATCAGCTAAGGCTTGTGCTTTTATCGCCTTTTAAGTCACATACACAGTGTCAAACTCACTCAAAAGCATTTGCCATTTAGCCAACTTCCTACTTGGCGTTGCTTTCTGGAAAATATACTTCAATGGGTCCATTCTGGAAATAAAGTATGTGGTGTAAGAAGACAAATAATGTCTCAACTTGTGAGCGATCCAAGTCAAAGCACAATATGTTCTCTCCAAAAAAGTGTAACGAGCCTCATATAAAGTGAACTATTTGCTCAAGTAATAAATAGTTCGCTCCTTCTTCCCAGTTTCGTCATGTTGACTAAGCACGCATCCTAATGCGTTATCCGACATCGATAAATATAGCAATAACTGACTCCCTTCTCGCAGAGGGACCAACACCGGCGGATTGGACAAATAGTTCTTGATGACATCAAAAGCAGTTTGACATTCTCCGGTCCACTTGGTCGAGGCATCTTTTTTCAATAACTTAAAGATGGGCTCACACACCACGGTGGATTGAGCTATGAACTGGCTGATGTAGTTCAACCTTCCCAAAAAACTCATCACCTCTTTCTTGGTCTTCAAAGGAGGTAATTCTTGGATCGCCTTGATCTTGGAAGGGTCAAGCTCAATGCCCCTTCTGCTGACTATAAATCCCAACAATTTGCCAGCTGGCACTCCAAAAGCACATTTGGCGGGATTTAACTTCAAATTGTATCGACGCAAGCGATCAACGAATTTCCTCAAGTGAGTTAAGTGATCTGAACTCTCGCGAGACTTGAATATGACATCATCTGCATACACCTCGATCTCCTTATGAATCATATCGTGAAAGATGGTCTCCATAGCCCTCATGTAAGTAGCACCGGCATTTTTTAGACCTAACGGCATCACTCGATAATGATATACGCCCCAAGGCGTAATGAAAGCTGTCTTTTCTACATCTCCTTCGTCCATCAGGATCTGGTGGTAACCCGCATTACAATCCACAAATGACTGCATCTCATCCTTTGCACAGTTATTAATGAGAATGTGGATGTTCGGTAATGGAAAATTATCTTTTGGGCTAGCTTTGTTGAGATCTCTGTAGTCAACCCAAATTCTGATTTTTCCGTCTTTCTTGGCAACCAGAACAACATTAGCTAACCAAGTTGGATACTGCATCACTTCCACTACTTGGGACTCGATCTACTTTGTAATCTCCTCTTTTATCTTCAAACTCAACTCAGGCTTGAACTTCCGAGTCTTTTGCTTTACTGGACTGAAATCTGGGTTAATCAGCAACTTGTGGGACACCATATTCGTACTCAATCCTGGTATATCCCTGTAAGACCAGGCAAACACATCAATGTACTCTCTGAGCAAATAGACCAGGTCTCTTCTTTGAGCTTCAGTCAGATGGACGTTGATTCTTACTTCTTTGACACACTCCTCATCTCCAAGATTCAAAGTTTTGGTTTCTTCTAAATTCGGCTTGTGTTTATTCTCAAATTGTCGAAACTTTTCGGCAACATGTTCAGGTACCTCATTTTCTTCTTTGTATTCCTTGCATTCATCATCACCTGCCTCATTTTGTTCACTAGTTTCACGATATGACATGACATTGGCAGGTTTTAAATTATTATTACTGAAATCATAAACAGAAGAATTAGAAAAGTAAAATATAAACAGATAAATAAACAATTTTTTGATAAAAGAGGCTTTCATTTAAATTGAAAAACAAGAACAAACTTTGGCCACGGCCAAGGGCCATTTTGCCTTTTTAAACATCACAAGAGAATTTAAAAACTTCAAGCAAATAAAAGCTGCATAAAGGGTGGGTCTCGGGCCTCTTACGGACTACCACTAATTTTAAAAACAATAAAAGACACATGTCTTTTCTACCAAGCTGCACGGGAAATTAGGAGCGGTGTGATGGTCCAATTCTACAATTGCTCATCAGGTTCTGCATCAAGGATGCCCGAAGTCTCAGCCTATTCATCGATGACCGCATCAATCTCTTCAAAAAGGCCCCAGATTCCTTCCTCGAGACCATCATCATTAACATATCCTCGCACCGGGAATGACTGGTACAGATGAGGAATTGGCCTGACTAATGTTTGATCAACACTTTTGTTCTTCATCTTAGCCTCGTCATCTGTGGGGACATACCCCAAACCAAACCTTGGTCCTTTGGTGGGAATTTGGATAGGTTCGACAATTCTTTGGAAATGCTTCCCTAACCCGAAACCTGGTTCAAAATCATTCTGGAGCATGACGGTAGCAATCGTCTTGTACACGACAGGCATAAGAGGTTGTGGAGCTAAGTCATCACTGGTGGCATTTACCAGCTCCACCGTGTAAAAATTACAACTTCGAGAGACATCATCAATAATCGGTGCATACCCATTGGAATGGCTCCCTTCACCATAAATGACCAATTCCTGGTCCTTCCAAACAACCTTCATTAGTTGGTGAAGGGTAGACGACACAGCTCCAGCCATATGAATGAACGGTCTTCCTAGAAACAGGTTGTAACTGGTGTTGATATCCAACACCTGGAACTCGACGATGAATTCCACAGGACCCACCTGAATATCCAAGTTCACTGCACCCAATGTGTCTCTTTGCACTCCATCAAAAGCCCTCACATTGACTTGGTTCTGGTGAAGCTTTCCCAAATCAAATTTTAGCTGCCTCAGAGTCGAAAGTTGGCTAATATTAAGACCGGATCCATCATCGACCAAGACGTGATTTATTATCTTGTCTCAACACATAGTGGTGACGTGCAAAGCTTTATTGTGCATCTTACCTACAAAGGGCAACTCTTCATCACAAAAACTAATTTGGTGTCCTCGGATGACCTGGTTTATCATGGCTGCTAGATTGTCATTGTTGGCACCCACGGGCACATAAGTATCATCCAAAGCCTTTATCAATGCTTGCCTATGACTGTGAACTCACAAACAAAGCCCATACAGAAATCTGAGTCGGCGTCTTCTCCAAATGCTTCACAATCGAATAATCTTTCAGCTGCATTTTTCTCCAGAACTCCTCGGCCTCGGCTTCACTTATCGTCCTTTTTTTTTGGTCCTTCTTATGCCCTCCTTGGGCTTACTCGTCCGGTGTGTAGCACCTGTCAGGTCTGGTCATACCCTGGGTAACAACCGTTTCAATTACAAACTTTTATTGGGTAAGAATTTCTCGTGGCACCAAATCAACATCCTTCTCAAGTGTCAGAATCACAAACTCATTCTTCTCTCTAATGCTCAACGAAGCTACAACCCTTTCCAGTTCATCAGGAGCAATCGGAACTATTGCTTTTGTCACGCACCAGTCATCATCTGTCTCTATCATGTTGATAGTGGAGCCTCCATGATTTGGAAAAGGATTACTAATGACATTGGGCGCGACCGTCTGAAGAGAGACCACGTTCTGGTCAATTAGGTCTTGGATCTTATGCTTCAGGTTGATACAGTCCTCAGTATCATGTCCAACACAGTTGGAGTGGTATGCACACCTTTGGTCAGGTATGTAAAACTTCGAACTAGTGTCAACTAGCTTGGGCCCCACTGGATGAATATATCCTACTGCAGTAAATCGCTCGAATAGCTTTGTTCAGTTTTCGATGAGCGGAGTGAAAATTATGGGGGGCTTCTTCTCAAATCTAGGACGGGGGGTGGGGGGGGGGAAGGATCGTAAGTGCCTTGTGGAGGAAGAGGAATTTGACGATAATTTGGAGCGTTTGGATGGGGGTCTTGATATCTAGGATATGAGTTGGTTTGGTAATTTGGTTGTGGAGCTTGGTAGTTCGGGGTGTATTTTGATAAAGTGTAGCTGGGTTTTGGTACATTGGGGGAGGAGTTTGGTAGTTTGCCTGAATGTTGGCACAGTTGGGGGTGGCATTTCGGTAGTGATGAGGTGGAGTTTGGAAAACAGGACGGGGAGTTTGGAAGATAGTAGGGAGAGTTTGGTAGCTAGGAGGGGGAGTATTTTGATAACTGGGGGGGATGTTTTGATAACGGGGGGAGGGGTATTTTGGTAATCAGCCTGTCCATAACAAGCCGGGTACGAACTTGTGAAGGTCGAGAACAACCTTGGCATGATAAGGATTTCCTTAGGGTCTTTTTCCCCTCATAGGAGACAGAGGATACATCCTTTTTTTTCTTCTTCAACAAGCCCGAAGATCCGGGCGAGGCAGCAACATGGGCAATCTTCCCGGTTCTCAATCCATCTTCGATAGTCTCACCTACCTTGACTATCTCAGCAAATTTGCTCCAATGAGCAACATGATTCTGTCATAATATTCGGGCTCTTGCACCTGCACAAACATTTCGACAATTTCCTTTTCTGACATTGGAGGTCTAACTCTAGCTGCCTACTTTCGCCATCTATATGCGAATTCTCGGTAACATTCGGGCTCTTGCACCTGCACAAGCACATAAGTATATTTCGCGCGTCCTAAACAAGTAAGGGGCCTTTTGCGCCAAGGGTAGGCCTAGCGTATTTTGAAAGATTTATGTGTAGAATTGAACCATTTTGTTACCCCAAAGCAAATTTTGCATATAAAATGATGTTCGAAAAAGAGAAAATAAGCAGGGGTAAGAAGGGAATAAACGGGAGACACAAAAGAAAAGGCCCATGCAGGGGTCATTTGAAAAGAGTACCAAAATACAAGAAAGACAAGCCCACGCAGGGACAAACAACAATAAATACACATGAAAAAACCCACACAGGGGTGAAATCCGCTAAGATGTTCCTGAAGACCCCGCCTCTAATCTGCTCCTCTTGTTTTGTGCCATGAGATGCTGAGCCTATATTGAATCATTAGCAAGTATCCTTCGCTCCGACGACCTTTTTCTTCCCAGTCTTCGAGACACATTCCACTTTTCTTATCTCCAATCCACAGGTTGAGCTCTCCCAAGTCGCTTCTCAAGTTTTCCAATTCTTGAGTTACACTCTCGAGGGCGTATTTATCCTCTTCTTTCTTTCAGAGAAATTCATCATGCATTTCCTGGGCTTCTCTTCTTACCTCTCTTAGTTCTATCAAAGCATTGGTCTCTTTGTCCTCTACACTGCGGTAAATGTTCAGAACTGAGAAGGAGATACCCTGTATATTGCGCTTCAACCAAGCTTTGTAAGTTTCATCGTACCCCACATTAAATCGATCTATGGCAATGGTGTCATTGTTCATTCGCACTGCTCTTTTCCATTCTCTCAGCATCGCTAAAACCTCAGGCACTATATCATCCCCGATGTCGAACACATAGATACGGTAGTATGCTTCTGGGGGTGTAGTTTTTCTTCTTCTGAACTGCCTCAGGACCCGGATGGGCGCATATGGGCGGACACCTCGAATACCTAGTAGAGGAAGCACAAGTTTTTTGTCGCCCCGTACTATGGCATCTTTCAAGATGAAACAGTCGAACATCCACGGGATATTTTCTTCTCTCAACTTAGAGATAATTTGAGCCCATCTTTCTCTAGTTCTCCTTCTTTCTAAATCTTCCCAGAACAACATGTCATTCAAAATCATAAGAGCATTATGCTCATCGAGGGTATGGAGTTCTTGAGTTCCGTGTCTCTTCACCAAGTGACTCATTATCCACCATTGAAGGAGAAGGTTGCAACCCTGAAAGTAACAATGCCCTTCCTTACAATTTCCCAAAGCACGGTACATGTTGGAAATGATGACAAGTGCGATAGGATAATACTTTACTTGCCCTTGGTTCATATGTCCGTGGAATAGAGTGTGTGTAAGCATTATTACCCGGGTGTTGATACTGAGGCTCGAGCTGTGTGGGAAAACCATGGTGCCTAATAGTGCAATAGTAAATGCCAAAGGTCTGATCTCGTCCCATTGTCTGAAGTGACCCTGAACTCTTGGTTGTAGTTCGTATATAAGCTTGCATTCCCGAATCTGACATAGAGATCCATAAAAGAAACTCTAGAACCTTCGGCCCAGTAGGCGCAATCCTTTCTTAATCCGAGCCAGTTTACAATATCCTCGAGGGTAGGCTTTTTAGGGATTAGGATGTTCTCCCATTTTCTCACTCTTCCTTCAAGCCCTATACCGACTGTGTCTATTCAGTCTTGAATTTTCTCAATTGTTGGGGTGATCTCCATGGTTCCAAATCGGAACACCATTTTCTCATTGTCCCAATAGCCTGTGAGGACTTCAATCAGTTCGGGCCACTCGACCATATTGATGAGTTCTGTTAAGGCCCAATATATTTGTTGAGGGCCCTTTTGTGAACCATAGTGAGGTCGTTGTACCAGATCTTGAGCAAAACTGGGGCTTCTACTACCATGTCGAATTTAGGAAATCGATCCACACCTACAAAATAAAGCACAGTTAAGATTCCCTCCCCTAAATAGGCAACAATCAGGTTTCCATACATACATCTTTCAAATGTCAAATAATATGATATGTCGTTAGGTCGTGGACCTTGGACATGATTTTTGGCGGTTTTACTAATGGACTTAATACGCCTTGGATATTAAGCCGTCTTAGGCTAATGCTTAGATTTTGATTTGGTTTTGCTCTACTCCAGGTTGACTAGAATTGGTTTAGATATGACGGTTACCCGAGTCGGACAGATAACGGGGTGAAGTCTAATAAATGACGTTGGATGACCACAAGCCAACTATTCATTTATCACTTCCAAAGAATTCAACTTGTGTTTTTTTTCTCTGAAGGACAGTCGTGGTAAGTCACATAACTGCCTTTTTTCCTAAGGCAATCTACTTGTCGTTTGGTGGAATCGGGTGCCATGAATGTCACAATTCAATGTAAGCAATAGATAAAACCAGTAGACAGTTAAAATACGTAGCCAAATAGCTTAATCTTAAGGTTATAACCATTCAAATCCCCAGTAGAGTCGTCATTCAATTTTATTAAGAAAATATATTTAGACTTGTTTTAGAGTCGCCACTTAATTTTTAGGGTAAAATTAAGAAAACTGATTTTCAATAGATTAAAATAGGAAATCAATTGAAAAATGTTTAAAGGGGTTCGGGGTTCATATTAGCATTTCGGGAAGGATTTGAAAGCACCCAAAATGTCCGCTAACACGCGGTCATCCAATAATTAACTATTTGGCTAAAATAATTTAACTTAACTTAACTTGCAAGATTGAACTATTTTATAGTTAGAACTATTTTAAAGGGGAAAAGGGGAAATATTTAAATATTATCTAAGTAAGCTATCTTGAAAAATTATTTCCTTAAATCTTGTTAAGAGATGACTGAATTAGTTAAATTGTTAAATCAAAATGGGCGTATTTCGGGGATTTGAATTTTTCGACCTTAAAATTAGTGGCAAATATTAACAAGCACGCAAACACAATAAAATAAAGAGGGAAAGAAACTCGAGCCCAAGTTTGGTTTTTCTGTCCACCTGTACCAATACTTGGGCCCATTTTCGTTTTGAGTATTTGGCCCATTTGAATCATTTGTATCTGTCCTAATCTAACATAAAAAGAAATATATTTCTATCTTTGGCCCTTAGGCCCAATTCTTTCACATGTCCTAAGAACTAAAAAGTATAACAAATCAATGGGCTTAGACCCAAAAATAACAAAATACAATTTGTTTTTGGAGTGGGCCTTCGGCCCAACTTTTCAACTCTCCAATCCGTTGCATATTCTCGACGTTGGGACCTGTTCGTCGATTTCCTCTCTCAAAATCGGTGAAGCTGACTCAATAAAGAGTGCTACAGGCCCTTTGTGGCCTAACCAGAAAGTGAATGGGGGAAGACATTTGAGTCCAGATGAGACTCGGTCACATGGGAATAAAGGGAAAGACATTAGTATTTATTCATTTGTTATAAATGAGATTTATAATAAAATGGCATAATCAAAATGAAAGAAAGGTTGGGTATGAACGAGTCACTGGATAGTTTTGACAAATTCCAACCTTTTTATACAAAGGAAATCATTCAAAGGAACTTAACACCAACAAGTAAAATAATTGAGACCTTAAAGTATACCTATTAAAGACCAAAGTAAAATAATAAATAATAAATAATAAATAAAAAATAAAAAAATAAAAAAAATATTAAAAGAAGTAAAACAGAGTTAAAGGTATTTGTTCAAACCAACTAAATAAATATGAAGCTCAGGTATAAGACTAAGAACTTTAGAAAATACTTTATTCAAACAAGTTATATAAAAAAAATCTAACAATCAATTAATTCCAACAAAACATATTGTAATTTTCTCAAAAAAGAATTCTCAAGGAACAGAGCCCAAGTATGATGTCACACTGATGATCCTTTAGTCTAATCAAATGCACGAACAAACAAAATAAAAAAAATAAAAATAAAAAGAAGAAGACATGAATAGCTAACCGTAACTCATCCAGTAATTAGCTGAACTATGACAATATGAACTGGAATATTTAGCATTACAAAGGATAACATCTGCAAACTAGTTATGAGTGTTAAATAATCTGAATAAAGGATCATGTTGGAAACAAAACAAAGCACGGTTAAACATGACCCAACAAAATTGGACTACACATACTTGGATATGAAGAACAACAACATACAATTCAGTTGAAGTGTAAATCATGAAATGTTTCTGTCTAAAGGTTCAATTTATTTATTTATTTATTAGAAAAAAATAAAATCGGAAAGAATGATAGGTCATCACCACTTTACCAACTTAATTTTAAATCATCAAAACAACAATAAGGACATTTATGAAATGCTACTGCAGAACATCTTAAATAACATATCTATACCTACAACCTAACATGTTCAAATTGACCAAAACCAATAGACAAATTAAATTCACATGATAGGCAACAATAAATAGTCATATTGGAAACACAAACTAAGAACTTAAGATTAAAGTGGTGACATGAAATAAGAACTATTACAGAATTCCCACGACTTTAACGAGCATGGTTTAATCCTACACGTTCAACATAGTGCTACCCATTTATGTGTAATATAGGGGATAAATATAAAGGACTGAGCAGGAGAAAAATTAAAAAAAAACACATTCTCGCAAGACATTTAAGACTTAATGAAGAATAGCTAGAAACCGCATAAATTTGGTCGTTCTAATTTGTCTAGTGTCTAAATAAACTGATCATTCAAAGCAAAATTCCATTCATTAATCAAAAGATAATCTCGGCTCAAGAACAAGGAGGACAAGAGGACAGAGTAAGTAGACATGGATGAAGAGGTTCAGCCGTTTTAAAACTTTAAAACACTACCATGGTTGTTTGGACTCGAGCTAGCATAATATCCATCTATAGACTAGATGCAGACAGGGTTGTGCTAATCCGAAATAAGCAGAGCTTCATATTAGCAATGATACGAGCAGAACGCTATAACATAGATTTTGATAATATAAGTTTAGCAGAGCATTCAAACAAGCCACATAGCTAATACATACACTCAGTAGTCATATCATAATCTTAATGAACTATAACCAAGTCTACAGCTAAATTACATATTAATTGAAACTAAGGAAAAATTTAGAGGGATCTTTACCTCTGTGCGGGCAGCGAATCGGAGAACGAACTGAACGAGAGCGAGCTTTCCCCACCAAGACCCGACTCCGAGGATTTCGATGAACTCGTTCGGAGAATAAAACAGAACCGAAAGAACTTCGTAACGATTTGTGGACTCTTTTTTGATCTATTTTCATCTCAAAGAAGTCTTTGTATGTCACTGATGCTTTCTTTTGTAATGACTCAAAATTTTCCCCCATTTCACAATGAAGAAGATGAATTATTTATAATGGAGAAATTGGGGTTCCAAATGGGGGGGGAGGGGCAAAAGTGAGAATTCTAATGGGATGGAGGCCCATTCCAACTTCAAACGGCCAAATTCTTTCACCATTAAAGGAAGACATACTTTTCCTCAAGCTTCAAACCATTCTAGAAATGGAAAGAAAGACGAACGGATGGATCGGTCCCATTGTCCTTGGCGAAGTACGTGGCATGCTCCCTCAGCTGCAAGGACGATCCTTTGCTGAAAAATGCACTGGAATAGCTGAATTTCAAATTTTATCGCGTCTAGAATGGGGGAAGACGCAGAGTACTGTTTTGGGTATTACTGTACGTATTGTGTGTTTGGTGGGTGATATTGTAATGTTGGGTTATTTTTGTGTATTGGTGGGTCGGGTCGGATGGGAATTGGGCTGGATCGTTGGAATTGCTAAAACGAAAAGAGTGGGCTGTTGTACGGTTAGCCATTGGTGTTGCAACGTATGGGATTTGCTGGAGTTGTGGATGAAACAGAGGATGGGCCTGGGTTGTGGGGAATTTCCAATTGGTTTGGAAAGGTGAAAGGGAATTGGAAAAGGAGATGGGTTGTTGAACTTGCAAAAGAGGCCCACGATTTGATCCTTTAAAATAACCACATGAATTATTGATTTGACCAAATTGTATTTCACTAGTGAATTTGGCTAAAACATAGATAGGATGAATTAATATAATTAATTTATGAACTTTTCAAACTTAACGAAATAAAATAATTAATTCGAATATAAACTAACGAATTTCAAATACTCCAAATCATAACTATAAATTATACTAGACTAGATTAATAATATATTTACTTAAACAATGTATAAATCTTTTGATATGGTCTTCAAATATTTATAAAATATATTAATTATATATAATAATATGAAATACATTTATTACTCAAAATGCCATAAAAAGTCTACTGAAATTACCTAAAATAACCTTGAAACTATTTGAGTTTTATAAAGATAATTACTCTAAGTCGCTTGAAAACTAAGAAGCTCAAAAATTAATTATTATCGGGGAGGGGCAAAATTAGGTGTCAACATTTACTTTTATTTTGAGTATTGTACAGACTTTTAAAAAGGTTGAGTATTTCAGTTCAATGAAATTTATTTCAATTTTAAGCTTTTGTATGCTTGATTTAGTCTTCTGCTCGTAGCTAGGGCTGGGCATAAATACCGAAATACCGTAATACCGAACCGAACCAAATTTTTTTGGTATTTTGGTTTCGATATTTCGGTATTTCAGTTTTCGGTTCGGTATTCAATATAAATTTTTGCATTTTTCAATATTTTGGTTTGATTTTCGGTACGTGACTTTTGTATTATTTGGTATTTCAATTTATCGAAATATATTATATTAATTATTAATAGTAATTATTAAATAATAAATATATGCACAATTTTGAATTAGGTCAGTGACCAGTGACCACCTTCATTTTTCACTTTAGTTTTCATTTTTCTTAGGCTTCTCTTTCAGCCTTTCACCGTCCCTTAAGCCTTAACGCTTTCCCATTTCCAGCGTCGTCGCATCGACCAGCGACCGGCTGACCAACAAAGGGCCAACAGGTAATAGCCAACCAGCCGCAGCCGCCAGTTGACCAGCATCAGCCTCCATCCGACCAGCAGCAGCCGGCAACCGACCATCGGAGCAACACTCCAGCAGCAACAATCAGCGACCATTGGAGCACCCTACAGATTTCTTCATCCATTTGATTATTTTGATTATTTCTTCAAAAACCGAACTAACAAAATCGAACCGAAATAACATAAATCGAACCGAAATAATAAAAACCGAACTGAATCGAAATAATTCAGTTCGATGTTTTGTACACATGGTACAAGAATCGAAAACAGAAAAAACTGAAATAAAAAAAATTGAAACTGAACGGAATTACCGAATGCCCAACCCTACTTATAGCCAACCAGGATGAGGGTTCGTTTGGAGACAAACAATGGTTCTCGAGTACCGGCCACGTCCAGGGTTTAGGCTCGGGTCGTGACAGCCTAACATTTTTCCTTCGGAATAACCTAAACCCCTTACTTAGAATATATTGGTTTCGTAGATAAATTTTTAATTGGTTTCCTAGTTTTTTCCTAAAATTAGATGGCGACTCTTTCAAAACGGTTTTGTTCTTAAAATTCTTTTAAAATTGACTTAATTGATTATTTTTTGACTCACCACGTGACTCGCCCTATTTGAATAAAGTAGGGGTGTAAACACATCTGTGGAATGAATATTTTTGTCCTATGTGGTGTCCTACATTTATTATGTCATGTATGAATCATGTGTATCTTCTTGTTCAATTTTATACAAGTTTAAGCGTGTACTTTTTCACACCCAAAGTTGGAGGGAATAAACATGAGTTGATCAGATGGTTAAAAGACATATTGGTGTATTATGTCGTAGATTAATCAGGTCAAAGAAGATTAGAAACTTGAGTTATGATTCCCAAACATATAAGCTACAAATAATTTGAGTATATGTATAATTGTGCATTGATAGTAGTTAATGGAAGGCCCCCGCTTATTGATGTCGTTATATAGCTTGTTATTCTCAAGAGACCGTGAGATTAGGTTTTAGTTGAGCAACTTCACTTCGAAGCATTAAGATATTAACGATTGAAATTTGAAAGTGGAGTTAAGGGATAGCTATGTTTTAACACGGTCTAATTGAATAGATTAATTGGTTAGATAGGGTTATTTGATTAAAAAAACATTTCAAAATTACTACACTTAATTGAGTGATATTAGTGGCTATAAAATATTTATGATTAATGAAGATTTGTTCGGAAAAATTATAGTGAACCTAATGAGAAGGAACTCAACAATTGGAAACATTATATCTCTCGCCCTCCTTAATCTAAGTTTCCAACTTCATCCTCTTTTAATTAATAATTTTATTGCTTTAGAACTTTCTGATTAAGTAGTTTTAAATAAAAATCATAATATTAATAATTCAAAATTTGTTCTTACTTATTTTGTTCATTCCAAAACTCCAAAAATAAATTTAAATAACTTTTCAAGACCGAATTAAAATGTTTTCAATTACTTTAAATGAAATTTAAATAATATATTTATTTTTAGCTTCTGAAATATCAATAAATTGTGATGATAATCCTTATGATATTCTATCTAGCACCTTCAATTTTTCATTGATTGAAATATTCATTTTTTAAATCTTTTTCATGCGAAAATTTCATAAGTTTTAGAAGTTATTGATTATTAAATTATTTAAATATTCATGTATTATAATGAATATATATATTGCTAATTCATATTTAAGAGTAATGTTATCTCTAAAACAATCTGGATGTAACATACTTTCTACATTAAATGATTGAGAAAATATCATAAAAAAGTAAATTTGAAACTTACGTGATATCTACTGATCAAATTAAATTAAATAAAATATAAAATTCACTTTTCTAGCTTCTAGTCATCAAATTAAATTCAAAACTTTACGTTCTTGACTCCTACATATCAAATTAAATGTTTAAGAATACATCACAACAACTAATATTCAAAATTTACCGTCTCTAATCACTAAAATTCAAAACTACCCTCTTTGTTTCTTCTTATCAAATAAAATAAAATAAAATTCAAAATTTACCCTCCTAGACCCTTATTTCTACTCATCAAACTAAATTCTTGAGAAAATATCACTAAAACAAAAAAAAAATTACCCTTTTGACTCCTACTCATCATATTAAATTAAATTAAATTAAATCCCAAATTTTCTCTCCTAGCTCCTACTCATCAAATTGAATACTTAAGAAAATACCAGATTCAAAAATTTAAAATTACCCTCTAAAACTTTGACTCAACAAAGTAAATTCAATAAAAAAAAATTATTTAATTTTACTCTCGTAGCTCGTGCTCATTAAATTAAATACTTAAGAAAATATCACAAAAATAAAAAATTGAAATTTTTCCTTTTGACTTCTACTCATCAAATAAAATATTGTATAGAATGAGAGAAACTAATAATTTCTTCTTGAAGACATAATGTATTACCAAAATCTTGATAGTTTTCCTATATATACAAATTTCTTCACTATCCCTTTGCCTCCAATCCTCTTTCATTTGTATTATCAAACAATACAAGTTATCAACTTCTGTAAGTTTCTTCATCAACTCTCTATTTTTCTGTAAGGAAATAAAAGTCAAATTCTAGTTTGTTTCCATGAATAAAAGAGTTATCTTTTATGTTTTTTGGTTTGTTGGGTTCTTTTATCAGATGGTTTTGGATCTGATTTTTGTATAAATTTTTTATCTTTATTGTGAATAATACCACATTTTTCATTCTAGGCTACTCATGGACTGCAACAAAGAAGATGCCATAATTATTGAAGAGATGATGAGAAATAAATAAAAAAGACATTAATAAAATCTTGTGAAAATTGTGAAGCAAGTGCTTATCTGCTTGGGCAGAATTTTCAATGTCTCAATGAGGAAAATTGGCGGCGTAAACAACGGTTCAATTATCTAAGTGACGAAGAAGAACATGTTTCTAAGAGATTTAAGGGGTTTGGATATCCCTCTCCTACTAAGGAGTCTAAGGTGCAACGGTTTTCCTCTGAGAACTTGCAGAACACAGAGCATGAAGTTGAGACTTCAATTGAAACATGAGAATTGGTACAATTCAAAACCTTTGTTTGAAGCAAGATGAACAAATGTTGTTGATACTCAAATATGTTTGTGGTACCACTTGAAATTGTAGGTATTACCTTGAATTCAATTTTAGTTAGAAAAAGAGAAAAAAAGGGAGAGAGATTTACATGTGATCCTAACTCCTGATATCAATTGTAGTCAAGACTTGACTATCTTTTCACATTCTTTATACTTAAAAAAAAGAGGTAATCAAGCGCCCACCTCTTAATAATTTTCAAAATGTTCTTTTAGATTCTTTCGTTAAAGAATAAAAATTTGCATTTCCTTTTTTGGGTTGTCCATTGTAAAAAATATGACATTAGGCTAATCTGGTTAGTGTGATACACTTATTTTAATTTATTGAGTCGTTCGTAAAAATAGTGATATATCTTTATTTTTTAGGCTTAGAATATCACAAGAAATTTTATTTTTCTATTTCATCATTTTCATATTGTACATTTTCTACTAATGATCTTGTCTCAGTTTCTTTGCAGTATAAATCATCTAAAAGATTGAAACTACATTGACGTGATTCCTGGATCAACAAAATATGTAGGCGCCATGATGGCTCAGTCATGTACCTAGTGTGTTTTTCTTTTATCCTCTTCATAAAAATTGGGATAGAATTTATGGGACACGTAATTGGAGATCATTTCACGATCTGTCAAGAGATCTTACTAGGATAGAATTTTTGAGAAAGATCTCAAAAATTCCAACAAGTATCGTCAAAAGTTAAATAGTCAACTTCGAATGATCTCCAACATCGCATGAAGTTCAAAGTCGACTTCAAAATCTCCGGCATTGCATAATGGAGAAAAAATAAATTCAGGATATGAGCCACCGACGCCTCGTACAAATTTCTCTACAAGATATGAGTTACAACGATCACAAAGTGCTCAAGAGAGAAATGATGATTGCTCACATCTATCAAAATGATAAGGAATTTTGTACAAATTTTCTCATTAATCTTTTTCTTGAAGTTTCTTGGTCAGGTTTCTAGCTAAAGCAATATTATATCTATTGATCATTCCTTTTCGAGTTCAGGAATAGATGGAAGCATAAAACAGATGACTCTTTCAAGATACCGAGTCATCCACCTCATTATAGTTAGATAGTCATCAAGCCATCTACCTTTTTACAATGGACAATCATTGAGTCATCCATATCGTTACAATGGACATTATTTTTCACTTGCAAAGAGGGCCATAACATTTTTAATTCGCCGAGAAGGCCATTACATGATTAGTCGGAGGAAGCTACCATTGAAGAATATTCTTAAGTCACATATATTTGGAGGTGAAAGATGTGCACCTTATTTATTCAACTTTGATGTCGGAAGAGGCTAACATTGAAAGATATTCTTAAGTCACATCTATTCGGAGGTGAAGGATGCGAACCCTATCTATTCCACGTCAAAGTCTGAGGAGGCTAGCATTGAATGATATTTTTAAGTCATATATATTCTCCAATGAAGGATATGCACCCTATCTATTCCACGTTAAAGTCGGAGGAGGCTGACATTGGAAGAGATTTTTAAGTCACATCTATTCAGAGGTGAAACATGTGCACCTATCTATTCTACAGAGAAGTCGGAGGAGGCTGACGTTGAAAGATATTTTTTAAGTCGCATCTATACAGAGGTGAATGATGTGCACCCTATCTATTCCACATTGAAGTTGGAGAAAGCTGATATTGAAAGATATTTTTAAATCACATATATTCAGATGTGAAGGATGTGCACCCATTTATTCCACGTTGAAGTCAGAGGAGGGTAACGTTGAAAGATATTTTTAAGTTGCATCTATTCAAAGGTAAAGGATGTGCACCCTATCTATTCCATGTTGAAGTTGGAGGAGGCTGATGCAGAAAGATATTTTTAAGTTGCTTTATTCGGAGGTGAAGGATTGCACCTTATCGAATTCGTATTGAAGTCGGAGGATCCCGACGTTGAAGGATATTTATATTACATTATCGGAAGTGAAGTCTTCACATATATTCCGTCGATGAATTATCATATGTCCAATTGATGGACATGCATTTATTTTTCCCAAAGATCCTACCAACTGTTCATCTTCATTCGTCCTACCGATGTACATACATTCATATCCTACCAATGGATTATCTTCATTCGTCCTATAGATGGACATGTATTTATATCCTACTGATGGACCATCTTCTTTCATCCTACCGATGGACATACATTCATATCCTATCGATGGATCATTTTCATTCGTCATACCGATGACCATGTATTTATATACTACTGATGGATCATCTTTATTCATCCTACCGATGGACAAGTATTTATATCCTACTAATGGATCAACAAATATCTATCAATGGATTCTCAAATGTCCCACCGATGGACATGTATTTATTTTGTCCAAAAATATCCTATCGATTGATCCTTCTCATTTATCCTTCCAATGGACAAATAGTTACAGTGCAAAATACCCTACTGATGGATTCTCATGCATCCTACCGACATACATGCTTTTATTTTGCCAAATATTCTATCTATGGATTCACATTTGTCGTATCAAATGGACTGACAATCATTTTATCACCATACTTATATTCTGTCGATTTATATGTTTGTATTTTTAATAAACTCACATTACACTTCAACAATCAGACAAGGTTGTTAACATGCATGGATTTTGAAGCAAGAAAGACTTCGAATAACCAAGATAATACCATATCCACAAAAACATGCAAAAAAGATGGTAGAAAGTATCGAAAGGGATGCTACCCTTTTCTTTAAATTATACTCTACAATTGAATTTTATCTTCTTTTTTTCGAGAACATCCAAAAGGATGCATCTCAATTTAGCCAGAGGTGTGGACTACACTAACAAGGACGCAACACAGCGTGAAACCTTTTGATAACAAATTGAGGAGTGACTTCCATCACATTCAAACAACACTTTTATACGAAGGTCATGTTCAACCAAAATTGGGTTTGTCAATTTTCTTTGTCTATTATTTCTTTCATCAATCATATCCAAAGAAAGGGACAATTATTGGCATTTTAGCCTAATATTTTAAAAATTCATAACTTATAAGTTTTATTCATTCAATAGTTCTAAATAATGTTTTTTAATATAATTTTAAATATCGATACTTATCTTTATTTCTCAAAATTTTAGGATTTTTATCAATTACTTTTGATTACATTTTTTTGACACAATTGATTTAATATGCTCATATATTGCACTTCTTACATGTCATTCATTTCATTCGTTACACTAGTTAATATTTATTTTATTTGCTAGTTCTATTAATATTCATTTTTGTCTTTTTATCACAATCTAGAAATACCTTTAAATGAGGATAAGAATTATATACACAAATATTTTCTTAATCAACAATTTTGGGCCACAGTCTCGAGCCCACGATTTATGCCCATTGTATAACTATTCCTTATTTAAGTTTTTAATAGGTCAAAAGATAAAGTGGGTGGTGGAAAATTTTCAAGAAGAGAAAAATCCTAAAATATTCTTCTATCCTATTCTAAAAGAACAACCGCCACCCAAAGCCCCTGTTTTTTTTTTTTCTGGTGACAACCTGCCAAAACCACCATCAACAACCCCCAAACCACCTCCCTCACGCCATTGAAACAACCAGACAACCGATCTTCCCCATCGCCAAACAACTACCGCTCAACCCACTGCTCCACTAATCAACCACCCAAACAACCCCAAACTTGCTTCTATTTTCATACACCAAATAAACCCCCCTCCCCCCCCCCCCCCCCCCCCCCCGCTTCATTTTTCTCTTTTTTCCCGTGAACCAATGAGCCTTTATCTCCGGCAAGCAACGACCTTTAAGTATGCACAACGAAGCCATTAATGGCGAACACAACTCTGACTACTAGAGCATGCCGCCAGATCCAAAAGAATAAACTAGCAACTCTGAAGAGCCTTTCACTTTAAGATCCGCTCAGAAAAGCAACACTTTGGTAACCCTTTTAATTTTGTATTTTTATATCTATCTGGGTTTATTTTTCATCTTCTTTATTGTATTTAATTCTACTTCAATGTATTTCAACTTATTACTATTTTGAGGTTTGCATTATTTTTGCTGATTAAATAATGCTTAATTGTAAGGTTTTCATGTTGCTTTGTTCACATTTTTATAAATATTGACAAGTTATTCCTCCATATCTTTGTTTAAATTTCTTGTGTTGTTGGTTGATTCATTTTATATTTGATTAACTTTATTTTGACTTTTATTTCAAACTCAAAATATCATTGCTGATATATTGTTACATTGCTTTTATTTTATTTAATATTTAACATATAAATTATGATTTTGTCTTTTAGATATGGTTGCCACCATGTATTTTTCATTATTTTAGCATGTGTGCATTTACATTTTTCTACATTACAAGTTAAAATTGGTCGATAAAGAAGTTGTGGTTGATTTCCACGGCCTCTCATGTTAATAAGACGGGTTTTATTTTTAAATTATTATTACTTTCATCGATTATCTCCTTCTCAATTTGAAGAAAAATGAATTCATTTGAGACCCACAATTTTGGATTTTGAAGGATGCCTAACACTTTCTCTTCGAAAATACTTGAACCCTTACCTAGAATCTATTGGTTTTGTAGATATTTTCTTTTGTAATTAATTAATTGCTTTCCTAGTTATTTCCTAAAATTAGGTGGAGACTCTTTTATTCTTAAAATTCTTTTAAAATTTAATTAAATTAAATGAATTATATTATTATTCTGAGTTACCACAATGTTTCGCCCTATTTGAATAAAGTAGGGATGTAAACAACTCCTACTCATCGGATTAAATACTTGAGAAAATATCACTAAAACTAAAATTCAAAATCCACTCTCTTGCTTCATACTCATTAAATTAAATTATATAAATTCCAATTTTATTAGAATGAAGCAAGAAGGTGGAATTCAATCAGGGGAACTTTAGACTGATTTTTAGGGCTCTCAACGCACAATAGCAAGGCAGCAATTGTGCAGTGCGAGTGCTTCCTAATGACTCGCCGCCGACACACAACTCATACACAAACACCAAAAATAGTTACCCACTGGTGAAGATCAACAACTGAATCCACTTATTTTTGGAGCTTCTTACCTCCAAAATTTCGTAGGACTGTAGAGAAGATTGATGATCATAGTGTGGAAGATTAAATTCACTTGGAGATACTACTCCTCTCAAAGATACTCAATTTATCGAGTCCATGCGGAATTTATGGGCATGAATGACTCTACTCAAGGATCTATATAACAATGTGGAACTCGTGTATACCACTCTTCTCATTCTCATACTTACTTCGTCAAAACATATCTCAAATCGATAATTGATCTCAAAGGATCCACAATTGAACTGAAAGACTTTCTTGAACTCTACTCTTAACTCGTTCTTGAATTTAAATTATGAATTCAACAGTTATGATTCTTGATATGAAAGGTCTTTATGATAGTGTAGACTCATGAATACATTCTCCTCACTCTCGTACTCACTTACTTGAGTCTTGAAACAAGTAATTAGAGTTTGTAGAAGACTCCTCAAAAGACTCAAACGGACTTTCTCAAAAGACTCGAAATAACTCTCAAGACTTGGCTCTTAACTTTACCTTGAATTTGAATTTATGGATTCAAGGTTACAATTCATTTTATGGATGATTTATAGATGTTTAGAAGTCATTTAGAGTATTTAGAATCAATAGAAAGTATTAGTACACTTCAAAAGGACACAGATGGGCTAAACGACGAAAAACGAGTGGGAGCAAACAACCCTAGAGCACTGCTGGCGCGGGGCGCCAACCCCTAAAGTTAAGAGGGCACATTCTCGCGTACTGATGGCACGCAGCCCTTGCTCCTCTTGCGCATCTGGGGCGCGCTGCGCCAGCCCTCCCTAGGCTAACCCGACGAATTTTGTCTCACGTTTTCTGATCCTAAGTCGCTTCTAATCAATTTATTTTCTCAAGTTTTCCTTAGATTTTGTTACCCAATTTAAGTACACACTAATCTACTCAAAACAGCACTCAAATCACTAACTTTCATCTCCATAATTCATCATTAAAACCCCAACAAAAAAAGATTTAGAATGTACTTCAAGAGCACTTATCAACAACTCAATTCCTTCAACTTTTGAGAATGAAATTACGCTTAAAATAACATTATTGGCTTGTGGGTGAACGAACCAAAAAACTATGTAAACTTACATACATCTTAGGGATCAAATCCATGGAGAAAATACGCAACAGAACAAAAGAACCTTGACGAACGCCTTGATCGTTTCCTCTTTTGTCCTTTTTTTTCTTCTTTTCTCTTCTTGAACTCTCAACTAAAACCCTAGGCGTATATTAGGATTATTAAACTGAACTAAATCAAATTAGACCCCTAAAACCTCACTAAAAACGAATTAAATCTGACTGGGTAAGGAAAAGACCAAAATACCCCTTACTATTTTCGGGTAACCTTCCTTATTTGGACAGCCTGACTTTAAAATGACATATCTCACTCATCCAAACTCGAAACTTAGAAAAATCGGTGGTGTTGGAAAGATAAATCGAAGACCTTTCATTTTACATCTTATGTCACACCTAAATCATCCGTAGTGAGAGTTATGTTCATTTGAAGTTGACCCAAAACATAGAAGAACTTAGGAATGACTTCAATGAATTCTCTCTAGTTCTTTTTGGAACACAAGGTGCTACATCTAGTAACCTTAACACTTAGGAAAATTTTAAATTCCTTGGTAAAAACTTACTCACTATGAAGGATGGTTCAAGTCTTAGCTAATAAATTTTCTGGGGTGTTACAATATCTCCCCCCTTTGGATCATTCAACCTCGAATGACAACTGGATATGGAATGGGGTTACTCTTACTAAGGTCTGAGTCTATTGGTATGGTCTTACTATATTCAAGCTTAACCCAAATCCTTAGGTTAGATTTCTATACCTCTCTATAGGGAATCTCAATCCAAAACTATTACTCTTTACCACCACATTGGGCTCATATCAAGAACCACCTAAAGTTTAACAACACCACATTCAAGCTTACTAATCTAACAACTCCATGGACTCCTACTAACCAACTCCTTCGGAACCAACTAAAGGCTCTCATTTAACTATTTCTCATAGTAAAACCTCATCCTCCTCTTTTATAACCTCAGATGGAATTATCACACCACCATCATCACGAGAAGAGCATCAACCTCCTCTTTCTAACATCACTATATTACTAAAAGGACCTCCGAAAGGACATCTCCCATACTCTTTGGAACTCATTACTATCTTACTCTCAAACACTTGACTTGATTTCTCATCTTGTCATCTCCCCCTTAGGTCTAAATTTGACACTTTAAAGCTATGGACAATTTGACTTGACTTGACTTGCACAATGTCCGATGTCGGACCAGGACCAATATCAAGGTAACTTTTGGCTTAGCCACCCTCAACTTAGGCTTTTGGCCTAAGTCAAGGTGCACATGTCCAAGGAGGACCGGGGCCATGACAATATATGAAGGGAAGTTGAGTTAGGTGAATTAAAAGAAATAGTCAATTTTAGGCTCCAATATTTGGATCAAAAGGGAATAATGCTACCATTTGGTTAGATCATTTTAGGATTAAGTGGACTAATTTGAACAATAGCTTATGATCACTTCCCAACTTCTAGCCTAGATTATCCTAGCAGGACCAATGGGGCAAGTTCTAGGTTGGCACAAAACTGTCTAAACATTCAACTATCCTCACACACTCTTGGCACCTTTGTTTCATTATCAGATTACCCAGTTCAACTTTTAGCTTAAGCCATGAGATCAAATTGGTTCTTTATCATGTCCTACTCAGAGCCAACACATTCAACTCATTCTAGCCTACGAATTTTAGCACATATCACAAATTTTGGACGAGTATCATTTTTCAATCTTGAATATGCCATCATGCTTCATTTTTTCTCATACTTCTACACATACAATTCTAACACATGCCGGTTCAACAGAAATTGAAACAGTCTCTTGGGGTAAAAGAACATGATGCTTATCATGACCAACGACACTATCATACGGTTTGAGTCTCTACGATTGTCGATAATATAGTAACCCAACCAAGGGTTGGGGTCGTGTCCCAAGGGAGCGGTTTTGAGAATCAGTAGCTAATTAGAATTTCGTTTGAATTAGTCGTAGCTAAAAACATTTGCGATAAAATACATGTAAATTAAAAGGGGTGACACAGAAGTGTCAAATATCAAAAGGGGTTTTGTAACAAGGGATAAAACAGTAAAATAAACAAGAAAATCAAGTGTGGGGAAGGTTCTTGGGATGTGACCGCAATACAAGTCGAGATAACTCATCGGGTACATGCTTTCAATAGGAAATTTACAAGACAATAGTGACTAGGCTAATCTTTAAGTGGAAATAAGTTCCCTCTCGGGGAACTTACCCCGTTTCAAATGCGTTCTTCTCGAAAACCCATTTGCCACATGAAGACCAGTATACGCCTTACCCCACTCACTCTCTCGAGCTGAGTGCTAGGATATGGGACTAGGGCTCACCCTCTCAGGCTGAACCTCATGTCGACCCACTCCTCAGGCCATCAGTCTAGTGGTTTTAGTTTCATGACCTCGCTCTTGGGCAAGCCGAAAACACATGGGTGGCTTTGTATTTGCAAATACAAACCCTCTAGATTAAACCACAACCATAGGTGAAATCACCATTAAAATACATCTAACCTATCAGCAAGCAAGACCTAACAAGAATATCAACTGATATTTGCTAAATTACATCCAAAGAATGGGGTTTTTTTAGCCAGACATCAAGAAATAAGAAATTATACCTAACATGATAAAAAAATCAACGGGGTATAAAAAATTAAACTACGAACGAAGAATAAAGAAGACCCACTTCCAATTGGGGAAGATGAACTCCTTTCTTCAAGTCTCCACAAAACCCTCTCCAAACTTGAGAGAAAAGTATAGAAAAATACTATAGATTAATAATATTTTTTTACTCTACAATGTTCCACCCTAAGACTACAACTCTTTAAACTTGTGGCTTGTAGAAATCATCCAGTTTCTTCATTCTCTATCCTTCCATCCTTCGTCTCTAACCCAACCTTGATTTCCACCCTGCCTTGGGTAGTTTGATCAATAACCACCACCTTGGTTGGCTAGGAAGTTTACCCCTTCATTATACAAGGCGTCGAAACTTGCCTCTTCAGGAATTGCGCACCCGACCCCCACAACATTGACATCACGGGTACTAGTCCCTATGACATTTTTGGATAGAATATCAAGCTATGTCATGATCTTATCCATATTTTGATCTCTCTCATTTTCTTTTTCAACCTTCTCCTTAGATAGCTGAAATTTGACCGGTGAGACTTGATCTTCGCGGGTGTACCACGCCCTGTTGATGGTTGTCATACTATCAAAGAGTTGAACTGCCACTACGTATAGTTGGTGCATTAAGCCTCCGGGTGAGAGTTGATCAGCTACACCCTTGTTTACCGAGTCTAGACTCCGGTAGAAGTATTGAAGTAGCACATTGTCAGGAAGACCATGTGTTGGGCATTGTTGCACCAGTTTTTTAAATCTGAACCAGGTTTCGTGCAGAGGTTCGCCATTCAGATGCTTAAAGCTTTGGATGCTATCCCAGATAGTCATCATCTTTGAGGGAGAGAAAAATCGCACATTGAATGCATTCACCAACTCTTCCAACGAAGTAATTGAGTTACGTGGAAACTCGGCTAACCACTTGCACTTCTCACCCATCAATGAGAAAGGAAATAACCTCAATCGAGGGTTTTTGATCGTCGATATTATAGTAACCCAACCAAGGGTTGGGTTCGTGTCCCAAGGGAGCAGTTATGCGAATTAGTAGCTAATTAGAATTTCGTTTGAATTAGTCGTAGCTAAAAACATTTTCGATAAAATACATTGTAAATTTAAAGGGGTGACACAGAAGTGTCAAATATCAAAAGGGGTTTTGTAACAAGTGATAAAACAACAAAATAAACAAGAAAATCAAGTATGGGGAAGGTTCTTGGGATATGACCGCAATACAAGTTGAGATAAATCGTTGGGTAAATGTTTTCAATAGGAAATTTACCAGACAATAGTGACTAGGCTAAGCTTTCAATGGAAATAAGTTCCCTCTCGGGGAACTTACCCCGTTTCAAATGCGTTCCTCTAGGACACCCATTTGTCGCATTAAGACCAGCCTACGTCTTACCCCACTCACTCTCTCAAGCTGAGTGTAAGGATATCAGACTAGGGCTCACCCTCTCGGGTTGAACCTCATGTCGACCCACTCCTAAAGCCATCAGTCTAGTGGTTTTGGTTTCACGACCTCCCTCTCAGGCAAGCCAAAAACGCATGGGTGGCTTTGTATTTGCAACTACAAACCCTTTAGATTAAACCACAACCACTAGGTGAAATAACCATTAAAATACATCTAACCTATCTGCAAGCTCTAGACCCAACAAGAATATCAACCCATATTTGCTAAATCACACCCAAAGAATGGGGTTTTTTTAGCCACACATCAAGAAATAAGAAATTATACCTAACAGGATAAAGAAATCAACTGGGTATAAGAAATTAAACCTTGAATTAAGCTATGAAAGAAGAATAAAGAAGACCCACTTCCAACTTGGGGAAGATGAACTCCTTTCTTCAAGTCTTCACAAAACCCTATCCAAACTTGAGAGAAAAGTACAGAAAAATACTATAGATTAATAATATTTTTTACTCTACAATGTTCCACCCTAAGACTACAACTCTAACTAGTATTTATAGTTTTCACAGATTGTGCTGCGGAGGATCGTTCGGCGACATTAGTCGAGATCACCGATGAACCCTTTAATCAGCTCATCACCTTTAGTGTCTTGCCTTCAGCATCCTTATATTTTGGATAATTGGGCGGTACAGTACTGCTTCGCGGAACTAATCGGCGACTTGCCAACTGCTCCTTTCCTTGCCTTTCGATCCACTTCTTTCAAGGCTTCGCGTACTGGATCAAAGGGTGGTGCATGTCAATTCGGTGACTCACCAAGTTGGACTCGGCGAGTCGCAGTCTTTCATTTCTTGTTCTTTTCAGCCCTTTTTGCTCCGTTTTGCGCCGAAGTGTCCATTCTTCCAGTAAAACTTCAAATACCTGAAACTTAAGCATTTTAATCAGGTATTGAGACAAAACAAGCATTCGAAGACACTATTTCTATAAAAATAAAGCCCTAAATGAGTCCAATTTGTGGACTCATCAGAACACAGGAAAGAAAACCCCCAGAGAGGATTATGAGTTAGGTTACTCAGAGTTCACCCTATCACTCACAATCCATTTACCCCACCCCAAAAAAATATAGTGCGATTGTCCCCAATGCCCAAAAATTAAATAGAAAATATTGGGTGAAGCAAACATGTGGCGCATAGCGCTGAAGACCTATCAACAAGAGGCGGGTCCGGTTTCTCGGAGCCCGCTGGATCAACACTTGGGTCAGCCTCAGTTGTGCCCTCATTAACTGTCACAGCACCCTTAGTAGTGCTCTCAGCCACTCTCACTGCACCATCATTGGCGCCCACACTGGTCAAGGAACCAACACTAACTTTCATAGCCCGTTGCTGGCGTGTCTCCTCATCAACTATAGACGCCCTTCGAGCCTCCTCTTGCGAGCTCTCTCATCCTCAGTGTCCTCAGAAGATCGACTAGAGCTGGAGCGCTCCCCAGCATAATAGGAAGAGGGAGGTGGAGGCATCCCATCCCGGAATAGAGCATCTAACACCATATCATCGACCAGTGTTATAGGGGGCGACTCGGGCTCAATCTTTTGTGGAGCCAAAATGGCGTCAATATCTTCCCAGAGGCTAGCTAGCTCTCTACGGAAGGCGTAAACATCAGTAGTGGGTGTTGGTCGGTCTAATACTCATAGCTCGAAAGCATCAAGTCGCTGGTGAATGGCCTGAACCTTTCAGTCTATCATCTACTCCATCCGCTGCTCCACCCTCGTCACGGACTCATCAATAGAATGTTGCATCCAAGGCCTAATAAGGGCACAACAATAGACCCTGAAGAGGGTGTGGTACTGGAAGATTTATGGGCCTGACTGGCTGCCGGAGAATGGGAGGCTGGAGCATCCTTAGTGGGGGCTGGAGGGGCAGGCTCATCACCCTGCATCTACTCCATATTGGCAACTAAGTCTGCTCCCAATGGAGGTACCTCAACCTGCGGCTCTCTCTGTGGTGCCGCCATATTCACCTCATCTCGAATCAGGCCTATATTCAAGGTCTTGGTCTCTTGGATCAACTTATCACAATGCTAGAGCGGCACTCCAGAATCCCTGCACCACTGAAAGATGAGGCATGGAAAGGGGTAAGTGGTGGTGGCCTTGAGGGCCCTATCGTGAATCTCTGTAATGATCATGTGGGAAAAAACCATCTCTAATCCAACAACTAGGGCTGCCACCATGATTGTGCGGTCCAAAGTGAGAACATTGTCTACCTACGTAGGAGACTCCCTGTTTCGTACCAATAACCAGAAGAATTTGACCACAAAAGTCAACGTGGCCTTCTTGAAACCTAAACTCGGGATGCTGACCCACTCGGTGCACTCTCCGTCTGTGGCAAGGTGAAGGGCCAACCAACGCAATTAACTCTCCCTCTGCTCCACATTCCTCTGGAATGCCCCACTCCTCACTATGTCCCAACGATAATCAAACTCGCCCGTGTTGATCGCTTGAGTGTGTCCTAGGCCGTAAAGGAACTAGCAGATAGCAACATTCGTGATGTCAACTGAGAACCCACGAACTAGTGTAGCTGTGAGTGGAGGCTGGGCAGCGGGGTTGGCCAGTCTTTCTATGGAACCTCAGAGAGTGGCTGCGTAGAAAGCATAGAACTCCTGCACGATCTCCTCGTTGTAAGACCCTGGGCTATGGGCCATCCACTTGCACCCGTGTCTCTTGAAAAGCTCATGAATGGCGGGCACAGTGTGCAGGCTACCTGTGAGAACCCGACGCTCATCAGAGACTGAACGAGTCATCCTCTCCTTATCAATGATCATCATGGCATCCCTGTATATTTGCCAATGACCATGGACACACCACCGATTTGGCACCTCAGCAACTGCAGCAGGCTCGTTATCTGGTGGTACTGGAACGCTCCCCTCGCTAGTAACCTAATCTGACGAGACAGCCCTACCATGTGAACTTGACCCAGATGAGGACTCGGACCCAGACCCGAAAACAGAGGCAGACTCATAGCCGGAAGTAGAACCAGCCAGTTAACCAATCAGTGTATCCTCCTTATCGGACTGGGAGGCAGTGACTACGTCGGGAACCACCCGTTGGTTTTGATTCTGGGTAGTACGAGGTGTAGTTGGGGATGTCTTTATAGTAGGTGGGACATAAGTGAGGTTGGTCTCCGCATCAGTGTCTTCATCAATCAGCCTTAATGTTGGGGCCATGGGCTTTGACTTACCCCTTGACACGTAAGTCGGAGTTCTCTTAGGAGTCATTGCTCCTGTGGAGGAAGAATTAGTACCTAGATAAACCTATAACACACTCGAAATTTTTTAAAACAGAGAACAAACTAAAACAAAAACTAATTTTTTTTTTAAAGTGGTATTAGTGGCCCACTATGGTGGGTAACTATGGTCCGTAGGTTGACCTAAGCTCTGTAGGTTGACCTACAGTCCATAGGTTGACCTACGGTCCGCGGGTCCACTCCGTAGGTCAGAGGTCCCAAAAAGTTGGGCTCTAATGGGAACCACGAATGTGCAGAATGGTCTGTAGGTTGACCTACAGACCGTAGTCCACCTTCATGGTTCTACAATTAGTGGAATTTCCATGTGCAACCGACCCACAGACCTGATCTACTGTCCGTAGACGGGGTCTCGTGGGTCAGATTTGTGCCAGGTATCAGACATATTTCACATGTAAACCATTTTTTCAACAATTCGAACAACCAACCAAAGCCTAATCATGGATTTCAACAGAATTTATGATAGTTTATCATCCCTAGGGTTCCGATTACTCATTATTTATCATTTATTGCATACAAAACTAGGAACCCTAAGGCGAAACTACCTTTCAGACTATTTACCCAAAGTTATTTGATTACAAAGACAACACAATCATTTTCTATCGTCCCAAGGGTGTTTCTAACTATTGTTTATCATGAATTTTCCTACAAAAATAACCCAAGGTCAAGATCCACTTCATGACTTCATATATTGAACAATGAATATCGAGATTCAGAGTTATGTTGAAATCGTTTACCTTACAAGTAATGGAAGTGGGTGATAGTGTGATGTTAAGACTCCTTAGATCTTTGTGACACCGAACCCAATCCTTGAACTCTTCTTGGGAAGGTAAAAATGGGAGTGATCAGATTTGGGAGAGAGAGAGGAATGGGAATATGGTAGGAGGGATGATATGTATGGGAGATGGGAGTGATTTGGGGATAGAATGTGGAAGTTATGGGATTTAGAGGGGTTAGAAACGGTTAGGAGGGAATATGGGAAGTGGGGGAAGAATTTAAAAATAAAGAGTTTTATTAGAAAGGGGTCTGGGTCAGGACGACAAAACCCTAACTATGGACCCACGAAACCCTGTCTATGTGTCATGGGTCGACCTACGGACTGTGGGTTGGGTCCGTAGGTGACTCCGTACTAAAAATAAAATGAAAACTTACCTGGGGTCTATGGACACCATTCACAATCCGTGGATGAAACCACAGAACGTCGATGGGGTCTGTAGACCTCTGCAATAGACCTTTTTCTGCATATCTTGCTTTTCATCGCTGCACATGTAGTAACTGTTAGGACTTTCTTTTTACATTTTCTGGACACTTTTTAGACACAGACCGTATGCTTTATCTAGCCAACACAAAAACATAAATAAACTACTAATATTAAGAATTACATTGAATGAAATAAACAAAGAAAACTCCTAAATCGAAAAGAAAAACTTATAGTTGGCTAGATTGTACATCTTGGGTTGCCTCCCAAGCAGCACTTGATTTAACGTCGCGGCACGACGCATGCCTCTTGATTACTCAGACTTCATCAAGATAGTAGGCCTCAACCACTTCTTGCACATTTTCCTCTTTTCCTAGATAGACCTTGATCCTCTGCCCGTTCACCTTGAACCTTGTTCCCTCATTGTTTTTGAGATCAACGGCTCCATGTGGGAACACTTGCATCACTATGAATGGCCCGGTCCACTTGGACTTAAGCTTGCCAGGAAACAAGCGCAACCTAGAGTTGAATAGAAGCACCTAATCACCCACAACAAATTCTTGCTTTTCGATCTTTTGATGATGATACTTCTTCATCTTCTCTTTGTACAATGCTTAACTTTCAAAGGCTCTTAAGCGGAACTCATCAAGCGTATTCATGTCATTTACTCTCTGATTCGATACGGCTCCCCAATCCAAATTTTGCTTCTTTAGTGCTTACATAGCCTTATGCGCCTTATGCTCTAGCTCTAACGGCAAATGGCAAGACTTCCCATATACAAGTTTGTAGGGGAACATACCTATGGGAGTCTTGAATGCAGTGCGAGAGGCCCATAGAGCATCATCAAGATTCCTTGACCAATCGGTTCTATTCACATTCACAGTTTTAGCCAAAATCTGCTTGATCTCTCTGTTGGACACTTCAACTTGCCCAAAAGACTGTGGATGGTAAGGAGTGGCTACATTTTGGCGGACACCATGCTTCTCAAGTAGCGCCTTGAACAACTTATTACAGAAGTGGGAACCTTCATCGCTGATAATCGCCCTAGGTGTACCAAATCTGGAGAAGGTATTCTTTTTCAGGAATGCGGTGACACTTTTACCTTCATTGTTGGAAAGCACAATTGCTTCCACCCACTTAGACACATAATCAATCACAATAAGAATAAACTTCATCCCATGTGAACTCACAAATTGACCCATAAAATCAATGCCCCATACATCAAATAACTCTATCACCAATATCAGATTCATAGGAAACTCTTTCCTCTTTGAAATACCTCTTTCTCTTTTGCAATGGTCACAAGACTTGGCGAAATCATGAGCATCTTGGTGGATGGTAGTCCAGTAATACCCACACTGCAAAATTTTATGCTCAGTCTGAATACCACTATGATGCCCACCAACAGGTGATGAGTGATACACATCTAGTATAATCAACATCTGAACCTCGGGCACACAACGACAAATAATCCCATCAGCACAACTACGTACAAATAAGGCTTATCCCGAAAGAACTTCATCACATAATGCATAAACTTTTTCCTTTGGTGAAACGACAAATCCGATGGCACCAAATCACATGCCAAGTAATTAGCAAAGTCTGCGAACCAAGGAATCAGATCATGAGAAGCAGCCAATACATGTTCATCTGGAAAAGCATCATTAATTTCAGCCCCATCTCCTAGCTTGAGCATAGCTTCTTCCTCCCATCTAGACAAGTGATCGGCAACCTGATTTTTTGTCCC
The DNA here is from genome assembly GCF_900185275.1 of Solanum verrucosum. Taxonomy (NCBI): domain Eukaryota; kingdom Viridiplantae; phylum Streptophyta; class Magnoliopsida; order Solanales; family Solanaceae; genus Solanum; species Solanum verrucosum. Next base: position 6,437,544 of record NW_026020063.1, on the reverse strand, counting down.
TTTTCTATCTTTCACCTCAAAGTCGAGTTCTTGTAGCAACAACACCCATCTAATCAACGTCGGTTTTGCATCCATCTTAGCCATCAAATACCTCAATGCAGAATGATCAGCATGTTCTATGACATTATTACCAAGCAAGTAGGATCGGAATTTCTCGAATGCGAAAACCACCGCAAGAAGTTCATGTTCAATCACTGTATAGTTCTTTTGAGCCACATTTAGAGCTTTGCTGGCATAGTAAATAGGATGAAGAATCTTCTCTCGCCTATGTCCCAATACCACACAAAGCGCCATTTCACTCGCATCACACATTACGTCAAACAATTGTCCCCAATCCAGTGCAATAATGATAGGTACAGTAACCAATTTCTCCTTCAACTCTCCAAATGCTATCAGACAAGCGTCATCAAAATCAAACTTATACTCCTTTTCGAGCAGTTTGCACAATGGATGTGCAATTTTGGAGAAATCCTTGATGAACCTCCTATAGAAACCTGCATGCCCAAGAAAACTTCTAACACCTTTAACAGAGATAGGTGGTGGAAGCTTTTCTATTACCTTTACTTTCGCTCTATCAACCTCAATACCCTTCTCAGAAATCCGATGACCCAGAACTATCCCCTCTTTCACCATGAAGTGGCACTTTTCCCAATTAAGCACAAGATTGCATTCTTCACACCGTTTAAGTAATTCGGTCAATGGTGTAAACAATGATCAAAAGAGTCATCTACCATAGAGAAATAATCCATAAATACCTCAATAGTGTCCTCCACCATATCAGAAAATATCGACAACATACAATGCGGGAAGGTCATTGGAGCATTGCACAACCCAAATGGCATCTATTTGAAAGCGAAAGTCCCATAAGGGCAAGTAAAAATGGTCTTCTCTTGGTCTTTCACAGCTATGGAAATTTGATTGTAGCCTGAATAACCATCAAGAAAACAATACCAACCCTTACCAGGTCCAACATCTGATACATGAACGACATAAGGAAGTGGTCTTTTTTTGTCCAAGCATTTAATTTCTGGTAGTCCATGTAGACTCTATATCCAACCACGGGCTGCATCGGAACAAGTTTGTTTCTCGCATTCAGAACCACAATCATCCCACCTTTCTTGGGCACACAATAAATAGGACAAACCCAAATACTATATGCAAATGGGATAAATAACTCCAACATCCAACCACTTAATGATTTCATTTTTCACTACCTCTTGCATAGGTGGATTTAGTCTTCTATAGTGCTAAATACTAGGCTTGTGATCCGGCATGAGTTGGATTTTATGAGAACAAATGTCAGGAGGGATCCCAATAATATTTGCAATAGTCCACCCAATAGCCTGTTTGATCCTCTTCAACACGGAAACCAATGCCAGAACTTGTGTCACATTCAAATCTGCCGCAATGATGACCAGTAAAGTACCATCTCTCCCGAAGAATACATACCTCAAATGTGATGGTAGAGCCTTAAGCTCCAATTTCAGAGCCTCATAAACAGACAGTCTTGCAGGTGGAGAGTCGTGATTCTTCATGTCTAATTCCAATCTCTTTGGTTTTGAACGAAATTTGAACCTATCAAGTGCATCGACCAATTCATCAAAGTCTTCAATACCATCACCTTCAAAATTCATCATTACCGCTGCTAGTGCATCAATACCCATCATCTCTTCAATAGACACCTCATAACCACTCTCTACAATATGATTCACCACTGATATTGACTTGAGCTCACTACTCTGCTTCATGGATCTACAGATGTTGAAAGTTACCTATTTACTATTCAATCAAAACTTTATCTTTCCTTTCTCCATATTGACCAAGGCACGCCCAGTGGCAAAGAATAGTCTCCCAAGGATAATAGGAACCTTAAAATCAACCTCACAATCAAGTATCCCAAAATCCTCCAGAAAGCTAAAAGACTCCAATTTCACTAGTACGTCTTGGAGCACACCAATGGGCCTCTTCACAGTTCTATCAGCCATGAGCAATTGCATCGCGATCAGTTTTGGATCCCCTAGACCCAACTTTTTGTAAATAGACAATGGCATTAGATTAATACTAGCACCCAAATCGCACAACGCCTTCGCAAAATGTAGCAACCCGATGTTACATGGAATAGTGAAGGCACCATGATCCTCCTTCTTCAGCACAAGGGACCTTGTAGCAATAACATTGCAATGTTGCAACCTATCATTATCTTCAAATCTCACGGCCCTTTTCTTCGTCACCAAATTTTTCATAAACTTCACATACCCAGGCATTTGCTCCAAAGCTTCTATCAACGGAACACTGATAGACAACTGTTTCAACATAGCGATGAACCTGCGGTATTTCCCTTCTTCATTATTCTTAACTAACCTCTATGGGAATGGAGATGGAGGTCTAGGCATTGGGGCAACTTTTTGGGTTATCTCTGCCTCCTTTTCTGTAGCATTCTTGGACTCTCCAGTAACCTCAATCTCTTCATCATCTTTCTCAACCAAAATTTCCACCTCAGACGGCATAGGTGGATCAATGGTTCGCTTACCATCTCGAGTTGTGATTACCATACAATGCCCATTATTCTTCACATTTTGGATGGTTTTGCTAGGAAGTGTGCCAGGCTGACGTGGGTTTACTGTAGTAGACAACTGATTCATCTGTTGCTCAAGTTGGTTGATCGACACTGCATGGGCATCAACTTATTGACCAATACCAGACAAGTCATTTCACATCTCCTTCGCATTATCATCAGTCGAATAAAACCTTTTCATCATCTTTTGCATCATATCCTCAATCCGTGACACACTACCCCCAGCTTCCCTAGTGCCAGATTCCCAATTTTGAGGAGGAACATAGGTTCAGCCTTATCAGTTCAGTTGCCATAGTTGTTCCGGTTCTAGTTGTTGTCGCGGTTGTCGTTCCCATCACGGACATATTAACCCTATCGGTTGTAGTTGCCATAGTTACGACCTTGGTTTCCTTGCCCTTAGTGCCAATTTTCTGAGTTTGAACCATGGGCGTTGGCTCGACAACCCCCCGTCTAATCATGTATCGCATACGTATCATCTTCATAATAACATTCAACAACCGGTGGTGGATTCCTAGTCAAGTAATTCACATCATTTACCTTTTCGGCACCTCCGCTCAAATGCTTCAACACCAACCCAAGTTTGGTCCTCATCTGAGCCATCTTTTCACGAATGTCATCAGCAAATTGTTTGGGTGTAGATTGAACTACAAATGTGCTCCTCCCAGTGTCTGACTTTTGAGTACTCCAAGGTTTGTTTTTCCAGGAGATCTTCTCCAATTTCTCAGTGATCTGCCCAAAAGTGCACTCACCATATGAACCTCCAGCGATAGTTTCAAGCACAACCTTACTATTGTCATCCTGACCCCTGTAGAAATATTCCTTTAGCAAATCATCAATAATGCGGTGGTTTGGAACACTTCTGATAAAGGTAGTGAACCTATCCCACGAACTACTCATAGACTCTCCAGGTAGTGCCACAAATGTGTTGAGTTTATCTTTGTGGTTCAACCTCTTTAACAATGGGAAGTACTTCTCCATGAACACCTTATGTAATTGATCCTATGTGTGAATGGAGTTATATAAAAGCTCAGAAAACCATACAACAGCATCACCGGTTAATGATAGAAGGAAGACTCTCAACCTAATGATATGCATGTCCAATTTCGGTCGACCCATACAACTCTTGCAAGCACTTCTCAACTTGGCCATGTGCACATACAGATCATTTGATGCCATACCAGAGAACAAACCCCTCGCTGTAAGCATCTGCATCAGACTGCTAGTCACTACGAATGTATGCCCCAGAGGTAGATGAGGTAGAACAATAGGCTCTTCGAATTCAACGGTATTGAAGTCGACCCTATAGTTATCACGTAACATTGGTTATGGTGGATTATGTACCCTCAATGCATCTCCCAGTAGATTTTCACCTTGAACCTAAATATTCTCATTATCAACCCTAGGAGGCTGCATATCAACTCCATTGCCTAGATTTCCTCCGATAGGATTGATTGGGACTCCGTGATTGTTCATCCTTCACAAAGTTCTGTTCAATTCTGGGTCGTAAGGAGTCAGTGGTTCATCTTGACTCCGTGTACTTGGAATACACTAGAGTAGGAACCAAAGAGAAAAAAATCAAAAGAAAAAGTAAAATTAGGAAATAATTAACTAAAGTTCAATAATGTAATTAAAGGTAATCTAAAAGTCGTATTCCCCGGTAGCGGCGCCCGCCAAAATTTGATACACTCAAATTACACCTCCCTAAAGAAGTATAAGAGATCGTTATCAAGTAAACAACCCAACTTGAAGGTTGGGGTCGATCCCGCAAGGAATATGGTTTAGACTTAAAATTAACTAAATATTATATTTGTTTAGTCAACTTATTTTTGAGACAACTAAGTAAAGGCGGTGGGGGGGGTTGTGTAACAAATAACTAATTGTAATTTAGAGGACAAGTGAGCAAGACTCAAACTTCGGTTGTTATCAATGAGAGAGAGAAACTAAGGTGTGCGTGTTCCCCATAAGCTCATAACATAGTAATCCTAGTAATATTAATCCCTTCCTAGTGTATCACATGCAAAGTGGTAAGTTATGTATTCCTTAATCCTTGGTCCGGCAAATAGAAAATTTCACCCCGCACCTTGGTCCGGCTATGTGTGTATAATTTACTAACCCTTACCTTTACCTCATATTAGACATCACATTAACGTATGACATAGTTTTCACCCTCGCACCAATTGACATTAGACTATTAGATAGTATCACACTAAATCTATGTTGATAATTTTTTTCTTATTAACTACCTCCTTGATCCGGCAACTAGAAACAAGGCGAGTTCTAACGTTGCGCATCGCTAAAAAGACTTCTAGACGAAAGAATGATCAATGCATGCAATAAGACTATTCAAGAATTACTTAGTTACTATTCATACTTTGTTAATCACTCATGGTTTCCACAACCCTAGCTGTGGATTTAGTTACCATAATAGCAACAACATAATTCATATTTTTAGAAGAAGAATTCATAAACTTACGTAATAAGTAGAAGAAACCCAAAATCTCCAATTGAAATTCAAAGAAAGAATCTTTATAAACCAAAAATAGGAAATCAAATTGCTATTGTTTGCAAGTTAATTCCCAAGAACACACCAAGAACTAAAAGTTTACAATAAAGTCTAACCCCCAAAAATGAGGTTTCCATACCCTATTTTATAGAAAACATAGTCCCAAACAAAAAATGAAATGAAATACGAAAATAAATTGTTGGATGCGGCTTCAATCGACGAGACTGACCTACAAACCATAGATCAACCTACGGTCCGTAGGTCCCTTCCGTGGCTTATGACTTAGACACTTTCTCAAAAGATTGGAACCTTCAACTTTCAGATGAAAATGACGGACCTGGAGAACGAACCGTAGCTCGACCTACAGTCCATGGGTCCCCTCTCGTGGCTCCAGACTTAAACTTTTTCATCAGGTATTGGAACTCAAACTTTCTGATACTAATGACAAACGTGCAGGACGACTTGTAGGTCGACCTACAGTCCATTAATGGCTTCCGTGGTTCCACACTTGGTCAGATTTCCCTAATGTTCCATCGCCACACCAACCTACGGAACGTAAGTGGACCTACGGTATGTAGGTCACCTCCGTAGATGGCTCCTTCTACATAAATTCAGCTTCCATCTCTCTCAACCTCGTCCGAGTCTATTTTCTTGCAAATATAGCACAATAATCATTAGTTCTAATACAAAATGGCCATAGATACACACAACTCTTAAGTGAAATGTATTAAAAATACCGTAAACTCACGGTATATGAGATACATTCAATCTTTTTTAAGATTCTTCTTCAAGGTGAGTTTTATCCAAGAATTTAATTCTTTCCAACTCAAATTCCTCCATACAATTATGAATCACTCTTGAAAATCATAATTCTTTACCATAGATATTTTAGGAAACTAATTCAAGAATCTCAAGAAAGGTTTTCTTGACTGTTTACCTTCAAGCTAGGGTTTCAAGACTTCTAATGACGTTCTTCTTCAAGATTTTTCAAGAACCTTGTTCTTCCAGGCATGTAAGGCTATCATAGTGTTGGACTAGATCGTCCTCATGCCGTACATCTACTTTCAAATCAATAAATGAGAAATCTTGGATCCTACCCCTAGATTTGAGTATTCTTGAGATAAGTTGATTTTGTCTTCTTGAATTCTTGATTCTTTTAAAAATTATATTCCTAATTATTGAGTTTCTATACTTTTACTGAGATCCTCGAGTTGATTTGTTCATGGCTATATTTCAGCATGAACCCTATATTGAGTTGTAAATCTTGAGAAGCTTTTGAAAGCCAACACTTGAGTTTTAAACTAAGTTTTTGAGAAAGTTAAGATGAGTTTTGAGAAAGAGTTTCTAAAAAATGGTTAGTACGACAATCGACTATGATATCAATGTTTAAGCAGTATGGTATCTAGTTATGTCATCAATGTTTAAGCAGTATGGTATCTAGTATGCCATCAATGTGTAAGCAGTGTGGTATCTGGATACACCCTCAATGTTTATGTAGAATGACTTCTCAAGTCATCATTGGTCATATTAAAATATGATTTTGAGAAAAAGTTTTCAAGTATGAATTGAGTAAGAGTATAAAGGGAAAATGTTTTCCCAAATGTATCAGTTTTTACATTGATAAAAGAGAAACTTTGATTTCTTAAGGAGTTATGAGTTCAAAAGATATTTCTAGAGCAGTTACTTCTTTTAAGTGGGTAATTTGAGCAATTATCTCAAAATAGAAGAAGTGATGTGTTTTTAAACATATGAGCATGAGTTATGTATATTATTAGGAGTAGTATTGAGCACCCATATGGGGATGAGTTCAGACAACTCAAAATCCTTATAAACCATGTTTGCCAACATGGGTAAAGGATCATAATTTTTAGATGATTCCTTATTGATTTTAAAGCATAGCTTAGTGGCTCAACTTAGTTGAGGAGTTCTATACCACCTGCAAGGTATAAGACAGTTCTGACAGCATGGGAGAGAGGTTGTATCATCAGGTAGCTCATAGTGATGGTTGTCGGTTAGAGAATCTCCCAAATAGAGTTAATAGTTTGTTTTTATTATATCACTTAATATGTTGAGTTCAGAGATGAGTATGTATTTTGTAAAGGTTTAATGATATCATTTGTTTATTTCTTTACATTCAGTAGAGTATATATCAATATCTTTTGTAGTCCTTTCATTCCGTTATTTTTATATTCATATATATTACATACTCGTATATTTAATGTACTGATGTCATTTGACTTGCATCTTTTAATGATGTAAATATAAGTTCTTAGGATCCTCAACAAGAGTCTGTTGAGATCATTTCGTCAGCTTTTGAGTAAGACCTCCTTTCTTCTGGAGGACTCCAGTTTTATGAGTTATTAGTAATAGTTTTGAGGTGTAGTTGGTATTTTCCCGACCCTCATCTTTATACAATAGAGGCTTCATAGATATGCAATTTTGGAGATTCTTTCAGTTTCAGATATTTTATTTAAAACTTATGTTTCATGCTAAGTATATTCACCAAAGTTTTGAGATTTAGTAGACTGTTTTTAAACATTTCATTTAATTTGATGCTTATGTATGCTCAAGTTAGTCTTCCGCTTGTATTCAACTAGTATGAGCGTTCGCTAAGGGACCAACAACGGTTCTTGAGTGCCGGCTATGTCCAAGATGTAGGCTCAGGTCGTGACAAACTTGGTATCAGAGTACAAAGTTCATGTGTCCTAGGGCGTCTATGAAGCCGTGTCAAGTAAGTTCTTATTTATTGTTTGAGGGCTTCTTTTCTATAAATGAGGGAGTACATATATTTAAGAAAAGTTTCGCTTCTTTCATACTCTAAATCAAGCAGTAGAACTATGTCATAAGTATTCATACTCGTGCGTTTCTTAGATCCATTCGACTACCCCTCATAATCAAGGTAGTAAAGGCAAAGTACGTTCTTTATCGATGAGTTGCTCTCAGCAAAAGTCTTGAGAAAGACATGAGACTGTTGAGGGGCTTGAGAGTAGCCCGTGAGTGAGTGAAGTGTTGAGTTTCGAAAGAATGCACTCATATTCATATAAATCATACGTTCAAGATAAAAGCGAGATGTACTCTCTTTTCTAAACTTTATTTCAGTTGAGACCCCTGTGAGGAAACGTATTTTAGAGATTGGGTAGTAATTGCACTCAAAAAGATAATCTGAGTTATTAGGTTATAAGAATTAGTAGAAAAAGTGCCCAAAGTTGGAAGAATGCATGCAGAAGTTTAGTAATCTAAGAAATGGAGATAGTGATGAGGCAAATTATTTTATGGTAGTCATGCGCCTAGTAAGTTAATAATAATGAGTAGTTCCTTATAGGTAGACTAAGAAGTGATGCATTTGTGAAGATTTCATGATAGAAGGTAGAGTAATAGTTACTCGTAAGGATAAATTAAAATATACTTTATCCAGAAAGACGTTTATGATGAGGTGTTAATGCATTAGTATTGGCCAAGTATATGTGTGGAATTAAATAGTAGAGTGTTCATGAGATGATAGCTCGAAACTATGCTTATGATTCTAAGGGGAAGACCATAATATTCATAGGGTTACAAAGTAATTAGGAAATGGTGTATAGCGAATGGGTAAATAGAACTTAAGTTGTGAAAAGAAGGGTGACAGTAAATTGTAAGTATAAAGAATGAGAGATAAAGATTGACTACTTGTCATGAGGTTTTAGTGGGAGAGTGTTTCTTAATTTGCATTTAGTAGTTCTAAGTTAGTATATTAAGGTAGCAAACATATAGATATCTGGGTTTAGTAATAAACATTAATCTGGAATTTGAGCTGAGAGTTCTGATAAAAAAGAATGGAAACATGAGGGTAATGATGTTAGTTCGAGATCTAATCTAGTAGATTTGACATAAAGTAGGTATGAACTTAAGTTGTTACCTTTTACAAGTGTGAGTGGTACAAGTATGAGATTCTAACTTCTATATAAGAGGAATGAAGTGTGCTAAGTCATTAGATTAACAAGATAATTAAGAGGTGTACCCGAGATCGAATGTAGTTAGACAAGGTTCTAATTAAGTTAATGATTATTTTTCATGTGCGCCTAGATAGTATATTTGAGCTATTAATGTGTAATAGGCTGAGTTAACCATTAATTTTCTTCCCATAAGAACTAGAAGAAGCAGCCGTATAAGCCATTGAGAAGAGGTTAAGAGAAGCATCTTAGAAAGAGGTCTTAGAAGTAGTCTTAGTACCTGCTTATAGAGAGTTCAATAGCCATTACATAAGTCTTTCCCGAGTATTCGAGCAAATGGAATGTAGACCAGTTTAGAGATGATGAGAATAGATCCATGACTTTAAAGTGTCAACTCCAAAGTTAAGGGGGAGATGATAAGATGAGAAATCAAGTCAAATGTTGAGGATGAGATAGTGATGTCTTTAGAAAGAGTTTTAGAGATTTATCAATCCGTTCATACTCTAGCGTATTCCTCCAAGTTCAATTATTACAACATCTTGCTGACGTTTCTAATATCAGAATTGTGTCTATAACCTATGCTCATACATTTCAGAGAGTTTCACATCTATGCTTAGTTTCTAGAATGAGGGGCAAAGACTTTAGCCCATTAATCTCGAGCTTAATCCATAAAGTTGTGGATATCAGTACCATGGTATGAACCTATTTATATAAGCAATCATGTCTCACAGTATGTTCAGTCTCACAAATTCATGATTTACTCTCGAGTTCTAGCAACATAATCTTATGTCATGCATATTCTTATATCAGAATTCTCGAATTAATTGTCCTTATGATCTTTTTCCCTAAAGTCCTTTGAGTAATCCTTTTTTAGTTTTGAGAGTGGTGTTGATGATTGTAGTGGTGTGATGATAGAGAAGAGGATTATTATTTATTTTTGTGATAGTGATGATATGTTTATTCCACCTAAGGTTATAAATATGAAAGAAGAAGGAGATAATGTTTTACAATGAGTAATTAGTCAATTTCTATTAGTGATGCATGAAAGTTCTATTGGTAGAAGTGACGAGAGAATGAGGAATTCTTATAAGGATTGATTAATAAGAGTCGATGGAGGGGTTATAGTACTAGGCTTGAATATTATGTTGGTGGCATGTGGATGAATGCATGATGCATTGAGTGGTTCTTGATTAAGACTCGAGGTTGGTTGAATGTAGTTATTGGGAAAAGTAATCTTGGGATGATATTTCTTATAGAGGTATAAAACCCGAATCTCGTGATTTAAATTGGAATAATCACCTTATGTTAAGTACATTTTGATTTTGAGTTAGGCTTGAATATAGTAAGAGTAACCCCTTCCATCCGCAATTCAACCATCATTCGAGGATGAATTATCCCATGGAGAGGATATTGTAACACCCCAAAATACCCTAAGTTAAGACTTGAACCATTCTTCATTTACATGTAGGGTCATATCAGGTGATTCATAAATTACCCATTTGCGTAAAGGTAAATTTTTAAGTGTGAGAATTCTTTGGATATAAATCAAGGCAACTAGAATTCCCTAGCACAAATTAGAGTTGAAAGTTTCCTAATCGATTAAGTTTTGATGTAAGATTCTACTTGGTTCAACTTCAAATGACCATATCTCTTAGAATATAAAGAGTTATTTTGCCCATAACCTATTAAATTAAAAGTATTTGAATCTTCTTTGCAATGCTACCAATTTCGAGTCAATCCAATTTCTGAATAAAAAGTTATGACATTTTAGTAGTTGTTGTAGTGCAGTTCCGTTTTAGCCGAGGGAAAATTCTAAAGAAGATAATTTTCTTCTCCTTATACAACTAGGAAAATCTTAAAAACAGATTTCTTCACTCCTATAAAGCCCTAAAAAACATTATTTTCATATTTTAATCCATCATTCTCTTCTCTCTCAAACCCTTAGAAAAAACCTTAAGGAAAAATTAATGTAGAAGACTCCATTCAAGATTCTTTCAATCATTTTCAAAATTCTTTTTTAAGGTAAGTCTTTCTCCAAGAATTTCATTCTTATCAACTCAAATTCCTCCATACAATTATGAATCACTAATGAAAATCATAATTCTTGGCCATGGAGATTTCAAGAAACTAATTCAACACTTCAAGAAAGGTTTTCTTGATTGTTTACCTTCAAGCTAGGGTTTCAAGACTTCTAATGAAGTTCGTCATCAAGATTCCTCAAGAACCTTGTACTTCTAGGTATGTAAGGCTATCATAGTGTTGGACTAGTTCATACTCACGCCCTATATCTACTTTCAAATCAATTAAAGTGAAATCTAGGATTCTGCCCCTGGATTTGAGTATTCTTGAGATAAGTTGGTTTTGAGTTCTTGGATTCCTAATTCTTTTGAAAATTCTATTCCTAATTATTGAGTTTCTATATTCTTATTGAGATCCTTGAGTTTATTTGTTCATGTCTATATTTTAGCATGAACCATATTTTGAGTTATAAATCTTGACAAGCTTTTTGAAGCCAACACTTGAGTTTCAAACTGAGTTTTTGAGAAAGTTAAGATGAGTTCTGAGAAAGAGTTTCTAAAATATGATTAGTATGACAATCGAGTATGACATTAATGTTTAGGCAGTATGGTATCTAGTTATATCATCAATGTTTAAGAAGTATGGTATCTAGTATGCCATCAATGTTTATGCAGTATGATAACAGGATATACAATCAATGTTTATGCAGTATGATAACAGGATATACAATCAATGTTTATGTAGTATGACTTCCCGAGTCATTAATGATCATATTAAAATAAGATTTTGAGAGAGTTTTCAAGTATGAATTGACTAAGAGTATAAAGGGACTACGTATTCTAAAATGTATTTGTTTTTACTTTGATAAAAGAGAAATTTTGATTTCTCAATCAATTATGAGTTCAAAAGATATTTCTAGAGCAGTTACCTCTTTTAAGAGGGTAGTTTGATCACTTATCTCAAACCAGAGGAAGAGTTATGTTTTTAAACATATCGCATCGATATGGGGATAAGTTCAGACAACTCAAAATCTTCATAAACCATGTATGACAACATGAGTAAAGGATCATACTTTTTAGATGATATCTTATTGATTTTTAAGCATAGAATAGTCTATCCACATACTTGAGGAGTTTTATACCTTGGAAAGGTATAAGACAGTTCTAGCAGTGTGGGCTAGATGACATATCATTATATAGCTCAGAGTGATGGTTGTGGGTTAGAGAATCTCCCAAATAGAGTTAAAAGTGTATTTTTATTATATCACTTAATATATTGAGTTCAGAGATGAGTAAGTATTTTGTAAAGTTTTCATGATTTCATTTATTTATTTCTTTACATCCAATTGAGCATATAGCAATATCTATTACAGTCCTTTCATTCTGTTATTTTTATATTTAGCTATATTACATACTTGTACATTCAATGTACTGATTTCATTAGACCTGCATCATTTAATGATTTCGATACAAGTTTTTTGGAAACTTAATAAGAGACCGTTGAGATCATTTCGTTAGCTTTTGAGTAAGACCTCCTTGTTTCCGGAGGACTCCAGTTTTGTGAGTTATTAGTAATAGTTTTGAGGAGTCGTTGATTTTTTTCCAACACCCATCTTTATACAGTAGAGGCTTCATAGATAGGCAGTTTTGGAGAGTCTTTTAGTTTCAGTTATTTATTTAAAACTTATATTTCATACTAAGTATTGATGAGTCCACAAATTGGACTCATTTAGGGCTTTATTTTGATAGGAATAGTGTCTTCAAATGCTTATTTTGTCTCAATATCTGATGAAAACTCTTAAGTTTCAGGTATTTGAAGTTTTAGTGGAAGCATGGATACTTAGGCGCAAAAAGGAACAAAAAGGCTAAAAAGAATGAAGAAGCTGAAGCTTACGCATCGCCAAGCACTCTTGGTGATTCACCGAAGAGACGCACTCCACCCTTTGTTCCAGTACACGAATCCTTGAAGAAGCAGGATCAAAAAGGTGATGAAAGAAGCATTCGACGTTTTGCCAAAAAATTCCGCAAACTAGTACTAGGTCGCACAATGACACAGAGCACGACGATGTTGAAGTCTAGTGCAAGACGACGACGAACTACATCAAAGGGTGAATCGTTGAGTAAATCGGCGGTTCCGACTAACCTTGCCAAAAGATCCGCCAGCACTATTTTCTGAAGTCTATAAATACTAAACTTGTTATTAATTTTTAAAAGTGGAACATTTATTTTAATTTCCAGAATAGAATAGTACTTTTTGGGATATTTTCTCTCATGTTTGGAGAGGGTTTCTAGGAGACTTGAAGAAAGAAGGATTTGATCTTCCCCAAGTTGGAAGTGGGTATTCTCCATTCTTCTTCCTTTGCATAAATCAAGTATTAATTCCTTATACCCATTTTATTTTAGTATCATTTTAGGTATATTTTGTTATTTCTTGATGTGTGGCTAAAAATCCCTATTCTTGGGGTGTGATTTAGCAAATATGTGTTGATATTGTTGTTAGGTCTTGCTTGCTGATAGGATAGATGTATTTTACTGGTGATTTCACCTAGTAGTTGTGGTTTAATTTAATGGGTTTGTAGTTGCAAATACAAAAACACCCATGTGTTTTCGGCTTGCCCGAGAGGGAGGTCACGAAACTAAGACTGCTAGACTGATGGCCTAAGGAGTGGGTTGACATGAGGTTCAGCCCGAGAGGGTGAGCCCTAGTCCCATATCCTAACCCTCAGCTCAAGAGAGTGAGTGGGGTAAGGCATAGGCTGGCCTTCATGCGGCAAATGGGTGTCCGAGAGGAATGCATTTAAAACGGGGTAAGTTGCCCGAGAGGGAACTTATTTCCATCTAAAGCTTAGACTAGTCACTATTATATTGCAAATTTCCTACCGAAAGCATGTACTCAACGATTTATCTCAACTTGTATTGCAGTCACACCCCAAGAACTTGTCCCCATATTTGATTTTCTTATTATTTTTGTTGATTTTTTTCTACTTGTGACAGAACCCCCATTTGATATTTGACACCTTTGTGTCATCCCTTTTAATTTACAATATTTTTAATCATTAATGTCTTTCGCTACAACTAGTTTGAACTTAATTTTATTTTTCTACTAATTCTCAAAACCACTCCCTTGGGACACGACCCCAATCCTTGGTTGGGTTACTATATTATCGACGATCGTAGACACTCTTACTATAGTTTAGTGTCGTTGAATACGATAAGCATCAAAATGGCGCCGCTGCCGAGGATGTAGTTAATCGGAATTTTTGTTAGTTTTAATTTTTCTAATCTTAGTTGTAGTTTTGTTTTGCTTGTCTGAAGACCAACGCGAGAAACAAAAATGGATGAGCACTATGGATATCACACAGATCATCCTCTCCTGAAGCTATTGAACCTTAGGGATAACCTACTGATGTTCAAACAGGCAGGGGAAGCTACAATTCTGGAATTGTGGCTGAGATTCAAAGCAATTTTGCAAACATGCCCATCTCATGGAATGCCTGATAAGACACTGCTAGATTGTTTCTATCGGGGTCTCAAACTGGAAAATAAAAGCATAGTTTAGCACCTTTTTGAAGGACGAATGCTAAACCAACCCTATGAAGTCGTCGCAACACTACTTGATAAAATGGTTGAAACTAACAAAGAAGCCCAAAAGAAATATAAATGGAATAAAGTGGTGGCGCAAGTAGATGTTCTATCCAAATGGATGATGGGATTGGAAGAGCAAGCTAGGGAGAAGGAAAATAACTTCTCCCTTCGAAAGTGCAAATAGAGAAAGAGGCATGAGGATGTGCAAAGCGATGATACCTCTTCACCCATCCAACAAAAACTTGACGAGAATGACAAGAAACTGAATGACATGAAGGAAAACATTGATATGTTAAACGAAGTAACTACTTCGAACTCCAGACCATTTAGTTGGAAGATGCTCAAATCACCCATTTGATGATGGGTCACTATCTTTCGTTCGCCAAAGATTCACCTAATTACACCATGGGTGATTCTGAGGACGAAGAATAGTCTTTGACTTGCGTCGTGCCGCGACATTAACTCAGGCGTTGTTTGGGAGGCAACCCAAAACCCCATATTATCTTATATTTGTGTACTAGTAAAATAATAGTGTCTTAGTTTTACATATTGAAGGGTGGTAGGTGCCAAAGAAGTGTAGAATGGCGAGCAGCAGACCTAGTTGGCGAGTCACCGAATACGCCAGTGATCTAGGCTACTTCGCCGTTTGACTCAAGGAACCTATGAGCTTGGAGTATGTAAAATTCAGGAAGCTCAGAAAAGTTTTAGCGATTCGCCCACCTGATCGGCGACCTAGATGGTCACCGTCGTTTGTACATCCACAACTGCTGAAAAGTTCTATAAAACTCGGTGAAGTCAAAATTTGTTTGCCGAAGCGCCGAATCACTCAGAAACCAAAGTGTTGCAACCGAATGGGAACGAACTGGATAAGCTACAGGCCAACGCACAAAAAGGTAGCTGCTTAATCACTCGAGAGCGTGGGTTGAAGATAGGCGAATTGGAATGCTAAGAAAAGTTGTACAGAGCTTGATGAATCACTCGGCAATGCACCAAACGTCCCCATCATACCTTCTGCTCTACGCGACATCTGTTGAAGGAATCCAAATCGAAACAGTTGCCTAACCAGGATAATTCTCTAGCCCTATCTCTGTCTTTCTTTAAATTTGACCTCTGGATTATTGTTATATATTTGAGAACAAATATTTTTTAATTGTGGTGGGGTGAGGCTCACCTTTATTTGCTTGCTATGGATGTTTGTGTTTTTGTATATATTTGGGTTGTCTGATTAAAGTGGCGCTTTATATTGTTTTCGCGATTGTTGAAGCTTATGGCTTCTTCCTGGTTTTAATTGATTGCAAATTTTTACCCTTCCGAAAAATTATTATTATTTTTTGAAAATTTTCGCCACAACTTGTGTTGAATGTGCCTGTTCTTTTGCAAAAAATTGCGTCTCAGTTTCGATAAATATCGATGACTTCAATAGTGCTTACAATTGAACGAACATGAATGTACGACTACGATGAGGCCAAATGAAGGTGCATAGACAATATGTGAACCCTTTGCATCTTGTTGTGATTAGCCATTTATCGAATTGATTCTCTTGTAATGACCGTTGCACACTAGCGAAAGTGTGTGGTCTTGTTTGACTTAAGTGTCGATGTCTTGTGTGATTAGCTTGCCTTGAACCTTGCATGAATAAACCTAGAATTTTCCCTATTAGTCTGATTGATTTTGAAAGGTGTGTTCTTGAAATGATCTTAGGGAACTTTAAAGAGTGTGAGCCAAATTTGACATATACCTCTTTTGTGGCCTACCTATGAGCGTGTGAAACTCTTTTGAACACCCTTTGAGCCTTACCTTTCTTTGAAAAAACCTTCATGAACCCTAGAACTTACTTGACTGACTACCTATAATCCTCTTGATTTGTGGTTTAGCAAATAGCCAACCTAGGCCAAAGGCCTAAGTTGGGGGTGTGGTAAAAAGGAAAAGGAGAAGTCAAGAAATGCAAGAAAAGTCCCCCTTAACCCCTGGTGTTGTAGAACAATGGAAGCCCTTCTGGAAAAAAAAACATATTTGTGGAATAAAAGTACCAAGGAAATCGGGTTTCCAAGAAATCCATGGAGGAGAATAAAATGATGACTTAGTAGCACTAGAAAAAGAATTGATAAAATGGAAAGAAGGGAATGCCTTGAGGATACCACATCTCACGAGGAAAAAGTCACTGAGCCTAAATGACCATACCTTTGCACTCATCCCCATTACAAGCCTTAGAAAGACCTTTTTGATCTTGAGTAAGCCGAATCGAAAGTCGATTGGAAAATAAGGGCAAACCTATGGGTAAAAACATGCATTGTGTTCCTCTTTTTGAGTGTTAGCATTGCATCTAATTCCTGATCTAGAATTGATTAACCTCTGTGTGTGATTATGGAAACATTATTTATGTGAGGGCATTCAAATACTTTTTGTTGAGCTTGATTGCACAAGTAGAAAGTATTGCGAGCATGAGAATCTTTGGTAATGGTGTGTCACAACTTGAATCTTTGAGTACACAATTGATCTTTGCATGAGTAATTTGAGTCTTGTTGTGTGCATTCATGAGTTAGTCTTGTGTAGCACTGTTTGAGACACCTTGTTGAACGGCTGAACTTGAGTTTTCTTGAGGACAAGCAAAAGTTTAAGTTGGGGGTGTTGATGAGTCCATAAATTGGACTCATTTATGGCTTTATTTTGATAGGAATAGTGTCCTCAAATGCTTATTTTGTCTCAATATCTGATGAAAACTCTTAAGTTTTAGGTATTTGAAGTTTCAGTGGAAGCATGGACACTTAGGCCCAAAAAGGAACAAAAAGTCTGAAACGAATGGAGAGGTTGAAACCTGCGCATCACCAAACACGCTTGGCGATTCACCGAAGGGACGCACTCCACCCTTTGTTCCAGTACGCGAAACCATGAAGGAGCGGGATAAAAAAGGCGATGAAAGGAGCAATTAGCGTTTCGCCGAATAATTCCACGAAGTAGTACTAGGTCGCCCAATGACATAGAGCACGATGATGCTGAAGGCAAGTGCAATATGGCGACGAACTACACCAAATGGCGAATCACCGAGTAAATCGGCGGTTCCGACTAACCTCGCCTAAAGATCCGCCAGCACTATTTTCTGAAGTCTATAAATACTAAACTTGTTATTAATTTTTAAAAGTGGAACATTTATTTTAATTTTCAGAATAGAATAGTACTTTTTGGGATATTTTCTCTCAAGTTTGGAGAGGGTTTTTGGGAGACTTGAAGAAAGAAGAATTTCATCTTCCCCAAGTTGGAAGTGGGTCTTCTCCATTCTTCTTCTGTTGCTTAAATCAAGGTTTAATTCCTTATACCCATTTGATTTTAGTATCATTTTAGGTGTATTTTGTTATTTCTTGATGTGTGGCTAAAAACCCCCATTCTTGGGGTGTGATTTAGCAAATATGTGTTGATATTGTTGTTGGGTCTTGCTTGCTGATAGGATAAATGTATTTTAATGGTGATTTCACCTAGTGGTTGTGGTTTAATTTAATGGGTTTGTAGTTGCAAATACAAAACCACCCATGTGTTTTCGGCTTGCCCGAGAGGGAGGTCACGAAACCGAGACCGCTAGACTGATGGCCTGGGGAGTGGGTCGACATGAGGTTCAGCCTGAGAGGGTGATCCCTAGTCTCATATCCTAACAGTCAGCCCAAGAGAGTGAGTGGGGTAAGACGTAGGCTGGCCTTTATGCGGCAAATGGGTGTCCGAGAGGAACGCATTTGAAACGGGGTAAGTTGCCCGAGAGGGAACTTATTTTCATCTAAAGCTTAGCCTAGTCACTGTTATCTTGCAAATTTCCTATCGAATGTAGGTACCCAACGATTTATCTCAACTTGTATTGCGGTCACACCCCAAGAACTTGTCCCCATTCTTGATTTTCTTATTATTTTTATTATTTTTTTACTACTTTTGACAAAACCCCCATTTGACATTTGACACCTTTCTGTCACCCCTTTTAGTTTACAATATTTATAATCGTTAATGTCTTTAGCTACAACTAGTTTGAAGTTAATTTTATTTTTCTACTAATTCTCAAAACCACTCCCTTGGGACACGGTCCCAACCCTTGGTTGGGATACTATATTATCGACGATTGTAGACCCTCGTACTGTAGGTTAGTGTCATTGGTCACGATAAGCATCAAGTATCAGCAATGTTTTGAGATTCAGTAAATTATTTTAAAACATTTCTTTTACTTTGATGATTATGTATGCTCAAGTTAGTCTTCCGCTTGTAGTCAACCATAATGAGGGTTTTCTTGGGGACCAACAATGGTTCTTGAGTGCCGGCCACGTCTAGGGTGTAAGTTCAGGTAATGAAATTAAAGCCCTTAAAATCGCTTAGAGGCATCTTCTTCTTCATCACTTAGATAATTGACACGTTGTCTACACCGCATTGATATTGGCTGGTTTTTCTCATTGATACACTAAAAATTCTTCCCAGATAAACACTTCACAATTTTCACTAGATTCTATTGATGTCTTCACAACTATCACGACCCGAGCCTACATGTTGGACATGGCCGGCACTCCATAAACATTGTTGGTCCCGAAGCCAACCCTCATCCAGGTTGACTACAAGCTAAAGACTAACTAGAGCATACATAAGCATCAAATTGAAAGAAACGTTTAAACACATTTTACTAAATCTTAAAACTTTTCTGAATATACTGAGTATGAATCCCAAGTTTAAATAAAACATCTAAAAACTAAAAGACTTTCCAAAACTATCTATATATGAAATATTTACTATACAAAGATGAGTATCGGGACAAGACTCATGACTCCTCAAAAGAACTACTACTAAGAACACATAAAACTAGAGTACTCCGAAAGTAAAGAGGTCTTACTTAGAAGATGGCGAGCAGCCGAAGTGATCTCAATTGATACTTGTTGAGGATCATAATAACATGTAACTACATCATTAAAAGATGCAGGTTTAATGACATCAGTACGTTGAATGTACGAGTATGTAATATAACTGAATAACTAATAATTGAATGAAAGGACTGGAATAGATAACAATGTACTATAGTTGAATGTAATGAAATAAAATAGTTTAATCATTTAAAGCTTTACAAAATACATTATCATCTCTAAACTCAACATAATATGTGATATATAAAAATACACTTTAACACTATTGGGAGATTCTCTAATAGACAACCATCACTATGAGCTACATGATGATAAAACGTATCGCCCACGCTATTAGAACTGTCCTATACCTTGTCGGGGTAGTGAACACCTCAACTAAGTGGATGCACTAAGCTCTGCTCGAAGGCACTTAGTTTCGTCTAAAAAGTGTGATCCTGTACCCATGTTGGCATACATGGTTTATGAGAAATGTAAGTTGTCTGAACTTATCCCCATATCGGTGCTCAATACTAATCCAAATTATACCTCATGCTCATATGTTTAAGAAAAAATTCTTCCTCTGGTTTTAGATAATTGCTCAAACTACCCTATTAAAAAAGGTAAATGCTATTGAAATATCTTTTGAACTCATAACTAATTTAGAAATCAAAGTTTCTCTTTTATCAATGTAAAAACTGATACCTTCGAGAATACTTAGTCCCCTTATACTCTTACTCAACTCATACTTGAAAACTCTTTCTCAAAAACATATCAAAATCATATTGTAATATGATCATTGATGACACGGGAAGTCATACTGGATAAATATTAATGGTATATCTAGATTCCATACTTCTTAAACATTGATGGCACACTCTATCGTCATACTAATCATATTTTAAAACTCTTTCTCAAACTTTTCTTTACTTTCTCAAAAACTCAGTTTAAAACTAAAATATTTGCTTTAAAAGATTCTCAAAATTTATAACTCAAAATAGGGTTCTTGCTTAAATATAGACATGAACAAGTTAACTCAAGAATCTCAATAAAAATATAGAAAATTCAATACTCAGAACTCTAAAACATAGAACTCAAGAACGTAGAACCCAATGATACTACTAATCTCAAGAATACTCAATTCATAGGGTTCATGCTGAAATAGACATGAACGAATAAACTCAAGTATATTAATGCATAACATATAGCAATTCAAAAATTAGGAATAGAATTTCAAAACAATAAGGAACTCAAGAACTCAAAATCAACTCATCTCAAGAATACTCAAACCTAGGGATCGAATCCTAGATTACTCTTTCAGTGATTTGAAAGTAAATATAGGGTGTGAGAATGAATCAGTCCAATACTATGATAGCATTTACATACTTGCAAGAACAAGGTTCTTGAAGAATCTTGAAATATCTTGAAGAAGAACTTGATTAGAAGCCATGAAACCCTAGCTTGAAGGAGAAAATTTAAAAAAAAAACCTTTCTTGAGATTTCTTGAATTAGTTTCTTGAAACTCTATGGCCAAGAATTATGATTTTAATTAGTGATTCATAATTGTATGGAGAATATGAGTTGGAAAGAATGGAATTCATAGAGAAAGACTTACCTTGAAGAAGAATTTTGAAAACGATTGAAAGAATCTTGAATGGAGTCTTCTACTTTAATTTTTTTCCTTAGGGTTTTGCCTTAAAGTTTGAGAGAGAAGAGAATGATGGATTACGAGATGAAAATCTGATTGTTTTGAGTCTCTAATTATTCAAGAAATTTGTTTAGGGTTTTCGTAGAGGTCAAAAGACAAAAACGACCCCTTTTAATGTTCTTTCGTCGGCTGATTCATCACTACACTATATCAGGTTACTAAAATGGTGATAACTTGTTACTCAAAACATGAATTGTTGCGAAATTTGTGGCGTTGGAAAGAATATTCAAATACCGTTAATTGGATAGGTTATGGGCCACATAACTTTTTATATTCTAAAAGATATGGTCGTTTGAAGTTGACCCAATTAGAATCTTAAATAAAAAATTATTAGGGTTGAGGGGTTAATCATTAGGTAATGATTAGATCCATATTAAAGACTATATTGGAAGGGAACTAGAGTGTTGTTGTTATAAAAGTGTAGCATCCTTTTTGTAAAATTTTATATTGGTTTCTATCGAAAATATCTTGCGATCATTAGATGTTAGGGGTACTATATTATATCAATATTATTAATTTAGGATATTTGTAGGAACTAAAACTCAACCCTAGGCTTAAAAATTGAGGAATAATATGAGACTTTACATCAAGATTAGGAACTTAAGTATAGGTTAGGGTGAATTTTGGATCTACGCTAGACATGTAGTAATAGGGGTGTCTATGAACTCCTTTTCGTACAAATATTGCATATTTGATAGATATGGGAACATTCTGAAGATTTACGAAAGGGAAAGGCAAAATCTTGAAGATTTGTGACATATGTTCGACATTGAAGGTATGTTAAGACTTTCAGATTTCATTGAAGGACGTTTTTCGAATTAAAGATTAAAAATGGAATAGACCACGGGCTAGTGTGAAATATGGGGTACTCGTACAAATGTTGTGACCCTCATTGGTACGAGTACTAGTGTTATATAGGGAAAGTTTATTACTATAGAATGTGGATTGTGATCCGAGAATGCCAAAGTATATGGGCATTAGCTGATGTATTATTGAATTGAATTCTTTCGTGTGATTGTGTTTCTTTATTAAACCCGCTTATTTGTGATATTTGAGGTGACTATATATC
Organism: Solanum verrucosum; assembly: GCF_900185275.1. Lineage (NCBI taxonomy): Eukaryota > Viridiplantae > Streptophyta > Magnoliopsida > Solanales > Solanaceae > Solanum > Solanum verrucosum. Next base: position 6,415,301 of record NW_026020063.1, on the reverse strand, counting down.
ATACTGATAGTTCATTGGTTGAGATGCATCATCATCCCCTATTATTGAAATCATATTGTGGACATGCATTGATATGAAATTGAATATAATTTGGGTACGTGAAGATCATCCGTGCTTCGAATTGTGAGATGTTAAGATTATAAATTGGGAACGTGGAGATCGTCCGTGCGGAAATCATTTTATTTTATGATAGTGCATTGAGATCGTCTGCACATACACATGGATATCATCCGTGTGGTATATGGGTCTCGCGAGTCCCCCATGGATCATGAACTCTCTATGTATTTCCGAGCAGTATCATGTATATACGGTTGAAAGAGTAATTGACATCAAAGGCTTATCATTTCATGATGTCACAATGTATTGCATCTCATTACATCCTTTATTCTTGTTGATTATGAGCTCTATTGGTGGTTGGATATAACGTGACATTTGATTATCAATGTTTGATGAAACTTGACTGGTAAGTATAATATAGACTTGTACAAGTAAAATGATGATATTCTCATTTGAACTTTGGTCACTACTTTTCATTTTCGTTCTATGAGATATACCGGGTACACGTGGTTTCATACTCATATTACACTTGTTGCACTCTTTCTGGTGCATATTCATTTCCGAATATGAACACATCTCGTGAAGTTTTTGAGTCTAAGTTGGAGTATCTTGGAGTTGTGGTGAGCTGCTTGGTTGTTCCCTAGCCCACACCTCCCTCTATTTTATTATTTATTATGTTCCTTTTGTATTTAGACATGATATCTCTTATGTTTAGGCTTGTCATTTTAGTTTCAAACTTGCACCGTATTTTAGAAGCTCTTGTATTTATGACCCAATTCTAGGGTGGTATTTTAGCTTTCCACAGTTCCTACTTATGAAATACTTAGTTCTTGAGGTATTCTGCTTGTTGTTTATCTTTAACCTTAATTATTCAGTTAAATTGGTAAAACTAATGGCTTGGCTTACCTATCGGTTGGGAACATAGGTGCCATCACAACATGTGATATTTTGGGTCGTGACAAAGACTATTGAGTTTAATTATGTATTTCAAGATTCTTTATGCTTGTGTAAGTCTTCCGCTAAATAGTCGACCAGGACAATGGTTCTCTTGGGGATCAGAAATGGTTCTCGAGTGCCGGTAACATCCACGGTGTAGCCTCGGGGCGTGACATATGGCCTCTTCTTTGTTACAAACCATGACTAGTCTAGAATATAAAAAAATCAACCATTCACAATAAATATCAAAAGTTTATACAGATAAAATAACCCCACAAACATACAAAAATATAAAAGATCACTCATTTATTGATGGAAACAAACGAACTTGACTTTTATTTATTTACAAAGAAAACAGAGAGTTGAAGAAGAAATTTATAGTGAAGTTAATAACCTGTTTGTTTTAGAATGCAGATGAAAGAGAATTGAAAGCAAAGGGAGAGTGCATTTTTTTTATATATAAGAAAATTCTCAAGATTATGGTAATACATTATGCCTTGATGAGTAGGATCCGGGAGGATCAGTAGTTTCTCTTAATTCTTTACAACATTTTATTTGATTTAAATTGATGAGTAGGAGTCGGGACAAATTTTAAACATTATTTGATTTAATTTGATGAGGAAGAGTCAAAAGGATAAATTTCAAATTTTAGTTATTGTTATATTTTCTTAAGCATTTACTTTGATGAGCTAAGAGAGTAAAATTGAAATTTTATTTTAATTTAATAAAACAAGTTAGAGCCAAGAGGGTAGATTTTAAATTTTGGTTTTAGAGATATTTTCTGAACAAATAGAGCGTGGTATTGCATTTCCATATCAAATTCTTGGAAGTACATTGGAGGGAATGCACTTCCTAGGATTTGATATGGACATACAATACAACACTCTATTTGTTGCTTCGCCACGTCTTCAACTTCCTTCAATTTTGCCTTCACGCTCTCAAGCTGCTGTTGAAGCTCAACAATAATCTTCAACGTTTTAATGGATGTTTTCAGCATCTTTTCTATGTGAAGTAGAATATTGATACCACGAGTATATTTATAGTGATTAATTATCATACTATTTGGTAAGAATGAACTCATGTACAATAGGTAATTTACCATAAACGGTAGTAGAATATTTTTTATCCCTAATTTATTTTGAATTATGAAATTTAAGAATCAGAGTCTAATTTAATATACAATAATTAATTACATTTCCATTATAGATCCTTAGAAGTGATTTGACTTTCAAATTTGGACCTTCATAATTTTTGTCAAACTTCTTGAATCCATAGTAAAAAAAAAGTATTTGTAAGAGTCAAAAATATTTTTTAAAGCATTTTGACTTTTTGTTGTGACATAGCATAATTGTTTTTCGCTCCTAAAATATCAATAAATTGTGATATTAATTCTTATAATATTTTATTAAGCACCTTCAATTTTTAATTAAATGAAATTCTCATTTGTGATATTTTTCATGTGAAGATTTCACAAATTTTTAACGCTATTAATTATTAAATCATTTAATTTTTTATGTACTATATTAATTTGTATTGGTAATCCATATTTAAGAATAATCTAATTTCTAAAATAGTCGAGATGTAACATACTTTCAATATAAAATGATTAAGAAAATATCACAATAATTAAAATTATAAATTTACTTGGTTCCTACTCATCAAATTAAAATAAATAAAATTTCAAATTCACACTCCTGACTCCTACTCATCAAATTAAATTAAATTAAATTCTAAAATTACCCATTGGAATCCTACTTATCAAATTAAATGCTTTAGATTATATCACAAGAACTATAATTCAAAATTTATCCTTTTTTCTCTAACTCACCAAATTAAATTAAATTAAATTCAAAATTTACCCTCTTAGGTCGTGACTCCTACTCATCAAATTAAATACTTGAGAATATATCACTAAAACTAAAATTTAAAATCTACCCTCTTGATTCCTAGTCATTAAATTAAATTAAATTACAAATTATCTTCCTTAGCTCATTAAATTAAATGCTTAAGAAAATATCAAAAGAACTGAAATTTTAAAGTTATCCTTCTGACTCCTACTCATCAAATTAAATCAATAAAGCTTAAAATTTATCCTCATGAATCCTACTCATCAAATTACATAAAATAGAATGTTGTAAAGAATGAGAGAAACTACTAATCCTCCCTAGATCCTACTCATCAAGACAAAATCTATTACCATGATCTTGAGAATTTTCCTATATATAAAAAAAAATTCACTCTCCCTTTGCTTCCAATCCTCTTTCAATTGCATTATCAAACAAACAAGATAACATTGGTTATTTTGAGATTTTCATAAGAATGCTGGCGAAGAAAGGGAAAATATGGGACATTTTTTGTGTGACTCATGGAGAGTTTCCGTCAGATAATAAGATTGACAAAATTGGTGGATTTCTGATCACCAAAAGTTGCAACGACGCTCATGATAATGGTAACTTTCATAGATATTCCAAAAATAGATAGGTCAAAGACCATCTTAAATAAAATAAATAAGTTAAGAATCTTAGCAATTTTACTCAACAGCATCCTTTGAAGCCTAAGCAATATTTTTCTATTTCTTATCCCTAAATTTAAGAATGTTAGCAATTTTATACTTATTTGACATGTGTAATACTATTGATAATGTTATTACCAAAATAATTTCAATTGAATTGAGCCCTTTCGAAAAGATATAATTGGTATGTACCAAACTACTTTCTTGAAAGCTCATCGTACTTGTGAAAATATTTTTCTTGTTCAAGAAGTATATTAGATCAATGTTTCCAAAAGGAATAAAAGGAAGCTAATGCCTAAAATGGATTGAGAAATTTTTTTTGATTGAATTTAATGGTTCTTTCCTTATTTACAGTTGGTGAGATCATTGAGGTAAATACCATCTTGATTGCATACTTAGTGTAAGGAAAACATGAGTAAACTAAGAGTTGGATTAAGATGATAAAAAATAAATAATGAAAGTATGAGTTATATATATATAACATAAGTTTAAAGCGTGAATACAACATCATTTAGGAAATTGTAGCTATATTATTTCAAACAAAAGTCATGTGAATAAAATTATTACTGTCCACAATTTATAAGATAAAAAGAAAGATTGTTGTGTGAAATTGACAACACACATTGAATTAATTATCAAAATTTTCTCCTATCTCCACATTGTTGTATGGGAGCATGAGGGTCATTAGCAAGTTTTGACATATTATGGAAGCCTACCGATTTCCTATTGCTTTGCTAAACTTTCCTCAAATTGCTTCTTGTTTGATTCAAATTTATTTATTTCATTGATGATTTGTATTTCTTTGAGAAATTTGAAAGCTTAGTAGGTGACATAATAATTTGAATTCAATCTTAGTTAGAAAAATAGAATAAAAAAACGAGAGAAGTTTATATGTGATCCTAACTCCTAGTACCAAATATAGTCAAGAGTTGACTATCTTTTCACATGCTTTATTCTTCAACAAAAAAAAAGGTGAACAAGCACCCACCTCTTAGTATTTTTCAAAGCATTTTTTTTAGATTCTTTCCTTTAAAAATGATAATTTGCATTTCCTTTTTGGGTTATCCATTGTAAAACGTGACATTAGGCTAATCTCGTTAGTGTGAGACACTTATTTTACTTTATTGGGTCGTTCGTCTAAAAAATGTGACATATCTGTTTTCTTTAGGCTTTCAATATCGCAAGAAATATCATTTTTCTATTTCATCATGTTCATATTGTACATTTTCTACTGATGATCTTCTCTCAGAGTCTTTGCAGTATTTATAATCTAAAGGATTGAAACTACATTTAGCCTAATTCCTGGATAAACAAAATATGTAGGCGTCATTACGGTTCGTTCATGTACCTACTGTGACTTTCTTTTATACTCTTAATAAAAGTTGGGACATAATTTATTGGGACAGATAATTGCAGTTCATTTCGAGATTTTTCAAGAGATCTTACTAGGATAGAATTTTTGAGGAAGACCTCAAAATTTCCAACAAGTATCATCAAAAGTTCCATAGTCAACTTCAAATGATCTCCAGCATCCCTTGAAGTTCAAAGTCAACTTCAAAATCTCCGACATTGCATAATGGAGCAAAAATAAATTCAAGATACGAGCCATTGATGCCTCGTACAAATTTCCCTACAAGATATTAGTTACAAAGATCACAAAGTACTCAAGAGCAAAATGATGATTGCTCACATCTGTCAAAATAATAAGAAATTTTGTAGACAATTTCTCATTAATATTTTTCTTAATGTTTCTTGATCAGGTTGCTAGCTAAAGTGATATTGTGTCTATTAATCGTTCTTTTTCGAGTTCAGGAACAGATGAAAGCATCAAATGGATGACTCTTTCAAGATATTGAGTCATCCACTTTGTTACAGTTGGACAGTCATCAATCCATCTTCCTTGTTACAGTGGACGATAATTGAGTCATCCATCTCATTACAATGGACATTATTTTTCACTTGCAAAGAGGGCCATAACATTTCTAATTCACCAAGAGAGCCATTACATGATTAGGCGGATGAGGCTACCATTGAAGAATATTCTTAAGTCACATCTATTCAGAGGTGAAGGATGTGCACCTTATTTATTTCACTTTGAAGTCGGAAGAGGTTGATTGAAAGATATTCTTCAGTCACATCTATTTGGAGGTGAAGTATGTGAACCCTATCTATTCCATGTTGAATTCTGAAGAGGCTGACGTTGAAAGATATTTTTAAGTCACACCTATTCGCAGGTGAAGGATATGCACCATATCAATTCCATTTCGAAGTCGGAGGAGGCTAACATTGAAAGATATTTTTAACTTACATCTATTCGGAGGTGAAGGATGTGGTGCTATCTTTTCAACATAGAATTCAGAGGAAGCTAGTGTTGAAAGATATTTTTTAAGTCACATCTATACAGAGGTGAATGATGTGCACCCTATCTATTCCACGTTTTAGTCGGAGTAAGCTGACATTGAAAGATATTTTTAATTCGCATCTATTCGTAGGTGAACGTTGTGCACCCATCTATTCCAAGTTGAAGTCAGAGGAGGCTGACGTTGAAAGATATTTTTAAGTTGCATCTATGCAAAGGTTAAGGATGTACATCCTATTGATTAACGTTTCAAAGAAACATCATCAAATTCTAAGTGTCAACGATCGCTAGTTAGTATAATAACCCAACTAAATGAGTTGGGGTCAATCCCACAGTGAGTAGCTTTCCCTTCTAACTCAATTATGGAAATATGACAACAATCTCTTCAACTAAACACTTCATGCACCTTTTTGGTTTAAGTTTAAAATTTCAGGTTGTGCTTATCAATACAATTCAACACTTAACACGAAACGATCAAATAGTGAGGTGACACTTGGGGAATTGACCAACCAATTATTGAATTTAACTTAGTGGATGAACATTGATGCTCACAATGGGATAAATCGTTGTGGGTAGGTCGGACTATATGTAAAGTAATTTTCTCTTGAACAATTAAATTATCTTTGTTGAATTCCCTCGAACTTCAACACTAGTTAGAAGATGCCCAGTCCTCGTCCTAATCAAATCCACTCTCTCGAGCTAGATACAAAAGATAGATCCCATGTTTCACTTTCTCAAGCTGAAATCATAGTGATCCACTACTAAGGATGCTAAACTTGCTACTTTGGCTCTGCACTTCTCTCTCGAGCAAGAACAAAACACTAAACTTGTTACACTAATCATGCAAGACGACCTCAAAATGCAGCAACAATTCAGACTCACTTCAAATTAACACCATTATTCGCAAATCAATGAAACCCACTTAGTAAAACTCAATAATTGGTCACATAGTCAAAACCCCAGGGAGAGGGATTTAGCCAATCATAGGAAAAAGAGGAAATCAACATCTACCATATTTTCCATAACTGGGTAAAAATAAAAATTGAAAGTTAAAATTTACTAAAAATCTCATCTATTACAAAACCTCCAAGAAAATCTTGCTAAAATCACTAGGAAATCGTCTCTAGTAGAGTTCTTTTTCTCAATCTTTTGTTCCTCACGTTTTTGAATGAATTCTCTCTCTTCCAAAAATCAATTTATGCAAATCTGATGTGTGAATGTTTGGGACAAATCGGAGAGGTAAGTCGGTCTTCGCCGACCGTTCGGTGACTCGCCGATTTCCTTTCATCTCACCTTTATTTCTAACCTCTTCTTAATCCAGCCACTGTAATTTTAGGCGAGCAAGATCGGGATCGCCGAGTGATTCCGCGATGCACCCCTTTTCCTTTCCTCTCGCTCATCAGCACTTATCTGGATCTCCATCAGTACTTTTGGCAACTTGGTCATTCTTCGCCGAAGCGATCGGCGACATGCTGAGTGGAACTGTTGCTCGCGGAACCTACCCCCAATTCAACCCTAGCATTCTGTAACTTTAGGCAGTAGAGTGGCAACTATTAGCGAATCGCTGAGTGACATTGGCGATCACCATGCCTTCATTTCTTCGTTCTTTTGTCTCTCTTCGTTCCTTTCTGCACATTAGTGTCCATGCGTTGTTCCTAAATCCAAATACCTGGAAATCAAGTATTTTATATTAGTTATTGACACAAAATAAGCATTTGATGACACTAAATCTATCCAAATAAATCCTTAAATGAGTCCAAACCTAGGACTCATCAACACCCCCAACTTAAACTTTTTCTTGTCCTCAAGTAAAACTCAAGTTTAGTGTTCATAAAGGATGTCTAAAACAGTGCTACACAAGACTCAATTATGAATGCACACAACAAGACTCAACTTACTCATGCAAGGATCAATTGTGCACTCAAAGATTCAAGTTGTGACTTACCATTATCAAAGATTCTCAAGTTCACAGTACTTCCTTCAAATGATTGTTCAAGCTTAATAAAGGTACTCAAATGCCCTCACAGAAAGAATGATTCCATGTTCACACACAATGGTTCAACAATTTATTATTCTGGAATAAAAAATAACTCTCACGCTCAGAAAGATAAACTCATGCATGACTTCACCCCTAGGGTTGCCCTTATTTTCCAATCAACACTTCTTTCAGCTCACTAAAGATCAAAAAGGTCATTTCAAGGCTTGTAATGGGGCTGAGTGTAAAGGTATAGTCATTTAGGCTCAGTGGCTGCTGTCCTCATGAAATGTGGTTTGAACAACACTTTCTTTCCTTTTCTTCCATAACTCTCATTCATGATAAAAAATCCACCCCATTATTCACTTTCCATGAAACTTTGGGCACTCCATTTTCTTTTGCAACTTTTATTTCACCACTTTTTCATTCTTTTTCTTTTCTTTCTATTGTTTTGTATGGAGGAGTTCCATCTTTTTCAAAACCATGGGTCAAAGGGGATTTCTTTGCAATTCTTGATTTACCTTCTCTTTTCACCAAACCTCCAAATTAGGCTTTTGGCCTAAGTTGTCTATTCAAACAAACCACATTTCATGAGGATTAAGGGTGAAGGGATAAAGAAAGGTCACAATTTCATCAAGTTTCTTCCAGGGAAAGGCTAAGGCTCAAAAGGGTGTTCAAGCAAAGTTCACATACTCACAAGGTTTGCCACAAAAGAGGTATAACGTCAAATTGTTTCACTCTTTAAAGTTGCCTAAGATCATTTCAAGAGATTGCATCACTTAGTCAACCGGACCAACGGGGCACATTCTAGGTGTCATCAAATATGGTTCACGGTAAGCTCATCACATAAGGCATTGGCACATTCTATAGCTTTGATATACTTTCGCAACACCTCAAGGAGGAATTTTTCCTGCCATTATAGCAAGTCAACTGCAATGATCACCGGTAAAGTGTTATTTGCCCCCAAGAAAGCATATCGGAGATGGGAGGGGTGTACTTTCAACTCCAGATTTGGTGGTTCCTCTGTTGATGGTTTTGCGGGAGGACTGTCTCAAGTTTTTGGATCAATGTCCAACTTCAATAGAGTCTTTGAATACCCTCCCAAGCATAAAAGAGCAGCTACTACCTCTTCTTTGCCATGAATTTCAAATTCATCATAATTAGCAAGCACAACTTCAAGTGGTTCACTCATACACATCAAATGGCTCACACTAGTCACCGCCTTATCAATAACATCAACAGTGGATACTACATGAATATCACTTGGGTGTTTCATTGACTTACAAACATTAAAGGTTTCTTCATCTTCGTTCACCCAAAACTTCAATTCTCCGCTTTCAACATCCATCAATGCTCTCCCGGTTAGCAAGAATGGTCTTCCCAAAATGATGGGAATTTTAGCGTCTATTTCACAATCGAGAATGACAAAATAAGCTGGAAAAATGAATCGTTCAACCTTTACCACGATGTCGTATAGTATCCCCAGAGGATGTTTAATTGATCGGTCGGCCATCAAGAGTCTCATTGATGTGGCTTTCGTTTCCCCCAACCCAAGTTGTTTATAGATTGAATATGGCATTAGGTTGATGCTTTCTCCCAAATCGTATAGAGCTCTAGCAAATTGGAGCATGCCGATGGTGTAAGGGATGGTTAACACTCTGGGATCTTCTCTCTTTTTAATCAGCTCCTTAGTCATAACTTCACTACAACTATGGGAAACTTCGATTGTCTCAAAATCCAAGCTCCTTTTCTTTGTGACTAACTCCTTCATAAACTTGGCATATCCCGGCATTTCCAACAGTGCTTCCACAAGAGAGAGATTAATTGATAATGTCTTGAACCCTGATAAAAACTTCTTGAACTTCTCATCATTATTCTTCTTCTTTAGACATTGGGAAATGGGGGAGATATTTTGGGTAAAGGTTGCATAACTTTTGGGATTGTATTGTGTTTCTCCGTTTTCTTTTGTGGTCTTGTGGCTAGGCTTTGATGCATAGGTGTCTCTTCTTCCTCCATTCCTTTGTCTTCTTCAAGCGTCTGAGCTTCTTCATTACCCATCAAATGACCCATTGCTACCTTTCCGCTATGAGTAACTACAACTAATGCTCTATCATCATCTTCCATTGTCATCTTTTGTTTCAATTGTGCTGAAAGTAAACTCAACTGACCTTCAAGTATCTTGATTGCATCTACATGAGAGTTCACTTTACTGTTCAATGATAAGAATTTGACTTTTGTCCCCTTTAACAAATCATTTGAACCTTCAACTTTATCAAGTATGTGTGATAGCAAATCATTCACCCGGGGACTATTCACACTCCCTTTTGATTTTGGGCTCTCAATCAATTGAGTGTGATCCTCATCATGGTCATTGATGAGTCCATAAATTGGACACATTTTGGTATATATTTTGATAGAATTAGTGTCCTCAAATGCTTGTTTTGTCTCAATAACGGATGAATAACCTTGAGTTTCAGGTATTTTAAGTTTGAGGAAAAGCATGGACACTACGTGGCAATAAGGAACAAAAAGGCTGAAAAATAACGAAGAAATGAAGACCTGAGGATCGCCGAATCCATTCGGCGAGTCACCGACAGGCCTGAAGATCGCCTTTTGTTCTAGTGTGTTGAGACCTGAAAGAAAGGATCAAATCGGCGTTGAAAAGAAGCAGTCGGTGTGTCACCGAACAGATCCGCGAAGCAATACTATACCGCCCAATGATCTAGGACGCGAAGACACTGAAGGCTTGAACTGAAAGGTGATGAAGCAGACCAAAGGGTGGATCACCGAGTGTATCGGCGATCCCGACTAACTGCGCCGAATGGATCTTTTGCATCACACTTTTTGAAAACTATAAATACTCATTATGAGTTGTAGCTTAGAAGGATTTTTTGTGAAGGAGATTTTATCAGATTTTGAGTGTGAAACAATATTATAATTTTAGCATTGAATAGTAATTTTTCATATTTTTTTCTCTAAGTTTGAGAGTGTTTTGAAGCCTTGAAGATCCAAAGAGTTTCATCTTCAATATTTGGACTTGGGTCACTTGGATTTTCATTCTTAGCTTGTATTAAGAGTTAAATCTTCATACCCATTTGAATTAAGACTCATTTAGGTATAATTTTTTATCTCTTATACATGTGTGGCTAAAACCCCTAATTCTTGGGGTGTGATTTTGTGAATATGGGTTAGATTAGTTGTTCAGTCTTGCTTTCTGATAGTTTAATTGTAGTTTAATTATGATTTCTTTTAGTAGTTGTGGGTGAATTTAATAAATTTTTAGTTGCAAATACAAGTTCATATATGTGTTTTCGGCTTGCGAGAGAGAGAAGTCGTGAAACAAAGACTACTAAATTGATGGCCGGTGGGAGTGGGTCGACACGAGGTTCAGCTCGAGAGAGTGAACCCTAATCTTATTCCCATACTTTTAGCTCCAGAGAATGAATGAATGGGCTAAGGCGTAGACTGGTCTTCATATATCAAATGGGTGTCCGAGAGGAACCCATTTGAAACGGGGTAAGTTTCTCGAGAGAGAGCTTATCCCCCTTAAAGTCTAGCCTAGTCATAATTACTCTATAAGTTCTCTATGAAAAGCATATACCCAATAATCTTATCTATCCCGTATTCCTAATCACATCCCAAGAACCCCTTCTTATTGCTTAACATTCTTTGTTATTTTTGCTATTTTTACTTAATTACCTGTGACAAACAACAATTTGTTAATTGACGCTTGCGTCACCCTTTTGATTTACAATGTTTTTAATCAAAAATGTAACTTGATTCTAATTTTCTATTAATTCTCAAAACCACTCCCTTGGGACACGACCCCAACACTTGGTTGGGTTACTATACTATTGTACGATTGTAGACACTTGCATCGGAAGAGTTTCTTGATTACACACACATCAGTCATCCTCTCTTCTCCAATAATCAATTTACTCAGCCCAATCTTGATAGTAACTCCTTTGCTCTTCCCCCTTATGATAGTTCCAACCTTGATTCCCACTTTGTTGTACATAGCGTGGGTGGAAATCCTACTCGTATCTGTTAGAGTTCCACCCTTGATTCTCCCCTGGCTTTGAATAATATGAGGAAGAACCCTTCTTAACTCTAAACACTCTACTTATCCCCTTGGTTTTCCCAAATTCTCCATCATATAATCTTGTAAAAGCTCCATTTGGGTCAACATTTTCTTGATGTTTGCATCCCTTTCTCTTTCCTTATCAAGTTGTTCTTGCATCATTCTAAAACAAAAAGGAGAGACTTGATCAACCACTCCTTTATTAACCAAATCAAGACTCCGGTAAAAATATTGGAGTAGCAAATCGTTTGGTAGCCCATGAGTTGGGTATATAAGTAAGAGTTTCTTAAACCTCACCCATATTTCATGGATGGGTTCACCCTCCCATCGCTTGAAACCTTGAATGTCGTCTCTAAGTTTCATCATTCTTGATGGAGGAAAATATCATGTATTGAATGCTATAATCAGCTCCTCCCATGATGTGATGGAATTGTTCGGTAACTCGGATAACCAGTTGCTAGCCTCCCCTGTTAAGGATAACGGAAATAACCGATGTCGGATTGACTCTTGTGACACATTCTTGAATGAAATGGGCTCCACACCTCTGTAAAATTTCGTATATGCTCATGCGGGTATTCGTGCCCTATCTATTCCATTTTAAAGTCAGAGGTGGCTGACGTAGAAAGATATTTTTAATTTGCATTTATTTGGAGGTGAAAGATGTGCACCTTATCAAATCTACATTGAAATCAGAGGAAACCTGCGTTGAAGGAAAAGGCAAAATCTTGAAAATTTGTGACATATGTTCAACATTCAAGGTATGGTAAGACTTTTAGACTTTGTTGAAGGACGTTTTTCTTACTGAAGATTAAAAATAGAATAGACCATGGGTTAGGGAGAAAGATGGGGGTCTTGTACCAATGGTGTGACATGTATTGGTACGTGTACAAGTGTTATATAGGGAAAGTTTATTACTATAGAATGCAGATTGTGATATGAGAATGCCAAAGTATATGGGCATTAGCTGATGTATTATTGACTCGAATTCTTTCGTGTAATTGTGTCTCTTTATTAAACCCGTATATTTGTGACATTTTAGGTGATTATAAATCAAACTAATAATTGATTGGTTGAGATGCATCAACATCCCCTTTTAATGAAATCATATTGTGGACGTGAGATTGAGTATAACCTGGGCACGTGCAGTTCGTTCGTGCTGGGGATTGTGATATGCTAAGATTAATTTGGGCACGTGGAGATCGTCCATGCAGAAATCATTTTATTTTATGATAGTGCATTGAGATCGTCTGTGTCGATATATGGACCTCATGAGTCTCCCATGGGTCATGAACTCTCGATGTATTTCTAAAAAGTATTCATATATGCAATTGAAAGAGCACTTATCATCTGAGGCATATCATTTCATGGCGTCACATTGAATTGCATCTCATTACATCCTTCATTTTTGTTGATTATATGCTCTATTGGTTGTTGGACATTACCTGAAGTTTGATTATCTCGATTTTATGAAACTTGACTAGTAAGCATTGTCACGACCCGAGCCTACACCCTGGACGTGGCCAACACTAAAGAACCATTGTTATCCCTCAAACGAACGCTCAATCTAGACTGACTACAAGAGGAAGACTAACTCAAGTATACATAAGCATCAAATTGGAAGAAACGTTTAAAACCAATTTATTGAATCTCAAAATTGAACTGGATATACTGAGTATGATACAAAAGTTTTAAGTGAAATATCTAAAACAGAAAGACTCTCTAAAACAGTCTATCTATGAAACCTCTACTATGTAAAGATGAGTGTTGGGACAAGATCCACGACTCCTCAAAAACTGTTACTAATAACTCACAAAATTAGAGTCCTTCTGAAGCAAGGAGGTCTTGCTCAAAATCTAACGAGCGCATGAAGTGATCTCAACAGACTCTTGTTGAGAATCCTAAGAACCTATATCTATATCATTAAAATATGCAGGTAGAATGCCATCACTATATTGAATGTACGAGTACTTAATAAAGCTTAATAACAATAGATAGCAATGTACTCAAGCTGAATGTAAATAAATAAAGGATCTAAATCATTCCAAGCTTTACAAAATACTTTCTCATCTCTATACTCAACATAATAAGTGATCTATAAAAACACTTTTACTCTATTGGGAGATTCTCTAACCGACAACCATCACTATGAGCTACGTGATGATACAATATCTCACCCACACTGCCAGAACTGTCATATACCTTGCTGGGGTATAAAATACCTCAACTAAGTGGATCCACTAAGCTATGCTTTAAATCAATAAGGAATCATCTAAAAAGAATGACCCTTTACCCATGTTGGCATACATGGTTTCTGGAGCTGTGAGTAGTTTGAACTCTCCCCAAAATCGGTGCTCAATAATACTCCCAATAATATATACTTATGCTCATATGTTTAAAAAAAACATAATTCTTCCTATGGTTTGAGATAAATGCTCAAACTACCCTCTTAAAAGAGGTAACTGCTCTTGAAATAACTTTTGAACTCATAACTCATTTAGAAATCTCAGTTTCTCTTTTATCAATGTAAAAATTGATGACTCTGGTAATACATAGTCCCATTATACTCATACTTGAAAACTCTTTCTCAAAAACATTTCAAAATCATATTATAATATTATCTTTGATGACTTGAGAAGTCATACCGCATAAACATTGATAGTATATCTACATACCATATTGCTTAAACATTGATGACCTACTCGATTTTCATACGTATCTTGTTTTAGAAACTCTTATCCCAAAACTCATCTTTACTTTCTCAAAACTTTGTTTAAGAGCTCAAGTGTTGGCTTTAAAAAAAGTTTTTCAAATTTTATAACTCAAAATAGGGTTCATGCTAAAATATATACATGAACAAAATAACGCAAGGATCTCAATGACAATATAGAAACTCAATAATTAGGAATAGAATTTTTAAAAGAAACATGAACTCAAGAACTCAAAATCAACTTATCTCAAGAATACTCAAATCTGGGAAAGAATACTAGATTACTCTTTTACTGATCTGAAAGTAGATGTAGGGTGCGTGAGATGGACTAGTCCAACACTATGATAGCCTTACATACCTAAAAGAACTAGGTTCTTGAAGAATATTAAAGAAGAAGTTGATTAGAAGCCTTGAAACCCTAGCTTAAAGGTAAACAATGAAAAAAACCTTTCTTGAGATTTTTGAATTTGTTTCTTGAAATCTCTACGGCCAAGATTTATGATTTTCACTAGTGATTCATAATTGTATTCAGGAATTTGAGTTGGAACAAATGGAATCCTTGGAGAAAAACTTACCTTGAAGAAGAATCTTGAAAAAGATGGAAAAAATCTTGAATGGAGTCTTCTACTTTGATTTTCCTTAGGATTTTGCATTAAGGTTTGAGAGAGAAGAGAATAATGGATTATGAGATGAAAATCTGATTGTTTTGGGTCTTTGATTAGTCAAGAAATTCTTTTAGGGTTTTATAGACGTAAAAACACAAAAATCACACTTTTTATTATTTTCCCGTCGCCTAATTCTGTAACATCCGGCAATTTTAAATAACTATGAAAAAGCTAGAAATTCGAAATAGTCATTTTTTTGAAAAATTTAAAATCTGGAATTTGGTTAAGTGTGGGAAATCAGTGAGTTTTGGCCAACTTTGAGCAGTCATAAATCCTAGCTCAGGATGATTTAGGAGTAGTTCCAGTTATCTTTGGAAAGCCCTTGGAATGATCTTTCCAATGCCACCGAGTTTTCTCGATTTTGAGTTCGTATGAGCGAGTTATTCCCTTTAAAAGTTGGGCAGTTGGCAGGGAATCCGTCCGGAAAATTTAAGGGCATTTTGGTTTTTTCCCTAGCCATTTCTTTTGGGATTATATTGTGGTGTTAGGCTGATTTTTGGATCATTTTGTCCCATTTTAAAAGAGTGAGAGCTAGGGATTGAGAGTGAAGAGGAGAAGAAGAGGAGAAGAAGAGGAGAAAGAGAAGATCAAGCAAGGAGTTTCCGTCAAGGATCGTCGTGGATATCGTCGGGGGTGATCCCTACGACGTATGTGAGTTCTTAGTGTGGGTTGATCCTTTCCCCCACACACCAAACTCATTATTATTAAGAAAGATTGGATTATGTTGTTGAAGTTGTTGGGTTGTGTTGTTGATGTTGTTGATTGTGTTGTTGAAGTTATTGTTGGTTGTGGGACATGATTTGGTTGTGTGTTTGAGTTGAATCTCTTGTATATTAAGGGGTTTTATGATCCTTAGTGTTTGGGGTTGAATCCATTGAGGTTAGAGAGGTTTAGAGTTGGAGAAAAGAGGGAGAAAAGTCGGGTTTTCTGGAGAAGGGTCTGGCGCGTCGCGCCTGCCAGCGCTCCCCAAAGGGGACTCTGAAGTCCAGCCCTTGGGGTGGCGTGCTTCTCAGAGCACCAGCAGGTGCCTTCTGAGCTTTGAGGGTTGGCGCTCCGCGCCTTGCAGAGCGCCAAGGACGCCATGTTCTCCCTTTCTTTCCACACTTTCTCATGTATGTTCCTAGGTATTATACCTATGTTTCATAGTTGTTTCCGACACTCCAAAGTACGTCTAAACAACAAAAACCCCTCCATAATAATGCGATCATATACCTTGAATCCATGATTCAATTTGACGCGAGTTTGGATCAAAGTCAAGTGAAGTTAGAGTCAAGTTAAGCAAGTTAAGAAGTAAGTCCAACCAACTCTTTAGAGTTGTTCAAGAGTCTTTTATTGAACGTTTTAACTTCATTCTAAGGCTTAAGTTTCAAGTCTAGTAAAGAGTATAGAGTTTCAAGTTAAGTCAAGAACATAAAGTTGAGTTCATTTCTCAAAGTTATTAGGGAACTATGTATTCCCAAAGAAGTTTTAAAGAAATGTTTTTACATTTAAGCATGGTTGGAAACTGAGATTTTCCAAAGAGCCTTCGGGCTAGTTTTGAGTAATTATCTCATATCAGCAGGAAGAAATATGTTTTATAAACATAAGAGCCAGTACATTTTTGGGAGTAGTATCGAGCACCGAATTGGGGGAGCGTTCAAAGAACCCACAGCTCCCACAGAACCATGTTAGCCACCATGGGTAGAAAAGGATCATACTTTTTAGATGAATCTTTTTCTAGATAGACTAGTGGATCCATTAGGCAGTCAAGTCTTATACCTTTGGCCGGGTGTAAGATGCTCTGGTAGCGTGAGGTCGATTGCTGTATAATGATTATAGCTCTTAAGTGATGGTTGTCGGTTAGAGAAACTCTCACAGCAGTTATTGTATTTTCATACTCAGAAATTATTGTATTTTTATATACATCAGATCATTGTATTTCTATATACATCTCAGGCTTATTGTATCTTTGTATACACTCAGAGTTTATAGCATGTTTAAAGTAGTCTTTCTCTATATCGCACTTGTTTTAAATGGCCTTATATTGAAAGAAGCCAGTTAGGTTGAGTTGAGCCAGGTAAGCTATTCAGTTTCTTCCAGATTTCCTTCTAGCCTATGTTGCTTAGTTCTCCAGCTCGCATACTCGTACATTCAATGTACTGATGCCAGTTGGCCTGCATCTTGTGACGATGCAGATACAGGTACCCCGGATCAGCATCCTGCGCGTCATTGATCCAGCTGAGCAGTTCAGAGTCAGTGGTGAGCCTCCTTGCTTTCCGAAGGACTCGGTTGTTTTGCATTCTTAAGTTTTGTTTTATTAGGATGTTGTGGGGTCTGTCCCAACATCCATCTCAGTACTTTAGAGGCTTCATAGACAGTCAGTCAGTTAGTTTTGAGTGTCTCTTCTATGTATATATGTAAATATACTATTTTGAGAATTGTGTTGCCTTTGTGGCCAGATGTTATAAGTTAAGTTGTTTTGTAACCTTGCGTTTGCATTGAGTTTTTTGTTGAGTTAGGTTTTCCGCTGAGTTAAGAAAGCCAGGCCAAGGGTTCGCTTGGGGCCAGCAATGGTCTCCAAATGCCGGTCCCGCCCAGGGTGTAGGCTCGGGGCGTGACAACCTCGTCATAGCACTGTATCATGTTACTAAAATGGTCATAACTTTTTATTCAAAAATTGGATTGACGCGAAATGTGTGGCGTTGGAAAGAATATCAAATACCTTTAATATGATATCTTACAGGGCCATGTAACTCTTAATATCCTAATAGATATGGTCGTTTGAAGTTAACCCAATTGGAATCTTATATCAAAACTAAATCGATAAGGAAACTTTCAACTCTACTTTATCCTAGGAGTTTCTAGTGACCTTAGTTGATATTCAAAACCATTCCCGCACTAAAGAAATTACTTTTAAACATAGTGCTATTTAAGAATCACCCGATATGACCCTACAATTAAATTAAGAATGGTTCGAGTCTTAACTTAGAAATTAGGTGTTACAATATCTCCCATTTGGGATCTTTCGTCCTCGAATGACGGTTGTTCTGAGAATGGAAAGGGGTTACTCTTACTGTATTCAACTCTAACTCAACACAAAGTACTAAACATAGGATGGTTATTCTTATCTAAATAACAAGATTCGGGTTTTATACCTCTGTAGGAAATCTCATCCCAAGAACACTACCCCTTACCGCTACATTCAACTAACCTTGAGCTCATATCACAAAACACCTAATATCACAAATTTTCCACATGTTAATGATACCACATTCAAGCTTAGAACCTTAGCCACTCCATAGACACCTACTAACCCACTTTCTAAGAACTTCTCATCCTCTCATATCTCTACCAACTAAACTTGCATGCATTACCACGAGGAAGCTGACTTAGTACACATTGTAAAACCTTATCTCCTTTTTCCTCCACATTTATAACCTTAGATGGAATAAACACATCATTACTATCACGATAAGAAATAGCAATCCTCTCCTCCATCATCAAACAACTACTATCAACAACACCGCTCTCCAAAACTAAAAAAAAGGATTACTGAAAGGACTTTAGGGCGAAAGATCATAAGAACGATTCATTCGAGAATTCTGGTATAATAATATTTATGGCATATCGTAACATTGCTAGCCATTGAGAGTAAATCAAGAAGTTGTGATACTGAACATACTATGAGACATGAATATTATATGAATAGCTTTAAATCATGAGGCTGATATCCACAACTTTATGGATTAAGATCGAGTTTAATGGGCTAAAGTTTTGGCCCCTCATTCAGGAAATTGAGCATATATGTGAATCTCTCTGAAGTGTATGAGCATAGGTCATAGAAACAATTCTGATAATAGGAAAATCCACAAGATGTTGTAATAACTTCGCTTGAGGAATATGCAAGATTATGAATGGATTGATATATCTCTAAAACTCTTTCTGAAGACATCACTACCTCATCCTCAATACTTAACTTGATTTCTCATCTTATCATCTCCCCCTTAGGTTTAAAGTTGACACTCTAATCTATTTTCATCATCTCTAAATTGGTCTATATTCTCTTTAATACTCGAAAAGGCATATCTCATGGCTACGGAACTCTCCACAAGTAGGTACTAAGACTCCTTTTAGGACCTCTTTCTAAGATGCTTCTATTAACCTCTTCTCATTTGCTTATAAGGTCGTTTCATCTAACTCTTTAAGAGAAAAATAATTCTTACCTTAGCCTATTTCATATTGACAACTCAAATATACTATCTAGGCACACATGGAAAGTCATTAACTTAATTGGAACCTCGTCTAATTAATTACATATAATCTTGGGTACACCTCTTAATTCATGCTTCTTGTTACTCTCACGACTTAGCCACACCTCACTGCCCTTATTTATAAGTTAGGATCTCTCACTTGTACCACTCATATTCACTGCAGTTAACATCCCAATTCCTCACCTACTCTATGTCAAGTCTACCAGATCAGATCTCAAGACTAACATCATCACCCTCATGTTGCCATTCTTTTGATCACGATGTTCATCTCTAATTCAAGCTTAATATTTATTACTAAACTCGGATATTAATATGATTTCTCACTTACTATATTAACTTACAACTACTAGATAAAATTAATAAACAATCACCCACTATGACCTCATGACAAGTAGTCAATCTTCATCTCTCAGTCTACATCCTTACATGTTACTGTCACATTCCACTTCACAACTTAAGTAATATTTACTCATTCACTATACATAATTGCCTAATTATTTTTATAACACTTTGAATATTATGAGCTTTTCCTAAATAATCATATGCCTATCTTAGATCTATCACCTCATGAATACTCCTGCTATTCTATCCAACACCTACACTTTGTCGTTACCAACATAATGACACATCATCATAACCTCCTTTCTAGTAAAAATATACTCTATCTCATCATAACTAGTAACTCTTACTCTACCTCCTATCATGAACTCTATACAAAATTATTACTTCTTAGTCTACCCATAAGGGAAAACTCCTCTTTAATAACTTACTAAGTGCATGACTATAATAACATAGCTTGCCTCATCACTGTCTGTCTTCCTTAAATTACTATACCCAGCATGGTTTCCTCTAACCTTGGGCACTTTTACTACTACTTCTAATAACCTTGTACTCATACTATCTTTTTGGGTGCAAATACTACTCAAGCTCTACAACACACCTCCTCAAAAGGGTCTCAATTGAAATAAGATTTAGAGAAGAGAGTACATCTCGCTTTTTTCTTTAATGCACGACTCATATGAATATGAGTGCATTCTTTTGAATTCAATAGTTAAACTCACTCACAGGCTTTCTCAAGCCCCTCTACAGTCTCATGACTTTCTAAAGATTTTTGTTGAGAGTAAATCATTAATATTGAACTGAGTTTGCTTTTCAACTACCTTAAATATGGGGGATAATCGAATGAATATGAGAAATGCACGAGTTTTGAATAAGTACCTTATGACACAACTCTACTACATAATTAATAGTATGAAAGAAGGGAAACTTTTCCTAAATGTCTGTAGTTCTTCATTTATAGAAGTGGGACCCTTACAACCATAAATAAGATCCTACTTGACACGACTTCATAGACACCCTAGGACACTTGAACTCTGTGCTCTGATACCAATATTTTCACGACCCGAGCCTATACCCTAGAGGTGACAGGCACTCAAGATCCATTGTTGGCCCTCAAGAGAACCCTCATCTTTGCTGACTACAAGTGGAAGACTAACTCAAGTATACAGAAACATCAGATTGAAATAAAAAGTGTTTAAAAACAACTTACTGAATCTCAAAACTGAACAAGATATATTAAGTATGAAACATAAGTTTAAAATAAAACATCTAAAACTGAAAGACTCTCCAAAATCGTCTACCTATGAAGCCTCTACTGTATAAAGATAATTGTCTTGATAAGACCCACGAATCCTCAAAAACTGTTATTAATAACACACAAAATTGGAGTCCTCCGGAAGTAAGGAGGTCTTACATAAAAGCTAATGAGCGTATAAAGTGATCTCAACATACTCTTGTTGAGGATCCTAAGAACTTGTATATACATCATTAAAATATGCAGGTCAAATGACATTAGTACATTGAATGTACGAGTATGTAATATAGATGAATAACAAATAACTAAAAGAAAGGACTGCAATAGATAACAATGTACTCAAGCTAAATCTAAAGAAACAAAGGAGTTAAATCTTTTAAAGCTTTTCAAAACACTTTCTCATCTCTGAACTCAACATAATAAGTAATATATAAAAATACACGTTAACTCTATTGGAAAATTCTCTAACCGACAACCATCACTATGAGCTACGTGATTATACAACGTCTCGCCCACGCTTCCAGAACTGCCTTATACCTTACCTGGGTATAGAACATCTCAACTAAGTGGATCCACTAAGTTATGCTAAAAAGCAGTAAGGAATCATCTAAAATGTATGACCCTTTCCCCATGTTGGCATACATCGTTTATGGGGGATGTGAGTTGTTTAAACTCTCCCCCATATCGGTGCTCAATACTACTCCCAATAATATATACTCTAGATCATATGTTTAAAAACAAACTCTTTCTCTGGTTTGTGATAATTGCTCAAACTACCCTCTTAAAAGATGTAACTGCTCTTGAAATAACTTTTGAACTCATAACTCATTTAGAAATCTCAGCGTTTCTTTTATCAATGTAAAAATTGATGCCTCTAGAATACATTGTCCCCTTATACCCATACTTGAAAACTCTTTCTCAAAAACGTTTCAAAATTATATTATAATATGATCATTGATGAATCAGGAAGTCATACAACATAAACATTGATGGTATATATAGATGTCATACTCGATTGTCATACAAATCATGATTTAGAAACTCTTTTCTTAAAACTCATCTTTACTTTGTAAAAACTCAGTTTAAGAACTCAAGTATTGGCTTTAAAAAAAGCTTTTCAAAATTTATAACTCAAAATAGGGTTGATGCTGAAATATTGACATAAATAAATCAACTCAAGGATCTCAATGACAATATAGAAACTTAATATTTTGGAATATAATTTTTAAAAGAAATATGAACTCAAAAAATCAACTTATCTCAAGAATACTCAAATCTAGGGAAAGAGTCCTAGATTACTCTTTGACTGATCTGAAAGTAGATGTAGGGCGTGAGGACAAACGAGTTCAAAACTATGATAGCCTTACATTCCTGAAAGAACAGGTTCTTGAATAATCTTGAAGAAGAAGTTGATTAGAAGCCTTGAAACCCTCGCTTGAAGGTAAACAATCAAGAAAACCTTTCATGAGATTCTTGAATTTGTTTCTTGAAATTTCTGTGGCAAAGATTTATGATTTCATTAGTGATTCATAATTGTATGGAGGAATTTGAGTTGGAAAGAATTGAATTCTTGGATAAAAACATACCTTGAAGAAGAATCTTGAAAAAGCTGGAAAAAATCTTGAATGGAGTCTTCTACTTTGATTTTTCCTTAGGGTATTGCCTTAGGGTTTGAGAGAGAAGAGAATGATGGATTAAGAGATGAAAATCTGATTATTTTGGGTCTTTAAATAGTCATAAAATTCATTTAGTATTTTCTCAAAGGTAAAAAGACAAAACGACCCTTATTAATGTTTTCCCGTTGGCTACTTCGTCATAGCAATGTGCCAGGTTACTAAAATGGTCATAACTTTTTACTTAGAAATTGGATTGACGGGAAATTGATGGCGTTGGAAAGAAGATTCAAATACCTTTAATTAGTGGATTATGGGGTATGTAACTCTTTATATTCTAAGAGATATAGTCGTTTGAATTTGACTCAATTAGAATCTTACATCAAAACGTAATTAATAAGGAAACTTTCAACTCTACTTTTTTCTAGGAGTTACTAGTGACTTTAGTTGATATCCAAAATCATTCCCACACTAAATAATTTACCTTTGCACATATGGGAAATTTAAGAATCACCCGATATGACCCTACAAGTAAATGAAGAATGGTTCGAGTCGTAACTTAGTAATTTTCGGGGTGTTACAAGTATAATATAGACTTGTACAAGTAAAATGATGATTTTTTTATTTGAACTCCTATCACTACTTTTTAATTGTCGATCTATGAGATATATTAGGTACACATGGTTTCATACTCATACTACACTTGTGATGAGTCCGAGATTTGGACTTATTTATAGAGATTTAGTGTCCTCAAATGCTTATTTTCAGCCAATAACTGATGTAAAACCCTTGATTTCCAGGTATATTGATTGAGGAACAAAGAAAGGACACTAATTTGCAAAAAGGAACAAAGTGAGTGGAAAGAAGAATGAAGAAATGCAAGCTTGGTGATCACCAAGTCCACTTGGTGAGTTGCCGAATGGCTATTTGACCGCCTAAAGTTCCAGTGTGCCAAGCCCTGAAGGAAAGAACCAAGTTGGCGAGATAAAGGAGCAGTTGGTGGATCGCCGAGTGGTTTGGTGATGTAGTGTTGAATCGCCCAAAGTAACACATCTTGAGGATGTTGAAGGCCAAGGCAAAAAGGGTAATGGAAATGACCAAAGGATGGCTCGCCGAGTGGATCGACGAGCCCGACTTACTGCGCCGAGTAGCTTTTCGCAGCATATTTTTGGCGACTATAAATACACTTTTGAACATTTATTTTAGAAATGAATTGATTAGTATCTGAGTTCATATTATTATTTTTGGAGAGTTTTGAACTGTTAGACAAGTTTTCTCTAGTTTTTCCTAAGCTTTGAAGAATTGAAATGTTTCACTTCCGAGAAATTGGAAGTGGGTCTCTGAGATTCTTCGAATTTGAACATTGTAAAGACAAAATCAATCTTACCCAGTTGATGGAAACTAAATTTGGTAACGATTTATATCTTTGTATAATGTCTGGATAAAACCCCAATTCTTAGGATGTGATTATGTGATTATGGGTTGATTAAGTTTATGGGTATTGCTAATTATTAGTTTAAATGTTTTTTAGAAGCGAGTTCGATCAGTAATTGTGGTTTAATTTAAGAATTGTAGTTGCAAATACAGTTCTATTTTTATGTTTTTGGCTTGCTCGAGAGAGAGGTTTTGAAACTAAGCTTATTGATTGATGGTCACTGGGTATTGGGTTGACATGGGTTCAGCTCGAGAGAGTGAATCCTAAACCCAATCCCACACATTTAGCTCGAGAGAGTGAATAGACTAAGACGTGGGCTGTTTTTATTTTGCTTGCTTTTTTATGTTCGAGAGAAATCAACTTGATTCGGGGTAAATTGTTCGAGAGAAAGTTTATCTCCTCTATAGCCTAGCTTACTCACTAATATCTAGCTATTTTCTAATAGTTGCAATTACCCATTTATATATATTAGCATATAATCGAATCACGTCCTAAGAACCCGTTTTATTATTGTTACTTCGTATTGATTTCCGTTGTTTATAGTATTTAATTTAAACCAACCACCCCCCCATTTGACATTCGTGTCACCCACTATTTGAATTATGTTTTTGTTCGACAAATTTTCTTCCTATGACTGATTCGATCATATTTGTACTTCCCAATTGATTCTCAAACACGTATCGCTCCATGTGGGATTTGACCCCAACTCATTTAGTTGGGTTTTATACTGATTAGTAATCGTTGACACTTAGAATATGGATGAAGTGTCCTTGAAACGTTAATTAAAATGACGCCACTGTTGGGGAGTGGTGTTGTTTGAGATTTTCTTTGTGAAGTCGATTTTTGTTCTTTTTAGTCACAGTTGAATCTACTTACTTTTAGTTTTGATTTGTGTGTTGTTGTTTTGAAACAAAAGATATGAGTGTCAACAGAAGCAATGGTAACCAAGTAGGCCACCAAGATGACATCTACAATCTCAATGATGTCAACGAGCCGAATGCTAATGATCCTAATCTTGTGGGTGGAGTTGGTGCCATTTGATTTCCTCCTACTGAAGGGAACACAGTGTTCCACATTACAAGCACCATGTTGCAGCTCTTACAATTGAAAGGGTTGTTTGGTGGGTTGGCTCATGAGGATCCCTATGAGCATATAAGGAACTTTGTTGATGTTTGCGGGCCGTTCTCCTTCAAGAACATATCCCAAGAGTTGGTCTGATTGAGGTTGTTCCCATTTTCTTTAATGGGAGAAGCATGTAAATGGTTGGATGAATTTTCAAGAGACTCCATTACTTCACGGGAAGAGTTTGTCACCGCATTTCAAGTGCAATTTTTCCCTCCTTCGAAGATGATGACACTTAAGGACAATATCCAGAGTTTCAATCGTCTGGAGAGTGAGCCAATCCATGAGACTTGGCTAAGATTTAAGAAGTTGGTGCTCCAATGCCCAACTCATTGTTTTCCCGACAACGTTTTGTTGCAATACTTTTACCGAAGCCTTGATTCGGTGAACAAAGGAGTAGCTGACCAACTTTCTCCGGGAGGATTGATGCAACAACCTTACATTATAGCAGCCCAGCTCTTGGATGGTATGACCAAAATTAACCGGGCATGGTACACCCGTGAGGATCAGGTATCCCCTCTCACTTTTAAATGTACAAAGGAGTAGCTTGAGAAAGATCAAGAGAGGGACCAAAACATGGCAAAGATCATGACCCAACTTGACATTTTGTCCAAAAATGTCATTGGAACTGGTGCTAAGAGTATCAAAGTTGTGGGTGTTGGGTGTGTAAACACTGAAGAGGCCAAATTTGAACTGATGTATAATGAGGAGGTGAACTTCCTAGCCAACCAAGGAGGTGGTTATCGTGCAAACTAACCGCGGCAGGGTGGTATCCAAGGTTGGAACAGGGATGATGGTTGGAGAGATAGTGATAGAGAATAGAGGGATTGTAATCCCACTTGGAAGGAAAGATATGGGGAAAATGATAGGTATGTTCATCCCCACGAGCGTCGAAAGCCCAAAGATTCTTAGGGGGGCCGGTCTGAGGATATGTTATCTTGTATTCTCAATAAGGTTGAAGGATCCGATAAATTTTTGAATGAAATGAAGGAAGATGTATCGACCATTAGCCAGACGGTTACCTTTCATTTCGTCTCTATCAAATAGTTGGAGACCTAAATGGGTCAAATTTCTTCTCATTTAAACCCGAGACACCAAGGGAGGTTGCCTATTGACACTATGGAAAACTCCAAGAATGAAGTTTGAGTGAGGATTTGCGTCCATGTTGTTAACTAAGGCACTGCTTGGGAGGCAACCCAAGTTTTTATTTGTTTTATTTTTGTGTTAGAAATAATCGTGTGTTGATTATGCAGGTTGACGTGTAGAATGTGTTTGAAAAGTGCAGGTTGGTGAGCAAAATATTTAGTCGGCGACACGCCAAAGAGGTTGGCGAGCCCGACTTGGACTGTCGTTGGACTCAACAAATCAGAGGATGGAGTTTGTAAAAATCGGCGGGCCCATGGACTAGTCGGCGGATTACCGAACAGGTCAGCGATCCTGACTTAGTTCGCCGTTGGGACCCCCACATTAACCAAAGGTCCTATGAAACTCGACGAGGAAAGTACCCACTCAGCGTGTCGACGAGTGGTTTGGTGAGGTAAATTAATGTCGCCTAAAGGGGGAGAATTGAACTGGTTTTAAAAGGCCAAAGTTTTAAAATGTCAAACTCTTTCACATTCCCTCACTTTTTAACGTTCTATAATCACGTCCGCAATCTATATTTCCATATTTTCTTGCTTTTTGGTCATTGATATTGTGCTTGGAGTTGAAAATCTTGTCGTCTAGCATTTCAAATCGTTTATTCGACATTAAAGGTTGGTTTGTCGAATCCTAAAACTTGTAATTAGCGGTTAAACTCAATTGCATTGTCATAAATTGTTTTGAAGTGTGTTGGGCCTCTCTGAATCCATATTTGTGTGGTTGTCAGCCTGTTTTAATTTTGATATCGAGCCATAGCTGCCAAAGCTGTTAGTTTCTCGATTTGCATGCCTTAAAATTAATCAAATTATTGTGTTGTGCTTAATTGTTGAATGGGTTTAGTCGGGTTAAGTCTAAGTAACCCAAAGTGTGCTAAATGACGTGTTTTGCTTAATGATAGAGCGTTTGACGTTATTCTTAAGGGATAAAGTCGTCAAATGGATAATTTTTGCCAACCCGGGGGAAGTCTGAGTACCCCAGTGGCATTATAGCTCTGAGTCTAATTGATCTAGTGAATGTTTTGATCTTTTTTTCAGGGGTTGCGATGTTGATTTTGGAAGTTGGGGTTGAAAGAAGGCATGTTGGTCAGTTTGGCGAGCTGGGTCGAGCTCGCCGACAACTCGGCGGTTCACCAAACCCCCCTTGATCACCTATAATTTCATGGTTTTTGATGCTTTTGGTTCTGTAACTTTCGGCGAGAAGCCTGAGTTTGCCGATTTCACTCAGCGACTCACTGAAAGTCTTCTTGATCACCTTTTCTTCACCCCTAATCCCTAAAATATACTGTAACTTTCGGCGGGCTAATCTGAGCTCGCCAAATTGTTTCAGCGATTCGCTGAAAGGCTTCTCCCATCGCCGACATTCCATTATTCTAGAAAATTTTTAAGCCAATCCTCAGCGAGCCCGATCTAGCTCACCAAAGTGATTTGGCGAGTCGCCGATCAGTTTGGCGAGTCTGTCTGCAATATGAGTTCTGGATTTTTCTTTAACTATTTCTAACAGTTTTAAATTTGTTCTGCTGATATGACTAGACCGAAAATAGCAGGTCGAGACTTGCCGCCCCGCAAGAGGGCAAAGGAAATTATTATCAATGAGGATGTGGTTGCATCGTGAGCAAAGGCAGCTAAACATCCTACCATAGGAGGGAAAGGAAAAGGGAAAGGCAAGGCACCTGCACCTGCATCACCGGAGGCCCGCTCCGTTAGTAAGGGAATATATGCCACTCACCTCACCACCTCTGATAATGAGGATGAGCACCAAAACCCTCAGGCTACAACTTCTAAGCCCAAAGATGATGAGTTATTGTCAGCCGAGAGAGTTGAGCTATGTTCCAAGATGTTGAATGATCCGTCTAGGATCAGGACTCCCCAGTCTGCTACTCATTCTCCTACTCTAGCACAGGTTGTGGTCCCAGCGCCACCTGCACAAGGTCCCCCTCCTCGGTCTATGAACAGACTGAAGACTGAGGGAGTTAGGACCATTATCGATGAGAAAAGGTTGTCTATTGATGGGGTAGTAGACAGATACCCAGAGATTATGAGCTGTTTCAGGTTTCACAAATTTCAAATCTCACGACATCCTGCGGCCCTTACATTTCCAATTGGGTCTGGGAATTCTACACTGCTTACAGAGCATTAGTGCCACAAGGGAAAAAGCAGGCTACCAAATTCAAGACGGTAGACTATGTGGTTATTAGGGGCAGAAAGGTGAAGTGTGATAGTGATGCTATCAATGCAGTCCTGGATTGTTCAAAAGAAATTAAGGATGACTGTCAATACATGATCAGGACAAAAATGTTGGAGAATATGAAAAAGTGGTTCTCCCCTCTGCTATCTGACGGTACTCCTCGCTGGATCGAGATTGGAGCACTCATAGAAAAGATGGACCTCAATGTAGTAGTGAGGTAGTGGTTTGGCTTCATCAGCAGTACTATCATGCCATCCCAGAATGAGTCGATTCTCCACCACGCGAAAGTAGCCTGCCTTGGTTGCATCATTGATGGAACAAGGCTGAACTTGGGGATGATCATTGACCAAGAAATGGTCATGAGGGCCAAGCAGCGGCAAACTTCTCTCCCCTTTCTGATGCTAATCACCGAGCTGTGCAGACGAGCTCGAGTGTCTCGAGATGAGAAGAAGGATTTGGAAGTGACTCCCACCTCCTATACCGACATCCGGAGGATTAAGGCGGAGCACTTAAAGGATGAGGCCGAGAAGAAGAAGGCAGCCCCGGTGGATACATCCCCGATTGTGGATACTGATGCATTACCTGCATAGGTAGGGTTGCCTACTCCAGCCCCTGGGCCTTCAGGTTTATCTAGTGCTGCTCCTTCTGTAACTCCTAGTTCTTCTACAGCTCCCATGCCTCCTAGATCTGGTGCTACTGTTGTTGTTGTTTCCCGACCGGCACTCACCAAGGATGTGATACTATAGATGGGGCAACAAGCCTATTATGCTAATAGGCGCGCCTCCAGGCTTGACGCCACCATTCCTGGCATGATTAAGACGTCCATTGCTAATGTTGTGACACCCCTGAGTGTAACTATTGATTCCCTTGCGGGACAGATAGTGGTGTGTGAGTGAGGCCAAGGGGCCACTGATGAGGTGACAGCCCTAAAGGCCGCCATTGTTGAGCTGAGGAATGATGTGGACCAGCTGAAGTCCATAGACATGTTTATGATTTTTGGGACTGTGGAGATCCCCGACATGCCAGCAGATATGGATGTGCCTCCAGCTACCACCGGAGATGATATTCGAGTTGAGGAGATGGCCACTGCAGAGTTTGAGGCTGAGACTGACGAGGAGCAGCTTGGAGTCGATGATGAGGCCGCTTATGAGGGCCTTATGGTAGATTAGGAGGCTATGGTTGATTCAGTGGTGCAGATCTCATTGGCAGACACACCTATGGTTGATCCTAGTGGAGCTAGGAGTGTTGATGTTGCACCGGGCACCGATGCCCCGACAGATGGAGCGACTATGTAGACATGACCCTTCTTTACTTCCCTCTTTTTCACTTTTATTGATCTTTTTAGTGTTTTGTTGCATTTGAGGACAAATTGCTTTTATTTTTGGTGGGGTGAGGTATTTCCATACCTACCTCTTGTGATTATTATTTTTGTTTATATATTGGGTTTTTGTGCTGTGAATTGTGTTTTGATATTGTTTTGTGGATGTTTGAACTTATGGCTCCTTGTTTTAAATACTAATGGTTTTTGACCCTTCTGAAAAATTTTGTCACCTCTTGTTGTGTTTGATTGTGGTTGTTCCTGTGCAAATTTGAGTGTCGGTTAAGATCAATACCAATGACATGAATAGTGCTCTTAATCAAACAAAATGAATGTGCGGCTACGATAAGGTCAACTGAAGTTGCATAGACAATATGTGAACTTTTTGCATCTCATTGTGACTAGCCGGTTATTAAATGAAGTCTCTTGTGATGAACATTGCACACTAGCAAAAGTGTAGATTTGTTTGATATTGGTGCCAATGCCTTGTATGATGAGCTTACCATGAACCCTGTGTGATGACACCTATAATTTTCCTCGTTGGTCCGGTTGATTAAGTGATGCAAGCTCTTTAAATGATCTTAGGCAACAATTTTGAAGAGTAAATCAATTTGACAATATACCTCTTTTAATTTGTGGCTAACCTTGTGAGATGTGTGATTTTTGCTTGAACACCCTTTGAGCCTTAACCTTTTCTCGGAAGAAACTTGATGCAATTGTAACTCTCTCTTTATCCATACACCCATAATCCTCATGAAGTGTGGTTTGTTTTAATAGCCCACTTAGGCCAAACGCCTAAGTTGGGGTGTGGTGAAAAGAGAAGGTAAATCAACAAGTGCAATGAAGTTCCCCTTTATCCATAGTTTTGAAAAGGATGGAACCCCTCCATACAAAAAAAAAAGAGGAGAAAAAGAAAAGAAAAATGAAAAAGAAACGAAACGAAAAAGTTGTGAAATAAAGTTGTGAAAGTTGCAAAAGAAATTGGGTGTCCAATATTTCATGGGAAATGAAGAATGGGGTGAATTTTGAGCATGGGTAAAAATGTCGAAAAAAGGAAAGAAAGTGATGTTCATACCACATTTCATGAGGATAGCAGCCACTGAACCTAAATGTCCATACCTTTACACTCAGCCCCATTACAAGCCTTGAAAAGAGCTTTTGGATCTTGAGTGAGCTGAAGCGAGTGTTGAGTGGAAAATAAGGGCAAACCTATGGGTGAAGTCATGCATGTATTCGTCCTTGTGAGTGTGAGAGTTGTATGCGATTCTGGAACTATAATGTGTTGAACAATTGTGTAAATATGGAATCATTCTTTGTGTGAGGGCATTTGAGTACCTTTGTTGAGCTTGAACTTACATTTGAAGCAAGTATTGTGAACTTGAGAATCTTTGATAAAGGTGAGTCACAACTTGAATCTTGGAGTGCACAATATATCCTTGCATGAGTAAGTTGAATCTTGTTGTGTGCAGTCATGATTGAGTCTTTTGTAGCACTGTTTGAGATATCCCTTTTGAACTGCTGAACTTGAGTTCTACTTGAGGACAAGCAAAAGTTTAAATTGGATGTATTGATGAGTCCGAGATTTGGACTCATTTAGAGCTTTATTTATAAAGATTTAGTGTCCTAAAATGCTTATTTTGTGTCAATAAATGATGTAAAACCCTTGATTTCTAGGTATATGGATTGAGGAACAAAAGCAAGGACACTAATTTTCAAAAAGGAACAAAGCGAGTGGAAAGAACGAAGAAATGCAAGCCTGGTGATCGCCAAGTCCGCTTGACGAGTCATCGAATGGCTATTTTACCGCCTAAACTTCCAGTGTACCAAGCCCCGAAAGAAAGAACCAAGGTTGCGAGATAAAGGAGTAGTCGGCGGATCGCCGAGTGGTTCCGCGATGTAGTGTTGAATCGCCCAAAGTTATAGATCTTGAGGAAGCTGAAGGCCAAGGCAAAAAGAGCGATAGAAATGACCAAAGGGCGGCTCGCCGAGTGGATCGGCGAGCCCGACTTACTGCGCCAAGTGGCTTTTCGCAGCATATTTTTGGCGACTATAAATACACTTTTGAACATTTAGTTTAAAAATGAATTGAATAGTATCTGAGTTCATATTATTATTTTTGGAGAGTTTTGAACAGTGAGACAAGTTTTCTCTAACGCATTAGCTATCCGCTCTTAGGTTGGGCAGTCAGGGTTAGTTTTTCGTAAGCTTTGAAGAATTGAAGTTTTTCACTTTCAAGAAATTGGAAGTGGGTCTTTGAGATTCTTCGAATTTGAACATTGTAAAGATAAAATTAATCTTAGCCAGTTGATGGAAACTCAATTTGGTAACAATTTTTATCTTTTTATATTATCTAACTAAAACCCCAATTCTTGGGTTGTGATTATGTGATCCTGGGGGGATTTAGTTTATGGGTATTGCTAATTGTTAGTTTAAATGTTGTTTAGAAGTGAGTTCAATCAGTAATTGTGGTTTAATTT
Organism: Solanum verrucosum; assembly: GCF_900185275.1. Taxonomy (NCBI): domain Eukaryota; kingdom Viridiplantae; phylum Streptophyta; class Magnoliopsida; order Solanales; family Solanaceae; genus Solanum; species Solanum verrucosum. The sequence goes on along the minus strand of NW_026020063.1, from coordinate 6,382,876 downwards.
AAGAATTGTAGTTGCAAATGCAGTTCTATTTTGGTGTTTTTTGCTTGCTCGAGAGAGGTTTGGAAACTAAGCTTATTGATTGATGGTCAGTGGGTATTGGGTTGACATGGGTTCAACTCGAGAGAGTGAAACCGTAAACCCAATCCCACACATTCAGCTCGAGAGAGTGAATGGACTAAGGTGTGGGCTATTCTTATTTTGTTTGCTTGTTGATGTTCGAGAGAAATCAACTTGATTCGGGGTAAATTTTTTTGGAAGAAATTTATCTCCTCTATAGCCTAGTTTACTCACAAATATCTAGTTATTTTCTTATAGTTGCAATTACCCATTTGTCTATATTAGCCTATAATCGAATCACATCCCAAGAACTGGTTTCATTATTGTTACTTCCTATTGATTTCCGTTGTTCGTAGTTGATAATCTAAACCAAACCTCCCCATTTGACATTCGTTTCACCCCTTGATTTAAATTATGTTTTTATTCAAACAAAAAAATTCCTATGACTTATTTGATCATATTCGTACTTCCCAATTGATTCTCAAACACGTACCGCTCCCTGCGGGATTTCACCCCAACTCATTTAGTTGTGTTTAATACTGACTAGCGATAGTTGACACTTAGAATTGGATGAAGTTTCCTTGAAATGTTAATCAACTTGTTGCACTCTTTGTGGTGAAGATTCATTTATGAATACGAACGCATCTCGTGGAGTTTATTATTTATTCTGTCCCTTTTGTACTTAGACATGATATCTCTTATGTTTAGGCTTGTCATTTTAGTTTCAGACTTGCACCGCATTTTAGAAGCTCTTGTACTTATGACCTAATTCTAGGATGCTATTTTAGCTTCCGTAGTTCCTACTTATGAAATATTTAGTGCTTGAGGTATTCCACTTGTTGTTTATCTTTCACCTTAATTATTCAGTTAAATTAGTAAAGCTAATGAGTTGGCTTACCTATCGGTTTGGAACATAGGTTCCATCACGACATGTGAAATTTTGGATCGTGACAGAGACTATTGAGTTTATTTATGTATTTCAATCTTCTTTATGCTTGAGTAAGTCTTCCGCTAAATAGTCATCCAGGCCAATGATTCTCTTGGGGATCAAAAATGGTTCTTGAGTGTCAACCATGCCCATGGTGTAGGCTCGGGGCGTCACAGATGGCCTCTTCTTTGTTGCAAACCATGACTAGTCTAAAATGTCAAAAAAACAATCATTCACCATAAAGATCAAAACTTTATACAAAAATCAAACCCCAAACCATTAGATAAAACAACCCTACAAACAAACAAAAACATAAAAGATCACTCTCTGATTGATGGAAACAAACAAACTTGACTTTTATTTTTTTACAAAGAAAACAAAGAGTTGATGAAGAAACTTACAGTGAAGTTGATAACTTGTTTTTTATAACTTGTTTTGTTTGAGAATGCAAATGTAAGAGGATTGGAAGAAAGGGAGAGTGAAGAAATTTTTATATAAAGGAAAATTCTTAAGATTATGGTAATACATTATGTCTTGATAAGTAGGATCCGGGAGGGTTAGTAGTTTCTCTTAATTCTTTACAATATTTTATTTGATTTAATTTGATGAGTAGGAGTCGGGATAAATTTTAAACTTGAATTGATTTAATTGATGAGTAGGAGTTAAAAGGATAAATTTCAAATTTTGGTTCTTGTTATATTTTCTTAAGCATTTTGTTTGATGTGCTAAGAGAGTAAAATTGAAATTTTATTTAATTTAATATAACAAGTAGGAGCCAAGAGAGAAAATTTTGAATTTTAGTTTTAGTGTTATTTCCATTATAGATCCTTTGTAGAAGTGACATAGCATATTTATTTTTAGCTCCTGACATATCAATAAATTATGATATTAATTCTTATAATATTTTATTAAGCACCTTTAATTTTTAATTAAATGAAATACTCATTTGAGATATTTTGCACGTGAAATTTCACAAATTTTAAAAGCTATTAATTATTAAATCATTTAATTTTTTATGTACTATATTAAATTTGTATTATATTACCATATTTAAGAATAGCGTAATTTCTAAAAATAGTCGAGATGTAACATACATTCAATATAAAATGATTAAGAAAATATCACAATAATTAAAATTTTAAATTTACCTGGTTCCTACTCATCAAATTAAATTAAATTAGAATTTAAAATTACCCTCTTTAATCCTACTTATCAAATTAAATGCTTAAAATAACATCACAAGAACTATAATTCAAAATTTACCCTTTTTTCTCTAACTCATCAAATTAAATTAAATTAAATTCAAAATTTACCCTCTTAGGTACTGACTCCTACTCATCAAATTAAATACTTGAGAAAATATCACTTGCATTAAAATTTAAAATCTACTCTCTTGATTCCTATTCGTTAAATTAAAATAAATTAAATTACAAATTTACTCCCTTAGCTCATTAAATTAAATTCTTAAGAAAATATCACAAGAACTGAAATTTGAAATTTATCTTTCTGACTCCTACTCATCAAATTACAGAAAAATAGAATGTTGTAAAGAATAAGAGAAACTACTAATCCTCCCTAGATCTTACTCATCAAGACATAATCTATTACCATGATCTTGAGAATTTTTCAACATATAAATTTGTCCACTCTCCTTTTGCTTCCAATCCTCTTTTATTTGCATTATCAAACAAACAAGATATACAGTGGTTATTTTGAGATTTTCATGAGAATACTGACAGAGAAAGGGAAAATGTGAGACTTTTTTTTGTGTGACTCGTGGCGAGTTTCCGTCAGATAATAAGATTGACAAATTTGATGAATTTATGATCACCGAAAGTTGCAACGATGCTCATGATAATGTTAACTTTTATAGATATTCCAAAAATAGATAGGCCAAGGACCATCTTTACTAAAATAAATCTTTTAAGAATCTTAGCAATTTTACTCAAACCATCCTTTATAGTCTAAGCAATATTTTTTATGTCTTCTCCCTATATTTAAGAATGTTAGAAATTTTATACTTATTTGACCAGTGTAATACTATTGATAAAGTTATTATCAAAATCATTTCAATTGTATTGAGCCCTTTCAAAAGGATTTAATGGTCTGTACCAGACTAGTTTCTTGAAAGCTCGTCGTACTTGTGACAATATTATTTTTTGTTCAAGAAGTTTATTAGATCAATGTTTCCAAAAGAAAGAAAAGTAAGTTGATGCTTAAAATGGATTGAGAAAAAAAAACTTTTGATCGAATTGAATGGTCCTTTGCTTATTTGGAGTTGGTGAGATCATTGAGGTAAATACCATCCTGATTGCATACTTAGTGTAAAGAAAGCATGAGTAAACTAAGAGTTGGATTAAGATGATAAAAAACAATAATGAAATTATGAGTTATATATATAACATAAGTTTAAAGCGTGAATACAACATCATTTAGGATATTGTAGCTATATTATTTCAAATAAAAAATAGTAGTCATGTAAATATTACTATTACTATCCACAATTTATAAGATAAAAACCAAGATTGTTGTGTGAAATTTACTACACATATTGAATTAAATAGCAAAATTATCTCCTATCTCAACATTGTTGTATGAGTGCATGAGGGTCATTAGCAGGTTTCGACATATTATGGAAGTCTACCGGTTTCCCATTGTTTTGCTAAACTTTCCTCAAATTTATGCTTGTTTGATTCAAATTTCTTTATTTCATTGATGATTTGTATTTATTTGAGAAATTTGAGAGCTTAGTAGGGTACAAAACATGTCACATAATCATTCAGGCATCATAAAATTAATATTTTAGTAGGTGATATGATATGCTATATTATGATTTCAGGATTTATGTTGTCGAATTTATGCTATTACAAGTATTTCTAAACATGTATAAGTGAATCGTGTTAAATATGCTCAAATAAACCACTTCTTATTGTAATAATAAATACACAATCGCCAAGTCTTTTGTAGAATGGGCCTACGGTATGGTATTTGGCTTAGGGGGGGATTTTCAAAATGTCAATATTTTGACATTTAATAGGACCTCATAGCCACACTTTCAATAATTATTTAAAATGTAATTATTTTAGTTTTTTATGTATTTAATTGATGTATTTTATACTTGTTTGATTTGCAATAATACAATTATTTAATAACATAAATGAGTAAACCAAGGAAGATAATATTTTAAAAGAGAACATATCACTTAAAATTCTCATCAGTTATAATTTCAATGTAATCTCCTTTCTTATTCGATTGGATAAACTTTCTTTTCTTTTTATATTTTCATCGTAATTGTATACCATTAATTTTTACATTTTATGTGCTCCCTTTACCATTCAAATTGAAATTGGTATTTTACTTTCATAGTGAAAAGTACAAATTGTATCCCACCGATCAAAATTGTATTACATGACTGTCAAATATAATTTTCTTTTATTTGTATTACAAAAATATTACTGATTGTATCCCAATATAATCTAATCATTACATATAAATATGATTTATGAAAGGTTACAAGATTCTGAAAAATAAAAAACATACATAGTGAAAATAATACAATCTATTGAGGGAAGATATAATATTCTAAAAAAAATACAAATTAACTGTGAAAAATAGGATACATATATGCTTACGAAATACAAATCCATTTGACATACCTATTTTAATGACTACAAACTAAAAAAGAAATAAAGTGTTTTAAATAAAAATACAAATGATGAGTAAATGAAAAACAATTGAGAAACAAAAATTAATATGAATACAATTCTGGTATGAATAAAATTTTACAACCTTCTTCTCTGACTCTCTCTTTCTTCTTCTTCTTCTTCGTCTTCTTCTTCTTCATCTACTATATATGTTCTTTTTTCCTTTTTTTTTCATCAAACTCGAATATGAATTCGTATTCAATTGTGCATTAGTAACCCTATAAGAAAAATTTAAAATTATTAAATATGAATGTATAAAAAATCAAACAATATATGATGTATGGATGCTAATGTAGTTACTACAATCTACTAATATCGAACAATAGTGTTTAAAAGACGAATAATTCGAAATACATAAAAGAGGGAAATCTCAAAAAAAAAAACTTAGTGAATCTGAAAACAAAATCACAAAAAAATGAAAGATAATGTTTAAAAGACGAAAAATTTGAAATACAAAATACTTGGTGAATATGAAAATAAAATCACAAGAAATCTCTCAAAATACTTGTTGACTTCGAATTTACCTTTATTAATGAGTGAAAATCTTTTGAATTAATTGTGAGATTTCTTGAACAACGTGTAAGAAATTAGAAGAGTTGATTTTCTTGAACAAGAAAAGATTTAAACAATAGTGAAAAAGGGAAGAGAGAGAAAGGAGCAATTTGGGGTAAAACCTAGAAAGGGAGGTACGTGGGTAATGGGGGTATTTTTTTAATTTTATTTTTACCGTACATGAGGGGAAAAAAAAGGTCCTATGTGGGCCTAATTTGAGAAATAAAAGGAAAGAATTTTAATTATATTAGGATACAATTTATTTTCTAAAATATTGACATTTTTAATAATTATTTCAAAGTGTAGATGTTTTTAATAATTATGTTAGGGATTGTGACTAGTTTGTTAATTTTTCCTTAGCGTAATTATCATACTATAACTTCACAATTCTACTATATTATCATTTTGGGTTAACATATCTACTAAATCTTTGCTATACAATTGATTAAGGCATAATATATAAATATGTATTTTAACTTTGCCTCAACTCACATTTATGTTCTTCAATTTTGGGTGTGCACAGATAGACACTTCAATTTGTATAAAGTTGAACAAATAGATATATGCGTCACATGTGACATGAAAATTACTACACTTGATCGAGCGATATTAGTGGCTACAAAATATTTATGATCAATGGAGATTTGTTCGAAAAAGTTATAGTGAACCTAATGAGAAGGAACACAACAATTGGAAATTCATATCTCTTGCCCTCCTTTATCTTGTTTCCAACTTCATCCTCTTTTTATTAATGATTTTATTGCTTTAGAATTTTCTAATTAAGTAGTTTTAAATAAAAATCATAATATTAATAATTCAAAATTTGTTCTTACTAATTTTCTTAAAATTTACATTCCAAAGCTCCAAAGGTAAATTTAAATAACCTTTCAAAAACGAATGAAAATGTTTTCAATTACTTTAAATGAAATTTAAATAATATATTTGTTTTTAGCTTCTGAAATATCGATTAATTGTGATAATAATCCTTATAATATTCTATTAAGCACCTTCAATTTTAAATTAATTGAAATATTCATTTTTTTTTATCTTTTACATGTGAAAATTTCATAAATTTTAAAATATATTTATTACTGAATTATTTAAATATTCATGTATTATATTGAATATATATTGCTAATTCATATTTAAGAGTAATGTTATTTCTAAAACAATTTAGATGTAACATATTTTCTACATTAAATGATTGAGAAAATATCATAAAAATTAAAATTTGAAACTTACGTGATTTCTACTCATCAACTTAAATTAAATAAAATAGAAAATTTACTTTTCTGGCTTCTACTCATCAAACTAAATTCAAAATTTTACCTTCTTGACTCCTACATATAAAATTAAATGTTTAAGAATACATCGCAACAACTAAAATTCAAAATCAACCCTCTCTGCTCACTAAAATTTAAAAATTACCCTCTTTGCTCCTTCTTATCATATTAAATAAAATAAAATTCAAAATTTACCCTCCTAGATCCTGACTTCTACTCATCAAACTAAATTCTTGAGAAAATATCACTAAAACTAAAATTAAAAAATTACCCTCTTGACTCCTACTCATTATATTAAATTAAATTGAATCCCAAATTTTCTCTCCTTGCTCCTACTCATCAAATTAAATGCTTAAGAAATTACCAGAACTAATATTTAAAATTTACCCTCTATACTCTGACTCATCAAAGTAAATTAAATAAAATTCTAATTTTACTGTCGTAGCTCCTACTCATCAAATAAAATATTGTAAAGAATGAGAGAAACTACCCATTTCTTCTTGAAGACATAATGTACTACCATAATCTTGATAATTTTCCTATATACACAAGTTTCTTCACTATTCCTTTGCCTCCGATCCTCTCGCATTTGTATTCTCAAACAACACAAGGTATCAACTTTTGTAAGTTTCTTCATCAATTCTCTATTTTTTTTGTAAAGAAATAAAAGTCAAATTCTTGTTTGTTTCCATCAATCGAAGAGTGATCTTTATGTTTTTTTTGTTTGTGGGGTTCTTTTATCTGATGGTATATAAAGTTTTTATCTTTATGGTGAATAATACATCATTTTTCATTCTAGACTAGTCATGGATTGTAACAAATATGATACCATAATTGTTGAAGAGATGATGATAGATAAAAAGAAGACATCAATAAAATCTGGTGAATATTGTGAAGCAAGTGCTTATGGGCAGGATTTTGAGTGTCTCAATGAGGAAAATCGGTGTCATAGACAATGTTTCAATTATCTAAGTGATGAAGAAGAAGGTGTTTCTAATCGATTTAAGGGGTTTGGATATCCCTCTCCTACTAAGGTGTCTAAGGTGCAACAGTTTTTCTCTGAAGAGAGCTTGCAGAACACATAGCATGAAGCTGACATTGCAATTGAAACATAAGGATTGGCACAATTCAAAACCTTTGTTTGAAGCAACATGGACAAATCTTGTTGATACTTAAGTATGTTTGAGGTACCACTTGAGATTGTAGGTATTACCTTGAATTCAATCTTAGTTAGAAAAAGAGAAAAAAAAAAGGCAGAGACATTTACATGGGATCCTAACTCTTGGTACCAATTGTAGTCAAGACTTGAATATCTTTTTACATTCTTTATTCTTCAAAATAAGAGGTGAGCAAGCTCCCACCTCTTAATATTTTTCGAAGCATTTATTTTTAGATTCTTTCCTTTAAAAATAATAATTTACATTTCCTTTTTTGGGTTGTCCATTGTAAAATGTGACATTAGGCTAATCCCATTAGTGTGAGACACTTATTTTACTTTATTGGGTCGTTCATCTAAAAAATTGTGACATATCTTTTTTCTTTAGGCTTTGAATATCACAAGAAATATCATTTTTCTATTTCATCATGTTCATATTGTACATTTTCTACTGATGATCTTCTCTCAGATTCTTTGTAGTATTAATCATCTAAAGGATTGAACTACAATTGGCCTGATTCCTGGATAAACAAAATATGTAGGTGTCATGACGGCTTGGTCATATACCTAGTGTGATTTTATTTTAGTCTCTTAATAAAAATTGGGACAGAATTTATTAGGACAGATAATTAGATATCATTTCGATATTTGTCAAGAGATGTTACTAGGATAGAATTTTTGAGGAAGACCTCAAAAATTCCAACAAGTTTCGTCAAAAGTTTGATAGTCAACTTCAAATGATCTCCAGCATCGCTTGAAGTTCAAAGTCGACTTCAAAATCTCCGGCATTGTAGAATGGAGAAAAAATAAATTCAGTAGACGAGCCACCAACACCTTGTACAAATTTCATGTAACACCTCGGTATTTGAAAGAGCTAAATTTAGAAAGAACTAATTTGGAAAGAGACAAGTCGGAAATTTTTCAAGTTGTGCTTAAGTTGTGAATTTTGGGTAAGCTTAAAATGACCATAAGTTTCACTACATGATGAGTTATGTGGTCCATAAGATATCAAATAAAAGTTCCCTGAATCCCCTTTCCAACACCACCGATTTTGATAAATTTTGAGCTCGTATGAGGGAGATATGCCCGTTTGAAGTCAGCATGTCTAGTTAAGGAAAGTTACCCAAATTAGAGAGGGGTATTTTGGTCTTTTCCTTACCCCATAAGATTAAAACGAATTTAGTAAATATTTTGGTGTCAATTATTATTTGGGTTATTTTTACAATCCTATTTTATGCTTAGGGTATTGAGAGGAGTTCAAGAATAGAAAAAAAGGAGGAACGGAAGAAGGATCAAGGTTTCTTGCAAATCAAAGATTTATTTCGCCAAATCGAGGTATGTAAGTTTTCATAGTGTTGGGTTCGTCCACCCACATGTCAATCATGATTTACATGTTCAAATTCGCCCATGAAGATTGATGAATTCAAAATCTTGATAAGTATTCCTGAAGTATTGATTTTGTTCTTGAATTAGGATGGTTTTGATGAGTTTTTGAGATAAACGTATGAGTTTGAGGCTTGTTTTTTAGTTGATTCTCATGTACTTGTATTGGGTGATTGAATCTAAGGAAAACTTGAGAAAAGAAATCGATCCTAGATGAATTAGGTTCAGAAATTGAGAAGAACAATTCTTTGGGATGTTCTGGGAAGAGGTTGGAGCGGCGCGCCCCCGATGCGCCAGAAGGTCTAGGCCGGCGGGCCCCTGATGCGCCAGAAGTTCTGAGGCGGCGTTCCCCTGATGCACTAGACGATCTAGGGCGGTGCGCCAGAAACCAATCTTTGAAGTTCAGGGGCTAGCGCCCCGAGTCAACAGTGCGCCAGGGTCACCTATCCCTACCTTTTTTTCATCGTTTGCTCCGTCAAAGTCCTTTTAAAGTGCACCTTTACTCCCTATTGATTGTAACCAATCTAAACTACATCTAAACATCAAGAGATCATTGATAACATGAATCATAACCCTTGAATATATAATTCAATTTAAAGGTAGAGTTAAGAGTAAAGTCCTGAGAGTTCTTTCAAGTCATTTTGAGAAGTCTTTTACAATCTTTTAAAACTTGTTTTAAGATTTGAGTACTTTAGTTTGAGGATGAGTAGAGTTGAGTTTCATTTTCAAAATGAATATATGGGAACTAAGTATTTACAAGAGTATATGTTTTTACATTTAAAATGAGGGGAAACACCGATTTCCAAAGGAGTTCATGAGGAGTTTTGAGTACTATCTTTTTTAAGAGAAACCTTTTGAGTAATAATCTCAAAGTTGAGGAAGGAAAAATGTTCTTTTGAAACACATGAGCTATGTTATATTTTGGCAGTAGTATTGACCACGATATGGGGGAGGGTTCTAACAACTCACAACTCCCATAAACCATGTAGCCAACGTGGGTAGAAGGGGTCATACTTTTTAGATAATTCCTTATTTCTTTTTAGCATAGCTTAGTGGATCTACTTAGTTGAGGAGTTCTATACCCTAGCAAGGTATAGGAAAGTTCTGGCAACGTGGGTGCGACGTTGTATCATCACATAACTCATAGTGATAGTTGTCGGTTAGAGAATCTTCTAACCAGTGTTTATTTTTTATTTTACATACAAACTGAGTTATATTATATTTTAAAATACATTGAGTTGTTATTTACTATTTTAAAAGCTTTTCTTTATATCACATTATTGTTATTGTTTTTATCTTGAAATAAGTTGAGATTGAGTTGAGTTGAGTTGAGATTGAGTTGAGTTGAGTTGAGACGAGGTAAGTTGTTTCTTCAGTTCCAGCTCAAGCTTATATCATATTTTAGATTTCCCCTTACATGCTCGTATATTTCATGTACTGACGCCATTTGGCCTGCATCTTTCATGATGCAGATACAGGTAACTAAGATCATCAACCAGCGCTTCGTTGATCTAGTTGAGTTCAAGAATTTCCAGAGGATCGCTTATTTATTTTTGAGTTATTTCAGTTTGTTAGGATGATCAGGGGTCTTTTCCCGACATCCCTCATAGTATTAGAGGCTTTATAGATAGATAGACAATATTTCATGAGTATTTTCATTTTCAAATATTAATGTTCTAGACTTGAGTTGCATATTCTATGTAGTTGAATGTTCTATTAAATTCTGGGTTTATTATTTGAGTTTATCTTTTAAGATTATTCTATGTTAAGTAAGTCTTCCATTGAGAGTTGAGCAAGGCCAAGGGTTCGCTTGGGGCCATCAATGGTGTAGGCTGGGGGCGTAATATTTCCCTACAAGATATGAGTTACAACGATCACAAAGTGCTCAAGAGCAAAATGTTGATTGCTCACATCAGTCATAATGATAAGGAATTTTGTACACATTTTCTCATTAATCTTTTTCTTAAAGTTTCTTGATCAAGTTGCTTGCTAGAGCGATATTGTGTCCATTAATTGTTCATTTTCGAGTTAAGGAACAGATGAAAGCATCAAATGGATGACTCTTTCAAGATACCGACTCATTCACCTCGTTACAGTTGGACACTCATCAAGCCATCTACCTTGTTCAGTGGATAATCATCGAGTCAACCATCTCGTTACAATGGACATCATTTTTTCACTTGCAAAGAGGGCCATTACATGATTAGTCGGAGGAGGCTACCATTGAAGAATATTCATAAGTCACATCTATTCGGACGTGAAGGATGCTCACCTTATTTATTACACTATGAAGTCGGAAGAGATTGGCGTTTAAAGATATTCTTAAGTAACATCTATTCGGAGGTGAGGGATGTGAACCTTATCTATTCCACATTGAAGTTTGAGGAGTGTGACGTTGAAAGATATTTTTAAGTCACATATATTCGCAGGTGAAGGATATTCACCCTATCTATTCCACGTTGAAGTCGGAGGAGGTTGACATTGAAAGATATTTTTAAGGCATATCTATTCGGAGGTGAAAGATGTGCACCCTATCTATTATACAGAGAAGTCGGAGGAGGCTGACGCTGAAAGATATTTTATAAGTCGCATCTATACGAAGGTGAAGGATGTGCACCCTATCTATTTCACGTTGAAGTCAGCGGAAGCTGACATTGAAAGATATTTGTAAATCGCATCTATTTGGAGGTGAAGGATGTGCACCCATCTATTCCACATTGAAGTTGGAGAAGGCTGACGTTGAAAGATACTTTTAAGTCGCATCTATTCCGAGTTAAAGGATGTGCACCCTATCTATTCCTCGTTGAAGTCGGAGGAAGCTAATGTAGAAAGATACTTTAAGCTGCATTTATTTGGAGGTGAAGGATGTGCACCTTATCTAATCCATATTGAAGTCGGAGGAGCCCGACGTTGAAGAATATTTATATTACATTACAGGAAGTGGCAGTGTTCACATAAATCCTATCGATGAATTATCATTTGTCCTACCGATGGACATGCATTTATTCTTCCTAAAGATTCTACCGATAGATCATCTTTATTCGTCCTACCGATGGACATATATTCATATCCTATAGATGGATTATCTTCATTCGTCCTACAGATTGACATGTATTTATATCTTACTGATGTACCATTTTCATTCGTCCTACCGATGGACATTGATATACCGTGAGTTTACGGTATTTTTAAAACATTTCACTTAAGAGTTGTGTGTGTCTAGGGCCATTTTGTATTGGTATTAATGTGTTTTTATCATGTTTGCAGCAAATAAGTTCGGACGTGAAAGTATCGAGACACAACTGAAGAATTGTGCAAAAAAGGACATCTACGAAAGTGATCTATGGACCGTAGGTCCAGTCACATTCCATAGATGGTGAACATAGATGGAAAGGCAAAGCTTGAAGGAAAAATCAGGGAATTCTTCACTAAGTGTGGAACAACGACTACAAACTACGGATCGTAGGTCGACCTACGGGCCATTCTACAGCTCCATCAAATGATTCAGAGAAAGGGGTTCCAGTACATGATTTCAAAAGTCTAAGTATGAAACTTTGGAAGAGGATCTACGGACCATGGATTGAACCACGGTCCGTCCTGCTGGTCCGTCGAATGCAACTGAGAGCTGGAGTTTTTGAGCGTTGGAGAATTGTCTAAGTCCTAAACCATAGAAGGGACCTACGGACTGTAGGTCAGTCCATGGTCCATAGGTCAGTGTCGTAGATTGAAACCGCGTCCAGAAACTTTATTTCCTTATTTCGTTTCCGTTTTATTTGGGACTTGTTTTTCTATATATAGGGCATGTAAGCCTCGTTTTTGGGGGTTAGACCTTCTTACTTTTGTTCTAGTTTTTGGCTTTGGAGATTAACTTGCAATTTAGCAATTCTTGATTTCCTAAGTTTGTTTTGAAGATTTGACACTAAAATTCAAGTTGAGATTCTGGGTTTATTCTTCTTATTACGTAACTTCATGATTTCTTCATCTAAAAATATGAATTGTGTTCTTGCTATTATGGGTAACTAAATCCACATCTAGGGTTGTGGGAACCATGTGCGATTAACAATGTATGAATAGTAACTAAGTAATTCTTGAATAATGTTATTGCATGCATTGATTGTTCTTTCGTTTAGAATTCTTCTCAATGGTGGACAATGTTAGAACTCGCCTTGTTGCTACATGCCAAACCAAGGAGGTAGTTAATAAGAAAAGAATTATCAACATAGATTTAGTGTGATACTATCTAATAGTCAAATGTCAATTGGTGCGAGGGTAAAAACTAAGCCATACATTGATGTGATGTATAATATGAGGTAAATGTAAGGGTTAGTAAATTATATACACAGCCGGACCAAGGTGCTGGGTGAAATTCTCTAGTTACCTGACCAAGGAATTAGAGATACCTAACTTATCACTTTGCATGTAATACACTAGGAAAGGATTACTGCATTATGAGCTTATGGGGAACACGTACACCCTAGTTATTTTCTCTCAATGATAACAACAAAGTTTGAATCCTTCTCACTTGTTACTTAACTACAATCAAGCATTTGTTTTACAAATCCCCCCCTTACTTGTCTCGGAAATACATTGACTAAATGAATATAATCGTAGGTTAAGTTTAAGTCTAAACCATAGTCCACGTGGGATCGACCCCAACCTACAAGTTGGTTTCTTTACTTGATAACGATTGCTTATACTTCTTTAGGGAGGTGTAATTTGAGCGTATCAAATTTTGGCGCCACTGCCGGGGAATAAGACTTTTAGATTAAGTTTAACTACATTATTGAACTTTAGTCAAATATTTCCTAATTTTACTTTTTTTCCGTTGTTTTTGTTTCTCTCAGGTTCCTACTCTTGTGTATGCCAAGTACACGGAGCCAAGGTGAACCACTTACTCCTTACGATCCAGAATTGAACAGAACTTTGCGAAGAATGAATAACCAAGGAGTCCCAGTCAATCTTATCAGAGGAGATTTAGGTGATGGGGTTGAGTTGCAGCCTCCGAGAGTACAGGATCCTCCAGAACCAAGACTGTGTGATAACTATAGGGTTAACTTTAATTCCCTAAATCTGAAGGACCTCTTGTTCTACCTCCTCTACCTCCGGGGCATACATTCGTGGTGACTAGCAATTTGATGCAAATGCTTACAGCGAGGGGTTTGTTCTCTGGTTTGGCATCAGAGGATCAATATAGGCACATATCTAAACTGAGGAGTGTTTGCAAAAGTTGTGTGGGTCGACCGGACTTGGACATGTATGTTATTAGATTGAGAGTATTCCCTCTATCATTGACAGGCGATGCTGATGTGTGGTCTATTGAGCTTTCTTATAACTGAATCTACACATGGGACCAATTAACTGATGTGTTCCTGGCAAAATAATTTCCAGTGTCAAAGAAGCTGAACCACAAATATAAACTCAACAACTTGGTAGCACTACCTGGAGAGTTTGTGAGTAGTTCATGGGACAAGTTCGCTGATTTCATAAGAGGTGTCCCGAATTACCACATTGATGATGAATCACTGAAGGAATATTTTTACTGAGGTCAGGATGATAATAGTAAGGCGGTGCTTGAAACTATCACTGGAGGTTCATATGGTGAGTGCACTTTTGAGTAGATTGCTGAGAAACTAGAGAAAATTTCCTGAAATAATAAAGCTAGGAGCACTAGAAAGTCAGATATTGGGAGAAACACATTTGCAGTCCAAGCTACAACTAATCAATATGCCGATGAAATTCGTGAGGAAATGTCTCAAATGAGGACTGGACTGGGGTTGGTGTTGAAGCATGTGAGTGGAGTACTGAAAAGGTAAATGTTGTCAATTATTTTACTAGAAATCCACCACCGGTTGAGGAGTGTTACTATGAAGAGGATACTTATGCGGTAAATGATCAGACGGGGGATTTCCGAGCTAACACCCAAGGTTCCAATACGGATAATTGGCGCCAAGGTCAAGGAAACCAAGGTCGGAAAAATGGAAACTACAACTTAGAGGGTCAATATGTCCTGGATGGAACTACAATCGCGACAACAACTACAACCAGAACAACTATGGCAACAGGAACGATCAGGTTGGGCCTTATGTTCCTCATTAAAATAGGGAAGCTGGAGGTAATATGTCACGTATTGCGGATATGATGCAGAAGATGATGAAGAGGTTTGATTCAAATAATGAGAATGTGAAGGAGATGCGAAATGACTTGTCTGGTATTGGTCAAAAAGTTGATGCCCATGCAGTGTCAATCAAGCATCTTGAGCAGCAGATAACTCAGTTGTCTACTACAATAAACCCACGTCAACTTGACACACTTCCTAGCAACACCATCCAAAATCCAAAGAATGATGGGCATTGTATGGCAGTCACTACTCGAGGGGGTAAGCAGACCATTAATCCACCTATGCCGTCTGGGATTGAAGTTGAGGCTAGTAAAATGATGATGTGATTGAGGTAAATGGAGAGTACTAGAATGCAACAGAGAAGGAAATGGAGATAACACAAAAAGTTGTTCCCATGCCTAGACCTCCACCTCCTTTCCCACAGAGGTTAGTGAAGAAGACTGAAGAAGGAAAATACCGCAGGTTTATTAGAATGTTGAAGCAGCTTTCCATTAACGTACTGTTGATAGAAGCTTTGGAGAAAATGTCTGGATATGCGAAGTTTATGAAGGACGTGGTAACTAAGAAGCGGGCCGTGAGTTTTGAAGATGATGATATGTTGCAACATTGTAGTGTTATTGCTACAAGGTCCCTTATGCAGAAGAAGGAGGATTCTGGTGCTTTCACTATTCCTTCTACCATTGGGTTGCTACATTTTGCAAAGGCAGTGTGCAATTTGCGTGTTAGTATCAACCTGATGGCATTGTCTATTTACAAGAAGTTGGGTTTAGGGGATCCAAAACTGACTGTGATGCGACTGCTTATGGTCGATAGAACTATGAAGAAGCCCATTGGTGTGCTCCAAGATGTATTAGTGAAAGTGGAGTCATTTATCTTTCCAGCGGATTTTGTGATGCTTGATTATGATATTGACTTTGAGGTTCCCATTATCCTTAGGAGACCATTCCTAGCCATTGGGCGCGCCTTGGTTGATATGGAGAAAGGGCAGATAAAGTTCTGATTAAACAATGAAGAGGTAACTTTCAACATTTGCAGATCCATGAGGCAGAGTAGTGAGCTCAAATCGGTATCAGTGGTGAATCATATTCTAGAGAGTGGCTCTGAGGTTTCCATTGAAGAGAGGTAGGGTGTTGATGCGCTAGCAGCGGTAATGATGAATTTTGAGGGTGATTGTATTGAAGACTATGATGAATTGGTCGCTGCACTTGATAGGTTCGAATTCCGTTCAAAACTAAAGAGATTGGAGTTAGCTATGAAGAATCACGACTCTCCACCTGCAACACCGTCTATTGAGAAGGCTTCGATATTGGAGCTTAAGGCTCTACCATCACATTTGAGGTATGTATTCTTGGGGAGAAATGGTACTTTACCGGTCATCATTGTGGTAGATTTGAATGTGACACAAGTTTAGGAATTGGTGTCCGCGTGTTGAAGAGGTTCAAGTGGGCTATTGAGTGGACTATTGCGAACATTATTGGGATTCCTCCTGGTATTTGTTCTCAAAAAATTCAACTCGTGCCTGATCACAAGCCTGGTATTGAGCACCAGAGAAGACTAAATTCGTCTATGCAAGAGGTAGTTAAGAAGGAAATCATCAAGTGGTGATGCTGCAGTTATTTATCCAATTATAGATAGTAGTTGGGTGTATCCTATTCAATATGTGCCCAAGAAAGGTGGGATTACTGTGATACCTAATGAAAGAAACGACCTTGTTCTGATGTGGCCCGTGACTGGATGGAGAGTCTGCATGGACTTCTGGAAATTAAATGCTTGGATAGAAAAGGACCATTTTCATATGCCGTTCATGGATCAGATATTGGACCGACTTGCGGGTAAGGATTTCGTATTGTTTCCTTGATGGTTATTCGGGCTACTATCAGATTTCTATAGCTCCAGACGACCAAGAGAAGACCACCTTCACTTGTCCTTATGGGACTTTCGCTTTCAAACGGATGCCATTTAGGTTGTGTAATGCTCCAACGACCTTCCAGCGTTGTATGATGTCGATATTTTTTGATATGGTGGAGGACACTATTGAGGTATTTATGGATGATTTCTCTGTGGTAGGTGACTCTTTTGATCGTTGTCTGGATAATTTGGCAGAAGTGCTTAAATAGTGTGAAGGTGCAATATTCTACTAAATTAGGAGAAGTACCACTTCATGGTGAAAGAAGGGATAGTTTTGGGTCATCGGATCTCCGAGAAGGGTATTGAGGTTGATAGAGTGAAAGTTGAGGTAATTGAAAAGCTTCCACCACCTAACTCTGTAAAAGGTGTTAGAAGTTTTCTTGGGCAAGCAGGGTTCTATAGGAGATTTATCAAAGATTTCTCCAAAATTGCACACCCATTGTGCAAATTGCTCGAAAAGAAGTGTCAGTTTGAGTTTGTTGATGCTTGTCTGAGAGCATTTGGAGAGTTGAAAGAAAAGCTAGTTTCCGCACCTATCATTATTTCACCAGATTAGGGGAAACCGTTTGAAGTGATGTGTGATGCGAGTGGAGTGGCGCTTGGTGTGGTATTGGGACAGAGGAAAGAGAAGATTATTCATCATATTTACTATGCTAGCAAAGCTTTAAATGTGGCTCAAAATAACTATACAGTGACTGAACAAGAGATTCTTGCAGTGGTTTTCACATTTGAGAAATTTCTATCCTAGTTGTTTGGTACTAAGGTCATTGTGCATAATGACCATTTTGCATTGAGGTATTTGATGGCTAAGAAGGATGCAAAATCAAGGTTGATTATATGGGTGTTGTTGCTGCAAGAGTTCGACTTTGTGGTGAAAGATAGAAAGGGGATAGAAAATCAGGTTGTCGATCATTTGTCCAGATTGGAGAAAAAAGCTATGCTCAAGGTTGGTGAAAGGGTTGAAATTAATGATGTTTTTCCAGATGAACAGGTATTGGTCGCTTCTCATTATTTGATTCCTTGGTTCGCGAACTTTGCTAACTACTTGGCAAGTAATCTGGTACCATCGGATTTGTGTTTTCACCAAAGGAAAAAGTTTATGCATTATGTGAAGAAGTTCTTTTGGGATGAGCCCTACTTGTATCATAGTTGTGCTTATGAGATTATTCATCGTTGTGCCGGAGGTCGAGATGTTGAGTATACTAGAGGTGTTCCATTCATCGCTTGTTGGTGGGAATCATAGTGGTATTCAGACTGCGCATAAAAATTTTTAAGTGTGGGTATTACTGGCATACCATCCACGAAGATGCTCATGATTTCGCCAAGTCTTGTGACCGTTGCCAAAGAAAAGGAGGAGTTTCAAAGAGGCAAAAGCTTCCTTTGAACCCTATATTGGTGATAGAATTGTTTGATGTATGGGGCATTGATTTTATGGGTCCATTTGTGAGTTCACATGGGATGAAGTATATTCTTGTTGCGGTTAATTATGTATTGAAGTAGGTGGAAGCAATTGCACTTTCCAACAATGAAGGTAAGAGCGTCACCGCATTCTTGAAAAAAAATATCTTCTCCAGCTTTGGTACACCTAGGGAGATTATCAGCGATGAAGGTTCCCACTTTTGTAATAAGTTGTTCAAGGCGATAATTGAGAAATATGGCATTCGCCACAATGTAGCCACTCTTTACCATCCACAGTCTAGTGGGCAAGTTAAAATGTCCAACAGATAGATCAAGCAGATTTTGGCTAAGACTGTGAATGCTAATAGAATTGATTGGTTAAGGAAGCTTGATGATGCTCTATGGTCTTATAGCACCACATTTAAGACTCCCATAGGTATGTCCCGCTACCAACTTGTATATGGGAAGTCTTGCCATTTGCCGGTAGAGCTAGAGCATAAGGCTATGTTGGCGCTAAAGAAGCTAAATTTGGATTAGGGCGCCGCATCGAATCAGAGAATAAATGACTTTAATGTGCTTGATGAGTTTCACCTAAGAACTTATGAAAGTTCAGCCTTGTACAAAGAGAACATGAAGAAGTATCATGATCAAAAGATTGAAAAGCGAGAATTTGTTGTAGGTGATCTTGTGCTTCTATTCAACTCTAGGTTGTGCTTGTTTCCAGGCAAGCTCAAGTCCAAGTAGACCGGGCCATTCTTAGTCATGCAAGTGCTCCCACATGGAGCGATTGAGTTTGAGAATTGTGAGGGAACAAGGTTCAATGTAAATGGGCAAAGGATGAAGGTCTATCTACGAAACGCGGAAAGTGTGCAAGAAGTTGTTGAGGCCTACTATCTTGATGAATTCTGAGTAATCAAGAGGTTTGCGTCGTACTGCGACGTTAAATCAAGCGCAGGTTGGGAGGCAACCCAAGATGTAAAATCTAGCCAACTATTGGTTTAGTAGTTCTCTTTGTTTATTTGCCTTGCTGTTTTCCTTTAGGTAGGAGTTTTTTTTTAGTGTTGGCAAGATATAGCATAGGGTCTGTGCCTAAAAAGTGTCTAGAAAATGTAAAAAGAAAGGCCTAATGATTGCTACATGTGTAGGGTCGAAAAGCAAAATTTGTAGAAAATATCTGGTGCAGAGATCTACGGAGACCATCGATGGTTCGTAGGTCAAACTACGGACCGTGAATGGTATCCGTAGACCCAAGGTAGGATCCCTAATTTTTCTAATTGTAAAAGGGACCTACGGACTCCATCTACGGTCCGTATGTCGACCCATGAATCGTAGACGGGGTCTCGTGGGTCGAAACCCTAGTTTCTGGCCGACCCAACCCAGACCTTTATTTATAAAACCCCTCATTTTTAAAACATTCCCCCATTACCTAAACTCCCCCCAATCGTTTTTAAATCCTCTCCTCTCTTAAAATCCCTCCATATTACTCGCATATCCCATAGATCACTCCCCTTCCATTTCCCCATAAATTCCAATTCACTTTCCTCTCTCCCAAATTCCCTCATTCCCCAATTTCCAGAGTTTTCGGTGTCCGTCTTAGGCGAAAAGGCTAGTAAGAAGTTGTTGGAAGTCTAAAGTCATCACTCCATCACCCACTTCCTTTGCTTGTAAGTTAATCGACTTCCCCTTCACTTTGAATTCCGGTTCATTGTTGTTATTGAAAGTCAGGAAGTGGATCTTGACCTTGGGTATGATATTATATGTGTTCCTCATGAATTGTATGTTAGAAACACCCATGGGACGATAGATATTGATTGTGTAGTCTTTGTAATTAAATAACTCGGTGAAAATTTGGTCTAAATGAAAGTTTCGAACTAGGGTTCCTAGTTTTGTATGCAATACATGTTGAAGAATGAGTAATTGGAGCCCTAGGGCTGACAAACTATCATAAATTGTGTTGAAATGCATGATTAGATTTAGGATGAATGATTGAAATTGTCAAAATTTGTTCAAATATGAGGCATGTCGGATACTTGGCACATACTTGATCTACGAGACCCCGTCTATGGACCATAGATCAGGTCTGTGGTCTATGGAACATAGCAATTCCACTAAGTGTGGAACCACGGAGGTGGACTACGGTCTGTAGGTCAATCTACAGACCGTTCTGCAAATCCGTGGTTCCCATCAGAGCCCAACCTTCTGGGACTTCTGACCTACGGAGGGGATCCACAGACCGTAGGTACCCACTATAGGTGGCCACTGAAGCCACTGTCTGAATTTTTTTTAGTTTTTCGTTTGGTTCGTTCTTTGTTCTAAAAAGAAATTGAGTGTGTTTTTCGTTTATATTGGTACTAATTCTTCCTCCATAGGTACTATGTCCCCAAAGAAAGCTCTAGTCGTCACCGCAATAAGTAGATCCAAATCAACAACACAAACCCGTCGGCTAATCGACGAAGATACTGCTGACCCCGCATATGAACCCCCCACTGGAAGGACATCACCCACAGCACCCCGGACTACCTGGAATCAATCCAAGCAGATGGTTCCCAATGTAGTCACTGCCTCCCAGTCTGATGAGGAGGATACACTGATCGGATCACCGACTAGGTTTCCTTTCGGCTCTGAGTCCCACTCTGCTTTCGAGGCTGCTTCTGGCTCCACTACAGGCTCGAGTTCACATGGCAGGGTCGCCTCGTCTGATAAGGCTACTAGTTCGAGGGAGGTTCCAGTGCCACCAAACATCGACCCTGCTCCGGTTGCTGAGGAGCCTAACAGATTGTGCATTGAGGGTCAATGGCAAATCTACAAGGATGTCAGGATGTTAAATGAAAAAGAGAAGATGGCCCGGCTTATCACAGAGGAGTGCAGAGTTATCACAGGGAGCCTCCACACCATACCCGACATCCACCGGCTCTTTCAGCAACACAAATATGAGTTGATAGCTCGGCTCCCCGGGACTTATAGTGAGGAGATAGTAAGGGAGTTCTATGATTTCTACGCAGCCACCCTCCGAGGATCTATTCATAAAAATGCCAAGCCTAGAGCCCAGGCACCACTCATGGCAACACTAGTGCATGGGTTTTTTGTGGATATATTTGAGACCACCATCCGCCAGTTCCTCTACGGCCCTGGCCGTACTTGGACACTCAATACGGTTGAGTTTGACTACAGATGGGACATCGTACGGAGCGGGGAGTTCCAGCGAAGTGCAGAGAAAAGGAAAACCGTATTACACTGGCTGGCAAAGTACATTGCTACTGACAGAGAGCGAGTAGAGTGAGTCACCACCCCGGGCATAAGCATCAAGAAGGCCACTCTCACATTGGTAGCCAAGTTCTTCTAGATTTTGGTTCGGAACAGGGTATCACTCACTAAGGCCAATAATGCGCTTACTTGGGATAGAGCGGTGATGGTTGCGGTTTTGGTAGCTCGGTTCAAGATCGACTTTGCATGCATGCTGTTGGCAGATATCCATGAGAGGGCGTTCAGGTCTACCACTACTTTACCCTTCCCGTGTATGATTCCCAGTTGTGCAAGGATTTTGGGTGCCTATCTAGCATTGTGACAAATTGGTACAGGCGACCGGAACCCTTGACATCGGCCTTATACAGGATGAGGCCAACATAGCTGTCCCACGACGTGGTCCATATATTCAGGTGCCGCCATTAGGAGCAGATTTAGTAGCTGATGTGGAGCAATTGTAGGGTGAGGACCTTGCCTCTCTTGCCCACACTAATGATTCCCCAGCCTCCCCATCTCAGGCCGCCAGTCGGGCCCCTAACTCATCCAGAGCCACCCCATCTTCCGGAGCTGTTGTTGTGCCCTTGGCGCGAGTTCAAAAATTAGAGGCTCAGATGGCCACACTGCTCCAACATGTGAAGCCATGGATGCAACATTCTATTGCAGAGTCCGGGGATAGGACGAAGCGAAGGATAGAGAGAATGATGGACCAGAAGGTCCAGGCCGTTCATAAAGCTTGGATGCCTTTGAGTTGAGAGTCCTCGAGCAAGCAGTCCCCACCACAGATCTCTCCTCTTTCTAGAAGGAGTTGGAAATCTCCGGGTAGACCCTGATATCATCCTTGCCCCACCCACAGATGATCCATAGTCTGCACCACCCGCATTGGCTGATGATACAGTGCTAGACGCTCTATTCATAAAGGATATAATGCATCCAGAGCCCACGTGTTCCCAAGGGAAGAGGCCCCGCTCCAATCACACTTCTGATGCTACTGAGGATGCACTAATTAAGAAGCGGGAGCTCCGTCAGAGAGAGAAAGTTATGAGAGCCTCCATTATGGACGAGGATTTGCGCCAGTAGAGGGTTCGTGAAAGTACTCTTGGAGCCTCGAGTTCTAGGCCCTTAATTGAGGTTGTGGCTGCTCTGAGAGATGATGAGAGCACCATTGATGGTGCGGTTAGAGTGATTGATAGCACTACTGAGGGTGTTGTGTTAGATAATGTGGGCACTACTGAGGGTGGCCCAAGTGTTGATATAGCGGTCTTCGGGAAACTGGACCCACCCATTTGTTAATGAGTCTTCGGCACTATGAGCCACAGGTTTACTTCACCCAATCCTCTACTCTTTACTTTTTGTGCATTGGGGACAATTGCACTCTATTTTGTTGGGTGTGGGGGAAATAGATTGTGAGTGATAGGGTTAAGTCTGAGTAACCCAACTCATAATCCTCCCTTGGGTTTTTCTTTCCTGTGTTCTTTTTTCCCAAGTGACTATTTTGATTTTTGTTGAACCGGCTTGTGTTAGGAGTGTGTGTGTAGAAGCATGAGAAATAATGAAACATGATGGCATAATTAAGAATGAAAAATGATACCTGTCCAAAATTTGTGATAACTACTAAAATCTATAGTCTAGAATAAGTTGAATGTGTTAGCTCTGAGTATGACATGATAAAGAACCAACTTGATCTCATGACTTAAGCTAAAACTTGAACTGGGTAATCTGATAATTTGATAATGAAACTATGTGCCAAGAGTGTGTGAGAATGGTTGATTGTTCAAACAGTTTTGTGTCAATCTAGAACTTACCCCGTTGGTCCTGCTAGGATAATCTAGGCTAGAAGTTAGGAAGTGATCATAGGCCATTGTTCAAAATAGTCCACTTAAGCCTAAAATGATCTAACCAAATGGTAGCATTATTCCCTTTTGATCCAAATATTTGAGCATAAAATTGACCAATTCTTTTGATTCACCTAACTCACCTTCCCTTAAAAACATTGTCTTGGCCCCGGTCCCTCCTTGGACATGTGCACCATGGCTTAGGCCAAAAGCTTAAGTTGAGGGTGGGTAAGCCCAAAAGTTACCTTGATCTTGGCCCTGGTCCGACATCGGACATTGTGCACCTCAACTAATGTAAAATGCATAAGTTGAGGGTGGCTATGGAAAAGGAAACCAAATGGAAAAAGGGTATGAAAAGAGTTCAGTGTTGAACAGAGGAAAAAGTATGAAAGAGGATGTGACTTTGTGCAAAAGAAGCAAAAGAAAAGTGGGAAAAGAAATAAAAGAAAAGAAAGTAAAAGAAAAAGAAGAAAATGAGAAATAGGAGTCAAAAAGTCAAAAGTCGCATCCTTGGTTGAAGAGAGTTAAGGGAAAGAAATTGAGATCAAAAGTTGCCAAAAATAGGTCAAGGAAGAGGTAAATAGCCAATGTAATGTCAAAGAAGGAAGAAAGTCACTAAAAAGTACCTAATTGTACCACACCTGACCCTGAGCCTACGTTACAAGCGAAGAAAAGTCCTATTGTGATCCTAGCAACTAGTTTGGAGAGTCTAAGCAGTG
The DNA here is from genome assembly GCF_900185275.1 of Solanum verrucosum. NCBI lineage: Eukaryota > Viridiplantae > Streptophyta > Magnoliopsida > Solanales > Solanaceae > Solanum > Solanum verrucosum. The sequence goes on along the minus strand of NW_026020063.1, from coordinate 6,358,595 downwards.
AAAATAAGGGCAAGCCTATAGTATTGAGCACTAAATGTACTTGAAGTCACTTCTTAGCGCGAGTGTTGAATGAATCCTTAAATTCAAAAAAATCATATGTTATGTGTGAAAAGGATTTCGTTTGAAGTGAGGGCACTAGTTACATTGTCAGAAAGTTGGTACCTTGGTGATAGTGAAACAGTGTATGTTGTGTATGATTGGTCGATCTTTGTCATAATTTGATCTGCATGACTTAGCTTGTTGAGTCTAAGAGAAAATATTTGCACTCAAAAAGAGAATCGGGATAGAAAGCCATGAGATTGTTTGTGCTTGAATGTCTGCTTCTATACAAGGGTCGCTTAGAGTCTTAGTGCGTCGCTTGAGGACAAACAATGAATTTAAGTTGAGGGTGTTGATATACCGTGAGTTTACGGTATTTTTAATACATTTCACTTAAGAGTTGTGTGTGTCTAAGGCCATTTTGTATTGGTATTAATGTGTTTATATCATGTTTGCAGGAAATAAGTTCAGACGTGGAAGTATCGAGACACAGCTAAAGTTGTGCAAAAAAGGGCATCTACGGAAGTGACCTACGGACCGTAGGTCCATTCATGTTCCGTAGATAGTGAGCGTAGATGGACAGGCAAAGCTTGAAGGAAAAATCAGGGAATTCTTGACCAACTGTGGAGCCACGACTACAAACTATGGACCGTAGGTCGACCTACAAGTCATTCTGCAGCTCCGTCAAATGATTCAGAGAAGGGGGTTCCAATACCTGATTTCAAAAGTCTAAGTATGAAACTACAGAGGAGGATCTACGGACCGTGGATTGAACCACGGTCGATCCTGATGGTCCGTCGAATGCAACTGAGAGCTGGAGTTTTTTAGCGTTGAAGAATTTCCTAAATCCTAAACCACGAAAAGGACCTACGGACTGTAGGTCAGTCCACGGCCCGTAGGTTAGTGTCATAGATCGAAATCGCGTCAAGAAACTTTATTTCCTTATTTCGTTTCCTTTTTAGTTGGGACTTGTTTTTCAATATATAGGGAATATAAACCTCGTTTTATGGGGGTTAGACCTTATTACTTTTGTTCTAGTTTTTGGCTTTGGAGATTAACTTGCAATTCTTGATTTCGTAAGTTCGTTTTGAAGATTTTGACTTTGAAATTCAAGTTGAGATTTTGGGTTTATTCTTCTAATTACGTAAGCTCATGATTGTTTAATCTAAAAATATGAAATGTGTTCTTGCTATTATGGGTAACTAAATCCACAGCTAGAGTTGTGGGAACCATTAGCGATTAACAACGTATGAATAGTAACTAAGTAACTCTTAAATAGTGTTATTGCATGCATTGATAGTTCTTTCGTTTAGAAGTCTTTTTAATGGTGGCCAACGTTAGAACTTGTCTTGTTGCTACTTGCCGGACCAAGGAGGTAGTTAATAAGAAAAGAATTATCAACGTAGATTTAGTGTGATACTATCTAATAGTCTAATGTCAATTGGTGTGAGGGTGAAAACTAAGTCATACATTGATGTGATATCTAATATGAGGTGAAGGTAAGGGTTAGTATATTATACACACGTAGCCGGACCAAGGTGCAGGGTGAAATTCTCTAGTTGCCGGACCAAGGAATTAGAGATACCTAACTTATCACTTTGCATGTAATACACTAGGAAAGGATTACTATTACTAGGATTACTGCGTTATGAGCTTATGGAGAACACATACACCCTAGTAATTTTCTCTCATTGATAACAACAAAGTTTGAATCCTGCTCACTTGTTTTTTAACTACAATCAAGCATTTGTTTCACAAATCCCCCCCCCCTTACTTACTTGTCTCGGAAATATGTTGACTAAACGAATATAATCGTAAGTTCAGTTTAAGTCTAGACCATATTCCTCGTAGGATCGACCCCAACCTACAAGTTAGGTTCTTTACTTGATAATGAACGCTTATACTTCTTTAGGGAGGTATAATTTGAGCATATGAGACATATATTCATATCCTATCGATGGATCATTTTCATTCGTCCTATCGATAGACATGTATTTATATCTTAGCGATGGATCATCTTCATTCCTCCTGCTAATGGACATGTACGTATATCCTACTAATGGATCAACAAATATCCTATCGATAGATTCTCAAATGTCCCGCTGATTGACATGCATTTGTTTTGCCCAAAAATATCCTACCGATGGATCCTTCTCATTTTTCCTACCAATGGACAAACAGTTATAGTGCAAAACATCCAACCAATGGATTCTCATGCTTCCTACCGACAGACATGATTTTATTTGGCCAAATATTCTATCAATGGATTCAAATTTGTCGTATCAAATGGACTGGAAATCATTTTATCACCACACTTATATTTTGGCGATAGATATGTTTGTCTTTTTAATAAACTCACACCACACTTCAACAATCAGACAATGGTTATTAACATTCATGGATTTTGAAGCAAGAATGACTTCGAAAAACCAAGATTATAGCTGATCCACAAAAACATGCAAAGAAGATGGTAGAAAGTAACGAAAGGGATGCTACCCTTTTCTTTAAATTATGCTCTACTATTGAATTTTTTCTTGATTTTTTTGAGAACATCCACAAGGACGCAACACAACGTGAAACCTTTTGACAACAAATTGAGGAGCGACAACCATCACATTCAAACCACACTTTTATATGTAGGTCATTTGTTTGACCAAAATTGGATTTGTCAATTTTCTTTGTCTATGATTTCTTTCATCAATTATATCCGACGAAAGAGACAGTTGTTGACATTTTTGCCTAACATTTTCAAAATTTATAACTTATAAGTTTTATTCATTCAATAGTTCAAAATATATTTTTTAATATAATTTTAAATAAATTTATCGATACTTATCCTTGTTTCTCAAAATTTTAGGATTTTTATCAATTAATTTTAATTACATTTTTTTGTCACAAATGGTTGAATATGCTCATATATTTTTTCAGTTTGATTAAATCATTATTTTTTTGCTAAAACTGCAATTCTTACATGTCATTCATTTCATTCGGTACACTATTTAATATTCATTTTGCTACTTTTATTAATACTAGTTTTCCAACACATGCAACGCACGTGTATACCATGCTAATTAGTATAAATACTTCTAAAATATAAGTGTACAATGTGTAAAATAAAAGCTCGAATCAATGAAAGGTGCAACATATTTAACTGATATTATGATCTTTGCAAGACACATCATACAAAAATATTGTTATGAAGTGAATTGTTGTTGAAAACTTTACTATAACGATTTCAATTATACAATTCTTATAATATATCAAGTATTCAACTTGTTAAAAGTTCATTTTTTAATATGTTACAACACATAATTTAAATGTCGACATTATAGTTACAAATTATTTAATGCCTTCAAGTTTCCACCTTCTTTTTAAGGAATAATACCCTCCGATTTTTTTTACAGATGCATACATATCGAGAACTTGTCGTCGAAGGAGAGTGGTGCTTTGTAATAGTTGTAGAGAAATTCGATCAACATATGTCTTTCTTAGGATGGCTAGTAGATCATTATCAATTTCATAGTCTACACCTACAAAATAAAAGTATTTATTTTTTATAAAATAATCATTGTTTAAATATTTAATTGACATATATAAATAATAATTACATATATATGTACCCTTCGTCTTCTTTGGCTCATTCAAAATTATTAATTCTGCCATTTGTAAATTTTGACAAAAGAAATTTTTGTCAAGTGATATACATAAAATTGAATTATGAAATACAACACAATCATTTATGAGATATTAACAGTACGGTAGCAAAAATAAATATAAATCAAAAATTATATGGTGCAAAAAATAAATGCATATAAGAAAAAGAAAACTTTAAATTTGTATATATATATATATACATACACACACTTGTGGACCAACCTAAAAAACAAATGAATTGCATATAAGAAAAATTGCATCATATATTACTAAAATAAAACTAATAGATCTACATAAGAATAAAGATAAAAGAGTTCATACAAGAAATAGGATAAATGAAAGGATATAAGCTTTTAAGTAACAAAACAAAATGAAAGAAGAAGAGGCATACATGTTGAGCTTGTTTCATCCAATGATGAGGGTTACACATATACTTAATATCCATTTATATAAGATATTTAATGACTAAAACTTAATATAAAATTATTATTGATGGTGTTGGATTAATGAAGGAAAATAGAGGGCCAAAACAGGTTTAATGGTATAGTGTACAATTTTCAAAAGGTTGTAAATGATATTATTTGTAGTTAATATAACATTAAATAAGACAACCAAAAACATTGTGAGTGTACTTTAAGTTTTGAAGAGGCGGTAAAAGAAAGGAAATTATTAACATTATTTAGCTTAACTTTAAATAAGGCAACAACGTGTGGAATTTTTATTAGGAATTTGAAGATGCTGGAAAAGGTATTATTAGCATTTACATAATAAGGTACTTATTTAACATATTTCAGTATACATTGCAAGGCAATATGTATAGTGATATTACATTTCTACACAAAATAGTAGCAAGAAATTTCAGAAAGAGAAACAATCATAAATAAAGAATTAGAATTGAAACAATCCTTTCTAATTTGAAAAAAATCTATAAATGATAAAAATCTTACAAACAAATAATATAAGACGGAAAAAGAAGAAACTTTACCATAGGTGTACGTACAAATTCTAGTAGAAGAATTCAAGATAATAAATTTTTATGTGGTAGTGGTATGTATTGATTTGGCTACAACTCTTCATATTCTTTAATTTAAGATTAAAAGGGGGAAAATCTTGATTCATGTATTTATTTAAAATTCTAGAAATCCTAAATGACTCTTGTTCTTCCACATTCCCTTTCTAATAAATAACTTACAATTCAAAAAATAGTTAAAATAATATTATTTAATTAATTAGATGTTTAATTTAGTCTAGGGTTAATTAAAAAGGGGGAAATCTTGATTCATGTACTTATTTTAAATTCTAGAAATCCTAATTGACTCTTGTTCTTCCACATTCCCTTTCTAATAAATAACTTAAAATTCAAAAAAATAATATTATTTAATTAATTTAATTTACTCTAGAGGTAAAATGGTAATCTGACTTTTCATCTTTGGAGCTTCCCACTTACGATAATATTTATGAATATGTTATATGATATGATGATGATTCATTTTGGTCTTTTTAGCACAATCTAGAAATACCTTTAAATGAGGATAAGAATTATATACACAAATATTTTATTAATCAATAATTTTGGGCCACAGTCTCGAGCCCACGATTTGAGCTCATTGTATAACTATTCCCTATTTAAGTTTTTATTAGGTAAAAAAATAAAGTGGGTGGTGGGACATTTTCAAGAAGAAAAAAAATCCTAAAATATTCTTATATCCTATTCTGAAAGAACTGCCACTACCCAAAGGCCCTATTTTTTTCCGGTGACAACAACCAGCAAACCACCTCCCTCACACCATTGAAACAACCAAACAAACCATCTTCTCCATCACCAAACAACCACCGCTCAACCCATTGCTCCACCAATCAACCACCCAAACAACCCCAAACTTGCTTCCATTTTCATTCACCAAACAATCCTCCCCCCCCCCTTTGATTTTTCTCTTTTTTTCCCGTGAACCAATGAGCCTTTAACTCTGAAAAGCAGCGAGCTTCGAGTTTGCACATCGAAGCCATTAATGGCGAACACAACTCTAACTATTGGAGCACGCGCCAGATCCAAAAGAATAAATTAGCAACTCCGACAAGTCTTTCAGTTTTAGATCTGCTCGAAAAAGCAACACTTCGGTAACCCTATTAATTCTGTATTTTTATATCTATCTGGGTTTATTTTTCAGCTTCTTTGTTGTTGTTAATTCTACCTAAATGTATTTCCACTTGGGGTTTGCATTGATTTCATTGTTTAATGATTTGTTTTTAGTTATTAAGTTATTGTTGCTACTAATTTACTGCATACTAAATTATTGTTATTTTTGTTTTTGATGATTCAATAATGCTTTAATTATAAGTTTTTCATGTTGCTTTGTTCATATTTTTATAATTATTGGCAAATTATTCCTCTATTTCTTTGTTTAAATTTCTTTTTGTTATTGGTTGATTCATTTCATATTTGATTGACTTTATTTTGATTTTTATTTCAAACTCAGAATATCATTGTTGATATATTGTCACATTGCTTTTGTTTTATTTGATATTTAACATATAAATTATCATTTTGTATTTTAGATATGGTTGCCACTATGGATTTTTCATTATTTTAACCTGTGTGCATTTATATTGTTTCTTACATTACAAGTTAAAATTGGCCGATGAAGAAATTACCATCGATTTCAAGGCCTCCCATGTAAATAAGACGGTTTTAATTTTAAAATTATTATTACTTTCATTTATTATCTCCTCCTCAGTTTGAAAAAAATAAATTCAGATGAGACCCACAGTTTTGGATTTCGAAGGATGTCTAACACCTTCTTTTCGAATACTTGAATCCTTTCCTAGAATCTATTGGTTTTGTATTTTTTCTTTTGTAATTAATTAATTGGTTTCTCAGTTATTTACTAAAATTAGGTGGTGACTCTTTTAAAACTCTTTTATTCTTAAAATTCTTTTAAAATTTAATTTAATTTAATGAGTTATATTATTTTTTGAGTTACCACGATGTTTCACACTATTTGAATAAAGCAGGGATGTAACCAACTCCTACTCATCGGATTAAATACTTGAGAAAATATCACTAAAACAAAAATTCAAAATCAACTCTCTTGACTCCTACTCATTAAATCAAATTAATTAAATTCTAATTTTACTCTATTAGCTCATCAAATTAAATACTTCAGAAAATATCACAAGAACTGAAATTTGAAATTTATCCTTTTGACACCTACTCATCAAATAGATTCAATTAAAGATTAAAATTTATCCTCATGACTCCTACTCATCAAATTAAATCAAATAGAATGATTAAAGAATTGAGAGAAACTACTAATCCTCATGGGCCCTACTCATTAAGATATTGAGAGAAACTACTAAAATTAGTGTCGTAGACAACATTTCAATTATCTAAGTGATGAATAAGAAGATATTTCTAAGATATTTAAGGGGGTTTGATATCCCTCTCCAACTAAGAAGTCTGAGGTGCAACATTTGTCCTCTGAAAAGAGCTTGCAGAACATAGTGCATGAAGCTGAAACTGCAAAATGAAGTGTTGATCTTCCTTCAGATGTAGGGCCTTCTGCTATGGCTGAGTAAAGAACATTTGAATATGAAAATCCAGATTTTAGTGGTTTTGATAAGGAAAATAATGAGTACTGCTTTACGGTAGGGCAAGTATTGGCTGCATATGATACCCTGGATGCCATGCCTAGATTCTATGCAATCATCAAGAAGATTTTGTCTCCAGCATTTAAATTGCACATAACATGGTTAGAGCTAGAGCCTCTAAATGAAGATGAAACCAAATGACTATCTCAGGGCTTTCCAGCTTCTTGTGCTAGGTGTAGACTATGGAACTCGAAAGATATTTAAGATCATCCTATGCTCTCACATTTGTTATGTGCAATGAATGGAACAACTACGATGTAATAAAGATATTTCCATTGGAAGGAGAAACTTGGGCCCTCTTTAAAGATTGGGATATGAAATGGTATCCTAATCTCATGAGTGATAAAAAGTTCAACTATGAGTTTGTAGAGGTCTTGTCAGACCATGTTGATGTTGTTGGTGGTCATGTTGCATACTTGGATAAAGCAAAAGGCTTTACTTGTCTTTTCTATCGAGAAGGATCTCAATGGACACTTGTTGAGGATCTTAAGAACCTGTATCTACATCATTAAAAGATGCATGTTGAATGACATTAATAAATTGAATGTACGAGTATGTAATATAGCTAAATAACAAATAACTTAATGAAAGGACTGGAATAGATAACAATGTACTCAAGCCGAATGTAAAGAAATAAAAGAATTAAATCATTTAAAGCCTTACAAAATACTTTCTCATCTCTGAACACATCATAATAAGTGATATATAAAAATACACTTTAACTCTATTGGGAGATTCTCTAATTGACAACCATCACTATTAGCTATATGATGATACAACGTCTCGCCCATGCTGCTAGAACTGTCCTATACCTTGCCGGGGTATAGAACACCTCAATTAAGTAGATCCACTAAGTATTGCCCAAAGGCACTTAGGATTCATCTAAAAGTATTATCACGTACCCATGTTGGCATAGATGGTTTATGAGGTATGTGAGTTGTCTGAACTCATCCCCATATTGGTGCTCAGTACTACTCCCAATAATATTACCTCATGCTCATATGTTTAAAGGCATAACTCTTCCTCTGGTTTGAGATAATTTCTCAAACTACCCTCTTAAAAGAGGTAACTGGGCATGAAATATCTTTCGAACTCATAACTCATTTAGAAATCAAAGTTTCTCTTTTATTAATGTAAAATTGATACCTTTGGGAATACTTAGTCCCCTTATACTCTTACCCAACTCATACTTGAAAACTCTTTCTCAAAAACATATCAAAATCATATTGTAATATGATCATTGATGACTCGGGAAGTCATACTGCATAAATATTGATGGTATATCTAGATATCATACTGCTTAAACATTGATGGCATACTCGATCGTCATACTAATCATATTTTAAAACTCTTTCTCAAACTCCTTTTTACTTTCTCAAAAACTCAATTTAAAACAAAAATATTCGCGTTAAAAGATTCTCAAAATTTATAACTCAAAATAGGGTTCATGTTGAAATATAGACATGAACAACTTAACTCAAGGATCTCAATAATAATATAGAAAACTCAATACTCAAAACTCAAGAACTTAAAACTCTGTGATACTACTCATCTCAAGAATACTCAATTCATAGGTTTTATCTGAAATATAAACATGAATGAATCAACTGAAGAATCTCAATGCATAACATCTAGCAATTAAAAAAATTATCATTAGAATTTCAAAAGAATCAGTAACTCAAGAACTCAAAATCAACTCAACTCAAGAATACTAAAATCTAGGGATCGAATCCTAGATTACTCTTTTACTGATTTGAAAGTAGATGTAGTGCGTGAGAACGAACTAGTCCAAAACTATGATTGCCTTACATACCTGCAAGAACAAGGTTCTTGAATAATATTTTATAATCTTGAAGAAGAACTTGATTAGAAGCCTTGAGACCCTAGTTTGAAGGAGAAAAATCAAGAAAACCTTTCTTGAGATTTCTTGAATTAGTTTCTTGAAACTCTATGGCCAAGAATTATGATTTTTATTAGTGCTTCATAATTGTATGGAGAAATTTGTGTTGGAAAGAATGGAATTCAGGGAGAAAGACTTACCTTAAAGAAGAATCTTGAAAAAGATTGAAAGAATCTTCAATAGAGTCTTCTACTTTGTTTTTTCCTTAGGGTTTTGCCTTCGGGTTTGAGAGAGAAAAGTATGATGGCTTAAGAGATGAAAATCTTATTGTTTTGGGTCTCTAATTAGTCAAGAAATTCATTTAGGGTTTTCTTAGAGGTAAAAGGACAAAAACGACCCCTTTTAATGTTTTCTTGTTGGCTAATTCATCACTACACTATATTAGGTTACTAAAATGGTCATAATGTTATACTAAAAACTTGAATTGTTGCGAAATTGGTGGCAATGGAAAGAAGATTTAAATATCTTTAATTTGATAGGCTATGAGCCACATAACTCTTTATATTCTAAGAGATATGGTCGTTTGAAGTTAACCAAATTAGAATCTTACGTCAAAACTTAATCGGTAAGGAAACTTTCAACTCAACTTTGTGCTAGGAGATTCTAGTAACCTTAATTGATATCCAAAATCATTTACACAATAAAGGATTTACCTCTACATATATGGGCAATTTAAGAATCACCTGGTATGATCTTATTCACCAATGAAGAATGGTTCAAATCTTAACATAGAAATTGTTGGGGTGTTACAATATCTCTCCCTTGGGATCATTCATCCTTGAATGGTGGCTAAACTGAGAATGGAGGGGAAGGAGTTACTATTACTATATTTTTGACTTCTGAACTTGCCTACTTACATAGGCGAAATTGATTCATACTAAGAGTTTGGAACTGTCTATAGCACATAAGTCAAGAACAATATTGTTTTGAACATAGTCACACTCTATTTGAAGTTATCTTACATGAATATAAGGAATTTGGGCATAAAGTAAGAATAAGACTATTATGCCTTAAGAAATACACCTGCTAGATTTCAAGCCTAGCAACATCTCTAAACCATGCCCTTGTTTATGAATATTGCACCTCATTAGTTGCAACTCATTACGCCTACAAGGATTTATGACTACTCTTACCAAGGTCTAAGTTATACTATCCGCTCATAGTGTGTTCAAGCCTAATCTCTAAATCATAATATGTTAAACATGCGATGTTTATATTAATCTAAACCATAAGAATCAAGTTTTATGCCTCTAAAGGTAATCTCATCCCATGAATACTACTCCTTACCACTACATTCAACCAAACTTCAAGTCCTAGTCAAGAACCACCTAATGCATCATGCATTCATCCACATGCTACTAACACCAAATTCAAACCTAGTACTATAACCACTCCATGGACTCCTACTAACCGATCCTTATAAGAATTACTCATTCTCTCGTCACTTCTATCAACAGAACTTTCATGCATTATTTTCAGGAACTGGCTTATTACTCATCGTAAAACCTTATCTCCTTTTTTCCTCCACATTTATAACGTTAGATGGAATAAACACACCATCACTATTACAATAAGAAATAGCAATCATCTTCCCCATCATCACACAACTACTATCAACAACACCACTCTCAAAGCTAAAAAGGATAGTTGAAAGAGCTTTAGGGCGAAAGATCATAAGCATGGTACATTCGAAAGTTCTGATAAGAATATGCATGACATAACATTATTTTGCTACCCATTACGATAAAATCATGAGTTTGCGAGACTAGCATACTATGAGACATGAGTACTTATATGAATAGGTGCATATCATGATGATTATATCCATAACTTTATGGATAAGATTGAGATCCATGGGCTAAAGTATTTGCCCCTCATTCTGGAAAATGAGCTTAGACGTGAATCTCTCTGAAGTGTATGAGCATAGGTCATAGACACAATTCTGATATTAGGAATATCAACAAGATGTTGTAATAACTTTACTTGAGGAATACACAATATTATGAATGGATTGATATACATCTAAAACTCTTTCGAAAGACGCCACTATCTCATCCTCAACACTTGATTTGGTTTCTCATCTTATCATCTCCCCCTTAGGTTTCCAGCTTACACTTGAAAGCTATGGATCTATTTCATCATCTCCACACTGGTCTATATTCCCTTTACTCTAATACTCTGGAAAGGCTTATCTCTGGCTAATGAACTATCCAAAAGCAGGTACTAAGACCTCTTCTAAGACTTGTTTTTAATATACTCTTCGTAACTTCTTTCGAATTCTATAAAAGACTTTTTGTAACTGTTACCCACATTAACTTAATTGGAACCTCGTCTGATTAAATACAATCTTGGTGCACCTTTTAATGCTCTTGTTACTCTTATGAATTAGTGTAACACCCTGTATGCAAAAAAGGGCAAACTGCAGCTTTCCAGGTGTCATGACCCGGGAGCACCCCCTAGTCGTAACCGGCGTACTCGACCTCGAAGAGGTCTAATACAAGCCTCTTAGCATTCATTCATCGCATAGACACAAAAAAAAACATAAGGAATTTAAAACTTTCTTTACCAAGAAAACATTTCATAAAAAAAAATATATATAGCAAGCGGAAGACTTTCTAGACTTTATACATGATGTCTCAAAACCATCTAATACTTTAGAGTACAAAATTCGGAACTAATCCCATACACAACTTAAACAATACTAAAAAGACATAAAAGAACATATGGGGTATTGTCCTCGAATATATGAGGACTCACATATGAGGACTCACCAAGTCTTCATCTTCAACACTTAGAAACCTATCAAATAGCCATGACATGTCATCATCTCCAAATCCCTACACTTTAGTCCAAAAAGGGAAAGAAAGGGGTTAGCACAATTAAGTACTAAGTATGGAAGCCATGCAAAAACATGCTAAAAGGGACGTTTATTGGAGAAACATGCTTTTATGCCATTTGGTAAAACTTCATGAAAAAATACAAGTATAAGAGTCACAATATCCAACCATAACCAACATACAAGTCATTAACCACTTTAGCACATACTCCACACATAACCCATTCCTTCACCTTAAACCATCCACCTCAAGTAACCCTTGGACAACACTTTGTGAAATGTATGGATAGCGTCCCATACCATCATCCACACTAAAGCATCATCCTAAGGCCACCAAATGTGAACTTACCACTTATCATGCTTCATATCACAAGCCATCATGCACAACTAGTACCAATGTACAACACATGAACATAATTGACAAGTAAGCCTTTTCATCATTTCTTGACCTCTATCTCAAGTTACCCAAAGCCACACTTAAGTGAAACATGAAGTGACCGCCCATACAATCTCTTCATATACACCTAAGTGTTCCTAAGGGTTACCAAAGATAAGGAAATTTACCATTACAATATAACATACTAAGTCAATGTTCACATATAAGACCATAGCCAACCGTATACATACTCAACATATATTCATATACAATCCATGCTTAACTTTAAAGGAACACATGTCATTTCATTATCATAGGACCTCTAGCTAATATAACCTTAAGACACACTTGAGTAAGACAAGAAGTGGCCGCCCATACAACCTCTTCAAGCACACTTAAGTGTTCCTCAAGATTACCTTAGATAAGGACATTTCCTTTACAACATAACATCAATAGACCAACATTCTTTAAGAAACCATTTTGGAGACATTCAAGCACATAAGGGGACTTTCACATAATAGTCGTTAGACTTAGGGAACTCACTTTAGTATCTTCAAAGCCTACTCGTGCCATGTGTAGATAGCATCCCATAATACTACCTACACGTTGTAGAACCTATCCAATAACTAGAGTGCACATCCCACATGATGGGAATAGGCATTAACCGACATAGACCATGCGAGCTAGACATGGAATCCGGTGTCATAAAACCCTACACCATGGAAGGTGTTCTACTTGCCAAGGGTAGAACTAGGACACATCCCATATAGGCACATGGTTTTGGGGATATCCAAAGATGTTCATTGTACTCTTGCCTCATACTCGGGAGAGCTACCATCTTAACTATATCCACTCGGTGCTTGGCCTTACTTCCCATAAAGTAATTTCATTCACATGTATGTACTAGAGAGGGCACCATCATTAGGTCTACCGACCCATAGCACATCTACCAAGAAGGGCACCACAAGGATCTACCGATCAAGGTTCATTAAGGATAGCTCATTAAATCCCCCTGGAAGGGTGCCTTAAGCCTATCGGTCCAAGGTTCATCATTTCACACATGAGAAGGGCTACCACCATTAGGTCTACCGATTTCATGGTTTTACATTTACTTAGGAAAGCTAGACTTATGAAAGGGCACCATTTCTTAGTTTTGCCAATTCAAGTCTTGGCCTAGAATTCCTCTTTTAGCATTTATAGAAAGGGCACAATTTCTTAGTTCTAGCCCACTTCACACTTTCATGCATTCAAGACTTTAAGTAACAAGGAGGGACACTTTAGTCTACCAACCAAGTCACAACATTTTCATTTAAGGATACTTCATAATCCAACATCATTTCATATATACATCATGAGAAATCATACTTTAACTCACAATGCTATCCACTTTACATAGGATCATCACAAGATCACATAAAACTCATTCACATCATACCTTCACATATAGCTTCATATAGGACTTTACATATAGCCTCATTCATATATAATAATATAACAATACAATAACACTCATATAAGGCCCTTCATGGCCTCAATTCACAATAATACAATATTCCAATATTATGCAACAACTTCCCCAATGCCTTCATGGCTACAATTCACAATAATACCACACAAGAACAAGATATAACACTTCCACCAAAGGTGGATTCAACCTACCAACAACAATTAATTCAATAAAGAGAGTTCAAGCTTTCTTACCATAATTCAAAGCCATAGCCAAAATCACCAAAAATCCAAGCAATCACCAATACTTCACTCATAAGGCTTACCACCCTTAATTCACCCATTATCAACAATTAATCATGAATAAACATTAAACAACACAAGAGATATCAATACAATTCACTTTACACAAAATTCCATCAACTTTGAATTTATAGAAATAGACCCACTTCATAAACACATTTTGGGGTTTTGTAGAATACAAGGATTCATGTAGCTTTTCATCTTAAAACATCAAATAAACATCAATAATATCATAACTTATCATTTGAAATCGTTTCATGCAAGAACCCATGAGTTTGAGTAGAAATTAGGCTTTTTCACAAACTTTGGAAAAGTTGAAAACCATTTGAAATTGGCTCTAGGGTGATAGCTTGCCCTAGATAAAGAACTCCCATACCTTTACTAAGATTCCCCAAGAAATTTGATGAAGAAAACGTCTTGCATCCACAACCCTAGCTCCCACTTCTTCTTCTTCTTCTCTTCTTTCTCTCTTCTTCTCTTCTTCACTCAAGAACCCTAACTCTTACTCTTTTAAAAATGAAACAAAAATGATCCACAATCAGCCTAACACAACACTATAACCTCAAAAGAAATGATTTGTGAAAAGACCAAAATGCCCTTAAATTTCCGGACTGACTCCCTGCCAACTGCCCAACTTTCAAAGGGAATAACTCGCTCATACGAACTCGGAATCGAGCAAACTCGGTGGCGTTGCAAAGATCGTTCCAAGGGCTTTCCAAACATAACTGGAACTACTCCTGGATCATCCTGAGCTAGGAGTTATGACTGCTCAAAGTTGGTCAAAAACTCACTGATTTCCACACTTGGCCGAATTTCCAGATCCTGAATTTTTTTCCAAAAATGACTACTTCCAATTTCAAGCTTCTTCATATTCATTTTAAATTGTCGGATGTTACACCAGGTACAGCAGCAGCCAAACCACCTCGGCCATCCACAGCCCGTGGAGTGGACCACGGACCATTTATTAAAGCTTAATTACACCTCATCTGATATTAGGTATAGACGATCGTAATCTAGTATAAACCCAACAAGTGAGTTGGGGTCGATCCCACAGGGAGAGGTATAATTTCAAATTCAATTGTGAAGTTATAAACGCGATTAAAATGGTTGTAGGAATAGAAATTTTTGGAGACTTTTAATTAAATCAAAAGGTTGACATAAATGTCAAGTGGGGGATTTTTATATCAGATAGCAATCACAGCCACAACAATCAACAAGAGTAATCAAATGAGTAGAGGAACTTGGAGGAATGACAAACTAATTGCCAATTCTCGCTAAATGGGTGCTAGGTGATTACTAAAAGTTACCCAATCTTCATGGGTAGGATGGACCTTAGGTGAGATAATTTTCTCTCAAACAACTATCTTGTTTTAATTGAGTTCTTTCGAACCTCAACAAACTAACTATGAAAACCAGCCAACAACCTCACTACATCTACTTTTTTGAGCTAGATAGGTAGAATGAGAAATAGGATTCACTCTCTCGAGTTGAACCCACAATGACCCAATCACTACGAATGCTAATTTATCACCTTGGTTTTACACCTCTCTCTCAAGCAAACATAAAACACTAAATCACATTGAAATAAACATTGAGTAAAGCAATTTAACCGCATCAATAAATCAGACCCACTTCGAATTATCACTATAATCAATAATTTCTAACACCCACTCAACTAAATTAAGCAATTAGTCACATGGTCAAACCCCCATGAGTCGAGTTTTAGCTATTCATCGTAAAAGGCAAAAATTCAAAACCTATTACATGCTCCATAGCTGAGGATTGATTTCCAAAATCTTAAAATAAATAAATCTTGCTTTAATTACAATACCCAACTTGAAATCTCAATAAAAATGCTTCAAACCAACAAAAATAGTGTCTCTGTTCTCAATCTTTCTTTCCACAGTGCTTGGAATGCCTTCTCTCTCTTCAAAAATATCAATTTATACTATTCCAAAATTTTTCCTTTTTGGGGCCAATCGATGAGGAAAATCGGGCATCACCGACCACTCGGTGAATTGCAGACCTCCCTTGTTCATCGCCCTCTTAGCTCAGTTTTTCTTCCATTTCATAGTGTAACTTTCAGCAGTCTATGTCGGGGTTCTCCAAGTGGTTCAGTGATGTGCCCTTAGTTCTTTTTTATCGCCTCTCTGCTTGCAGCTTCACTGATAGTGTTGTACACTTTGCCCTCTTCGTCGATCCATTCGGAGAATCGCCAATAGGGAACACCCTTCACCCAAATTTCTCTCATCTCAGAGGTGGTGTTATGTAAAATTGGGCGGGCTAAGATCCACTCGGCGGACCGCCGAGTGGCCTTAGCGATCACCAAGATAACTTTTCTTCACTTCTTCAGCTCTTTAGTTCCTTTTTTTCTGGTTATGTCCTTGCTTTGCTCCTTAGACTCCATAGTTGTTAATCAACATTTAAACATCAGTTTAGAGCATAAATTAGGCATTTGAGGACACTTATACTATCAAAACTAATCCCTAAATGAGGCAAAATCTCGGACTCCTCAACACCCCCAACTTAAACTTTTGCTTGTCCTCAAGTAAAACTCAAGATCGGCAGTTCAATAAGGATGTCTACAAACAGTGCTACAAAAGACTCAACACAAATGCACACCACAAGGTTTAAACTACTCATACAATGATCACTTGTGCACTCAAAGTTTCAAATGGTGACTAACCATCGTCAAGTGTGCTCAAGCTCACAATGCTTGCTTCAAATGCAAGTTCAAGTTCAACAAAAGTATTCAAATGCTCTCACATCAAAGATGATTCCATATTCACACAAAATTTCTTAACAATTTAAAGTACCGAAATAACACGTAACTCTCACACTCACAAAGATGAACATATGCATGACTTCACCCATAGGTTGCCCTTATTTTCCAATCGACATTCGTTTCAGCTCACTCAAGATCGCATAAGTCTTTCCAAGGCTTGTAACGGGGTTGAGTGTAAAGGTATGGTTATTTAGGATTAGTGGCTTCTACCTTCATGAAGTATGGCCTGAACATCACTTTTCTACTTTTCTTTAACATTTCAAACATACTCATAATCCACCCCATTATTCAACTTCATATGAACCACCGGACACCCCATTTCTTTTGCAATTTTCAGTACTTTATTTCACAACTTTCTCTTTTTCAATCATTTTTTTCTTTTCTTTTACCTCTTTTTTTTTACATGGAGGGGTTCCATTTGTTTTTCAAAATAACTGGTCAAAGGGGGATTTATTCACACTTTTTGACTTTCCTTCTCACCACACCCCCAACTTAGGCTTTTGGCGTAAGTTAGCTATTCAAACATACTGATACTTCATGAAGGTTATGGATGATGGGATAAAAGGGTCAAAGTTGTTCAAGTTTCTTCCAAGAAAAGGATAGGCTCAAAAGGTGTCAAGCAAGATTCACACATCTCACAAGGGTGGCCACAAAAGAGGCATATTGTCAAATTGGTTCACTCTTCAAAAAATTTGCCTAAGATCATTTCAATTGTTTGCTTCACTTTAATCAAACAGACAAATGGGGAAAATTCTAGGTGTCATCATATACAATGTTCAAGATGACCTCACCACATAAGGCATTGATACAATCATCAGACAAGACTCCACACTTTCTAGCTAGTGTGCAATATTCATCACAAGAGACTTCATCCACAATCGACTAGTCACAACAAGATGCTCAAAGTTCATATATTGCCTATGTAACTTCTTTTTCCCCATCGTAGCCGCACATTCATGTAGTTCAATTAATAGCACTATTCAAGTCATCGATATTGACCACAACCGACACTTGAAAATGTGAGAGAACAACAAGCTACCACCCCACCAAAAGCATCCAACATTGTTCTCAATGTTATCAGAGAACACACACAACACAAAATAAACAAAATACAATAAAAATAGAAATAAAATGAGAGGCACTAGCACTAAACAAACAGAGTAGGGTGAAAAGGAATCTTCACTAGGTGGCCATTTGGCGAACGGTTACAGTGGTCGCCGAACCAAACGGCAAACCATCGATTTAAATGCAATTCACCGAAATATCTAGTGGCGACCGAGATTGGGTGCGCCGGACAGCATCGACGTATCACCTAGGATGCACAGAAAATCACTAAAATTTCCAAGACTCTAACCCTGTAGGGTTGTGCAAAAGGGTGGAGAAAGTTGGGCTCGCCCAATCTACTTGGTGCATTACTAATTATTCCAGTGTCTCAACTCACTTTTGGTGCCACAAAAGCGGGCAAAGTCATGATCGCCAAATCAATTCAGCGGTTCAACAAAAGGTTCCTGGCGTCGTGAAATCATCCATACCTGCACATTAAACACACATTATTCAAAACAACTAACACTTGGGTTGCCTCCCAAGAAGCACCTTATTTAACGTTGTGGCTCTACATGGAAATGCTTTCAAACATCTTCCAAGAACACCACTTCGATCAACCAAAATATAGCTTCAAGCGTTGCCCATTCATCTTGAAGGTTAGACCTTCCTTACCTTCGACTTCAATGACCCCATTAACACTCGCATCACTTTAAATGGACTGGACCACTTTGACTTGAGCTTTCCCGGGAAGAGTCTCAGTCGAGAGTTGTAAAGCAACATAAAGTCTCCAACTCGAAATTCCCTCCAATGGATTTCAGAGTCGTGCCATTTCTTCATTTTCTCCTTGTAGAGAGATGAACATTCATATGCCTTAAGCCTGAATTTGTCCATTTCGTTCAACTGATCTACTCTTTCTTTCAAGGCATTTACCCAATCTAGATTTAATGCTTTGTGTTCTAGTTCAATCGGTAGGTGATAAGATTTCCCAAAAACCAGCTAATATGGGGACATGCCAATTGGTTTCTTGTAAGTAGTGTGATATGCCAAAAGAGCATTATCTAGCTTTCGATACCAATCAATCCTATTTGCATTCACGGGCTTAGCCAAGATACTCTTAATCTCCTGATTCAAAACCTCGACTTGGCCACTCATTTGAGGATGATATGGCGTTGCCACTTTATGTTTCACTCTGTATTTATTCAATGCAGAATCAAACAACCAGTTGCAAAAATGTGAACCTCCATCACTTATAATAACCCGAGGGGTGCCAAATCTTGGAAAGGTGTAGTGTTTTAAGAATTGAACAATGCTCTTCCCTTGATTATTGGGTAGTGCCACTGCTTCCACCGATTTAGAAACTTAATCCACAACCACCAAAATATACTTATTATCAAATGAACTCACAAACAGCCCCATAAAATCTATTCCCCACACATCAAATAACTCAACTTCCAGAATAGGCTTAAGCGGTAACTCATGCCTTCTGGACATCCCACTTTGCTTTTGGCATTGTATGCATTTCTTGACAAATTCATGAGCATCTTTGTAGAGGGATGGCCAGTAGTAGCCACTTTGCAGATCTTAGCGGTTGTTCGAACACCTCTATAAGGACCACTAACCGACAACGCATGACAAGCATTTAGAACTTTATTGACTTCCCCTTTCGGCACACATCACCGAATAATATGGTCTGCACATTATTTGAATAAATATAGTTCATCCCAGAAATATATTTTGATATCGAACAAGAACCGTTTCTGTTGATAGAAGTTTAGGTCTTCCGGTATTAACCCACACACCACATAGTTAGCAAAATCGTCATACCAACGAGTCTACATAAGAATGGCCATGATACCTGCTCATCAGAGAATGAGACATTTATGTCTAACTCGAGCTCATCCTTCTTTTGGCCCTCCAACCTAGATAGGTGATCGGCCACCTGATTTTCGCACCATCTTCTATCTTTGACTTCAAAGTCAAATTCTTGCAAAAACAATATTCATCTTATCAATCGTGGTTTAGCATCTTTCTTTGCCGTTAAATATCGTAGGGCTGCATGATCATTGTGAACTACCACTTTGGTGCCTAGTAAGTATGCTCGAAATTTCTCAAATGCATATACAACCGCAAGTTATTCCTGCTCTATAACAGTGTTGTTACGTTGAGCACCATTCAATGTTTTGCTTGTGTAATAGATTGGATTGAATATTTACTGTGCTTTTGTCCCAAAACATAACCCAACGCAGTCCCACTCGCATCACACATCACCTCAAACGGTTCCGACCAATCTAGGCTAATAATCACCGGAGTAGAGATTAATTTCTCTTTCAGACACTTAAAGGTTGACATACATAAGTCATCAAATTCAAATTTCGCCTCCTTCTCCAATAGCTTGCATAATGGGAGTGCAATTTTTGAGAAATATTTGATGAATCTCTAGTAGAATCCCTCATGCCCCAAGAAACTACGAATACCTTTTACTGAGATTGGTGGTGGTAGCTTCTCAATCACCTCAATCTTTGCCTTGTCAACCTCCAACCCCTTTTGTGATACTTTGTGACCCAAAACTATACCTTCCCTACCCATGAAGGGACAATGTTTCCACACATCTTTGAAGAACCTGCCCAAGGTGTGACAAACATGTTTCAAAAGAATCGCCCACAACTGAGAAGTCATCCATGAAGACTTCCATTGAATCTTCTACCATATCAGCAAAAATAGACAACATGCAACTTTGAAACGTCGTCGAAGCATTACACAACCCGAATGACATATTTTTGAAAGAGAAAGTGACATAGAGACAAGTGAAAGTGGTTTTCTCTTGATCTTCCGGTGCAATTAAGATTTGATTATACCCGGAAGATTAGACAATATATTTATCTCTAGATGGCCAATCAAAAAATACTAAAACAATAATATAAAAGTAACTTATAATGACAACCAATAATTAATTAAAAAAACCATAAATAATCAACATTCAATTTGTAGCTACTGCCCCAGAACTAGGGCTTTAGCCACTAATCTCTAAGAAAAGAAGGAAGAAGAAAAAAACCCAGAAAAATATTGATAACTTTATACTTTGATGCCCTATGATTGATCTCCCCCTCTAGATTGATGTCTATTAATTATTTCTATGGACTATTTATAGACGTAGAAAACCCTAAATAAAATAATTGAGTCCAAAACAAATTGGAAATCAAAACCAAGAGGAATAAGAATTTTGCGTGAACAACAGTGGTTGTCGCCCAGCCGCCTCACTTTAATTTCCTATGGCTTTCCTTGAGTGTCACGTGGCAGCAGTGCAAATTTGTGCAATTTCACTTGCCCTATTATTCCTTATATATTATTATATTTAATTTAATCCATTAAGTTGCCTACTTGATTTTCTTCTTCAATCTTCCATCTTTAATTCATTTTACCTCCAAACTTCTTCAACTTTACACCAATTTACTCCTACAAATAAAATACACTATTTAGCATAATCCATAAAATTCATGCTCAAAAAGGACAAATATAAATAATAAGTGTGAGGCAAATAATGATTAAATATATATTTTTGGCCTCACATCAACACCCCACAATTAAATTTTTGCTCGTCGTCGAGCAAGCATTAAAACTCATCTCGAATAAAATATACTAGGAATGTCATCAATTTGGTTAATGCAAACAATTAGGCCATATACCAATTTCCAAACATCAAGTACAATTCTCAATCATTATGCAAGACATCTAAATAAATAACAAATCTCTAACCTCCTAACCTCAAGGAAGGAGTTTGAAATCATCAAATTTAAGCTTTCTCCCCTACTCTCATCAAAGAAAGTTAATAAAATCACCTATCCATCATGAAACAACTGCCCTCACAAGAAGAAATGGTACACACACTCAATTTAAAATATTGAATATAAATTAAGGACTTCAAATCAAGAACAACTCTCACACTCACAAAGAAAGTTCACATGTATGCACAAAGAACCATGGGCTTTCCCACTATCTACATCTCCACTAATTAAGCATACTTGAAAAAACCATAGGCGTGCCCATTATGTACATCTCCACTAATTAAGCATGCTTGAATAGAATCAAATAGGACTTTAACGGGTTGTAATGTAGGCTAGGGGACGGGTAGGAAAACTATATAATAGTGACTTACACTTCCTTAAGCACTTTGCACTTTAAGACTTCATCACCCATGTATTCACCTCGACTTTTCAAAACGTATAAATTGACTCGTATCTTCGTTGAAAGACTAGGAGGGTGGGTAATAAATTAAGAATGATCTGTTATGTGATATTTTAAGTGTTAAAGTGTTGTATCTCATGTTTTGAAGTTAGGTAAGTAGAAAAATAAAAGTTGGCCAAAGTTACCGTAAATTCCTTTTTAAAGATTTGTCTGAAATTTTGGTCAAATGTCTCGGATGTTTTCTCCCAATCTATTAAGAGTTATAGTCTCTGCGACCTATGAAATCAAAGGTCTACGAGTCTAGTTTCCAACGCATCAACCCGTTTGTTCATACAACTTTAGAATGGAGAGATATTCATGTTTTTGCAAGACTGCGCAGGCAGGCAGGTGAGGTGGGTCCCCTAGGTCGGTGGAACTATACATATATCATCTTCTTCAACTTTTCTTCATTTTCCTTAGTGAACAACCATAAAACTCACAAAACCTACAAAACTCACTTCTAGGACAAGCCAAGTTACTAATTTTCGTGACTTAAGTCCTTGACAAAAGTTGTTCTACGCGTTGAGCTCGTCAACATGATATAATTTGAGGTGTATTACAAACTTATAATCAAGGTAAGACCCTTCTTTCATCGACTCTAGCTTTGAAAAGTCGCAAATAGCAATTTGCGACGAAAATACATATCTTTAATCGGATTTTCGTTGTATCTTCTATTCTTTTGTGTTGATTATGATCATGTCTTGTTGTAGTATCAAGGGGGGTTGTGATTAAAGTTATTAGGACACGTGAATTCAGTGAAAAAGGTATGTTAAGGCTATCCCCTACTTATGGCATGTTTCCTTAAAACTTAGAAGCAATGTATTTGAGTTGTTATCCTTGATATACTTATAGCCGTGATTGTTGATTGTTGGCTGCTCAAGTTGATATAATCCTCCCTTGTCGGGACTCTTATTTAGTCAGTAGCGTCCCTATGTTGGACATGACTTAGAGGCTATTTGTATAGATTGCTTATAACTAAATTGCTCGTTTTAAGCGATTAGATTGTTATTGTTGCCCTTAGGGCTATTGTGGTTAGCTACAGGAATGTGTTCTATGCCTATAAGGGTTATGTTCTTCCTACAGGGCTATATGGATGCCTAAAAGGGCTATGAGTTGCCTACGGGGTTATATTGATGACTAGAAGGGCTATGAGTTGCCTACAGGGAAATATTGATGCCTAAGAAGGCTATGTGCTTCCTACAGGGCCATATTGTTGCCTAAGAGGGCTATAAGTTGTCTATAAGCTATGTTGATGCTTAAGAGACCTATGTGCTGCCTACAGGGCTATATTAATGCCTAAGAGGGCTATGTAACTGCCTACGGGGCTAGGGGGACTACCGATAGGGGTATATAGGCTAATTGGCACCTTTCGAGCTTGTGGGGACCTGAGTAGGTGGTCTTGTGTGCTGTTGTACCTGCCGAGCTTATAGGGGATTGGTTAGGTTGTTGTTTTATTATTTTTGATAAGGTTAGATTTAGGAGCAGGTCAGTACACTTATCTTATGCTTGATTTATTTATCAGATTATTCTAGTATATCAAGATACCTCATCATAGTCTATTGCCTTTCATACTCTGTACATTATTTTGTACTGATGCCCCATTGCCTTAAGGGCGCTGCATTCATGCATTCGGATCCTGACAGACTACCAAGTAGACCTCCTCAGCAGCAAGATTGACTTTTATTCGGTTGGCTAGCCCGTTTCCTCTGGAGCTGCCAGATTTGGGAGGTTTGTTACCTTTTGTTGTATATATCTTTATGGGTAGGCTGGGGCCCTCTCCCGCTAATCTTTACTACTCTTAGAGGCTTGCAGACAAGTGTGTGGGTTGTATAGCTACGTTATGGCCATATTGGGCTATGTTGTTGGTTTGTTGAAGCTTGTGAGTTGTTTGATATATTGTATTGATATATACCTACTTTTAGTTTTGGTATAGATATGGTGGCCTCAACGGACCAATCAGGACTTCTATGCTAGTTGGCTATTTATTTATATGATCTCTTGGGATTAGTTGTTTCTTTTATAGATCAGTTGACAGGGTCCTTGTCGGCCGAGGGCTTAGTTTTAAGCCGAGATATACTTGTTTGTTTTCTTGATTGCGTGTGGTTGCCATGTGCTTGTAGCAAATGGTTTAGCAGGGTCGGCTTGGGCCTCAGTTTTGGCATTAGGAGCCAGTTGCGCCCCTCGAGTTTGGGGTGTGACAAACTTGTTATCAGAGCAACATCATATCCTAGGGAGTCTGTAAGCCATGTCTAGTAGAGTCTTGTTTATAAATGTGTTGTGCACTATATCCGATAAGCAAGAAGCTACCGGGCATGTTAGAATGACTATCCTTTTTTTGCCTACCTCGTGCTATAGAACGGTATCTTAAGGGTTGAGGTTTCTGGCTTATAATTGATACTTATATACAGATAGAGATGACTGACACTAGACAGACCACAACTAGCCAGGGGCTAGATACAACTGCAAGTGAGGGTACCGGCAAGGTACCACAGGTGGAGGTAGTCCATTATGAGACCTAGGGGGAGACATCTTCTCATCCCCCTATAGCTTCTCCACAGCTTCAGGAGCATCCGAGGGCTACAGGACTTCCGGCTCCACCAGCAGTACCACCTCTAGTTACTTTTATTCTATATGATCAGGATTTCAAGAGTGCAGTATATATGTTAGCACAGTTAGTAGCTACACAGTGCCAACCAGTTGCACCAGATGTTGCCAAACTTTCTAAAGGGCCCGAAAGTTCGAGAGTTCGTGAATTTCTTGCCTTGAATCCTCCACAGTTTATAGGAACACATCATAGAGAAAACCCTCAGCACTTTGTTGATCAGCTTCATAGGATCTTCAGAGTCATGCATTCCTCAGCGACTGAGTCAATTGAGTTAGCAGCATTTCGATTGCGTGATGTTGCAGTATTGTGGTATGAAAGTTGGGAGAAATCTAGGGGAAAAGATGCATCTCTACCCACTTGGGATAGCTTTACAGAAGCTTTCATAGATCATTATTTGCCTCGAGAGATTAGGGATGGCCGGGTGGACCAGTTTCTGAACGTCCGACAGGGTGGCATGAGTGTCCGAGAGTACGAACTGAGATTTGATTCATTAGCTAGATATGCACTAGCATTTGTTGATACGATGCATGACAGGGTGCGTAGATTTGTGGGAGGGCTTGACTTAGACTATATCGAGGTTTGTTCTACCACTGCGCTAAATGATAATATGGATATCTCGCGGATTCAGGCCTTTGCACAGGGCATAGAGGATCACCGACATCTACAGTATACGAATGGGAGGGTCGAGTGAGAGACAAAAGTGGGCAAGGCACGTTGGTTCGCAGGGAGATTTTCCAGGGTGGTCCCAGACCCTGATATTCTATTAAGCCACCTAGACCTCCACCATAGCAGTTCCAGGGTAGTAGATTTGATCGTCAGGAACAGTAGGCCCAGGTGAGGGTTCACGAGCATCAGGCTCGCAGCAACAAAGGGGTCCAGGCCAGGCTAGCACATCTCCTCCGCGTTGCGCTACTTGCGGTAGAACGCATTTTTGAGAGGTGTAGACAGGATTCCACAAGTTGTTATTCTTGTGGACAGGAGGGGCATGGGTAGAGAAACTGCCCTACCACAGGTCAGTCGACCAGGTCAGCAGTAGGTTCCTCCTCATCAGCACAGTCTACAGGGCGTGGACCCTAGACTTCAGCACGTAGAGATAGAGGCAGAGGCAGAGAAGCAGCATCTAGTTCTGCTAGTGGACAGAACCATACATATTCATTAACCGAACAACAAGACTCAGAGTCATCACCAGATGTTGTGACAGGTACATTGATTGTTTGCTCCCATTGTGTTTATGCTTTGATAGATCCTCGATCTACTTTGTCTTATGTTACTCCATTTATTGCGGGGTGGTTATGTATAGTAGCAGAGTCATTAGATCGACTCTTTATTGTATCTACACCAATTGGTGAGTCTATTGTTTCCAAGAGAGTCTATCGAGGTTGCACGGTAGAAATTATCGACCGTCAGACCTCTGTAGATCTCGTAGAGTTAGAGATGGGTCATTTCAATGTCATTATGGGTATGGACTGGTTAGCGTCTTGTTATGCTAATGTTGAGTACCGGACAAAGATTGTTAGATTCCACTTTCCAGGAGAGGCAGTTCGGGAATGGAAAGGCGATACAGTAACGCCGAAAGGTAGGTTTATTTCCTATCTTAAGGCAAGGAGGATGATTACCAAGGGTTGTATTTATCATCTTGTTCACGTTCATGATATAGATGCAGAACCACCGACTATTCAGTCTATTCCAGTAGTTAATGAGTTTCTAGATGTATTTCCAGACGAACTCCCTGGTATCCCTCCAGAACGGGAAAATGATTTTGCTATCGATATGCTACCAAGTACACAACCCATATTTATCCCTCCTTATAGAATGGATCCTGCTGAGCTAAAGAATTTGAAGGATCAGCTGAAAGACTTGTTGGATAAAGGCTTTATTAGGCCTAGTGCTTCATCGTGGGGTGCACCAGTATTCCTCGTAAGGAAGAAAGATGGCCCACTAATAATGTGTATCGATTACCCACGGCTGAATAAGGCAACTATAAAGAATAAGTATCCCTTTTCGAGGATAGATGACTTGTTTGATCAGTTACAAGGTGCTAAGTGTTTCTCAAAGATTGATTTAAGATCAGGGTACCACCAGATATGAGTTCTGGAGAAAGATGTTACAAACATAGCTTTTAGAACTAGATATGGACACTTTGAGTTCTTGGTAATGTCTTTTGGATTAACTAACGGCCCAACAGTGTTCATGGACCTGATGAATAATATATTTAGGCCGTATCTAGACTTGTTTGTGATTGTATTTATTGATGATATTTTGGTGTATTCAAGTTCAAAAGATGAGCATGCAAATCATCTGCAAGCAGTCCTTCAGGTTCTTCGAGATCGAGAACTTTATGCAAAGTTTTCTAAGTGCGAGTTCTGGTTGGACTCTATAGCTTTCTTAGGCCATATTGTATCAGATGCAGGAATTGCGGTTGATACACAAAAGATTGTGACCGTAAAGACCCCCAGACCCATGACTCCGACTGATGGTCATAGTTTCTTAGGGTTAGCTAGGTACTATAGAAGGTTTGTAGAGGGGTTTTCTTCAATTTTAGCCCCATTAACGAAGCTGACTCAAAAAGTAGCTAAGTTCCAGTGGATTGAGGCTTGCGAGCATAGTTTCCAGGAGCTGAAGGACAGGTTGACATCAACACCAGTTCTTGCATTGCCAGATGGTTCAGAAGGCTATGCGGTGTATTGTGATACTTCTAGTGTTGGGTTGGGATGTGTTCTAATGCAACAAGGTAAGGTTATCGCATATGCTTCAAGTCAGTTAAGAAAGAATGAGAAGAACTATCCGACCCACGATTTAGAGTTGGCTGCAGTTGTGCATGCGCTAAAGATCTTGAGACACTATTTGTATGGCGTTCATGTTGACATATTCACACATCATAAAAGCCTTTAATATATCTATAGACAGAAGGAGTTAAATATGCGACAACGTCGATGGCTTGAGCTACTGAAAGACTACGACGTGGACATTTTATATCATCCAGGAAAGGCGAATGTGGTAGCTGATGCCCTCAGTCAAAGATCTACGGTTAGTTTATCATATTTAGATATTGAGAAGCGTGAGCTAGCGTGAGAGCTTTATCTGTTAGCTAGCTTGGGTGTCAGATTGTTAGAGGCAGAAGATATGGGGTAACAATTCAGGACACAAATGTATCAACTCTAGTTGTAGAAGTAAAATCACGGCAACAAGAGGATCCTAGCTTAGAGCAGCTCAGAGCCAAGGCTCAGAATCAACAGACTTTAGTATTTGATATAGCAGGAGATGGAGTCCTTAGATATTTGGTTAATTGTGTGTTCCGAATGTTTCAGGGGTTCCGCATCGGATTATGAAAGAGGCACATCATTCCCATTATTCTATTCACCCTGGTTCGATGAAAATGTACCATGATATTAAGGAAATCTATTGATGGCATGAGATGAAGAAGGACATTGCTGAGTTTGTGGCACGGTGTCCTAACTACCAACAGGTAAATGTTGAGCACCAAAAGCTCGCTGGGCTAGTTCAGGAGATATTCATTCCTTTGTGGAAGTGGAAAGCAATTAATATGGATTTTATTACAGGGTGACCTCGATCGCGTCGCAAGTTTGACTCTATTTGGGTAATTGTTGATAGACTAACAAAATCAGCCCACTTCTTACCAGCAGGGCTACTTTTACGGTCGAAGACTATGCAGGGCTCTATATTAGGGAGATTGTTAGGCAACACGGTGTCCCAGTATCTATTTTCTCTAATAGAGGAGCACAATTCGCCGCTAACTTCTGGAAGTCCTTCCAGAAAGGACTGGGGACACAGGTTAATCTTAGTATAGCCTTTCACCCTCAGACAGATGGCCAGGCTGAGCGCATAATTTTGACACTTGAAGATATGTTACGGGTGTGCGCGCTAGACTTCAAGGGAAGTTAAGATGACCACTTGCCTCTTATAGAGTTCGCATACAATAATAGTTATCATTCCAGCATCGGGGTGGCACCTTATGAGGCTTTGTATGGGCGAAAATGTAAATTCCCCATTGGATGGTTCGAGGTAGTTGATTGGACCCGACTTAGTATAACAGATAGTGGAGCAAGTTAAGCTCATTCGGGAGAGGTTGCTAACAGCTCAAAGCCGACAGAAGTCATACTCTGAAGTGCGACGAAGGGACTTAGAGTTTTTTGTCGATGACTGGGTATTCTTAAAAGTCTCACCTACGAAGGGTGTTATGTGATTTGGCAAAAAGGGAAAGCTTAATCCAAGATTCATTGGGCCTAGACGGATCCTTCGAAGGGTAGGACGAGTAGTTTATGAGTTAGAATTACCTTCAGGGCTAAATTTTGTTCATCCGGTTTTCCATGTATCGATGCTACGGAAATGCGTAGGAGACCCTTCTCAGGCTGTCCTAGAGTAGGATGTTCAGATCACAGAGGAGTTGTCCTACGAGGAAACTCCAATTGCCATTTTAGATCGGCAGGTCCGTAAATTGAGGACCAAAGAGGTGGCTTCGGTTAAAGTATTGTGGAGAAACAAGAATAGAGAAGAGGTAACCTGGGAAACTGAGGATGGCATGAGGTCCAAATATCCTCACTTTTTTCATACCCAAGGGTGATGGCATATCAGCTTATATTAGGGCAGTAAGGTAAGATACCTATTTGATTTTTTTTATATATATACTATTTCTTATTATTATTGTGGTTGTTGTTGTATATCTGCTCGCACTGTTATGATTGAGCTATAGTGCTTAGCTATTCATTCATCATGTTAGACGCCTAGGTTAGAAATTTTGCATTTCAGGTTCTTGGATAGTGACATCTACAAAGGATACACTGCCTAAATTTTGGCAACTCCTAAGGACTGAACCGTGTGACTCATATTTTTCATTCGAGGACGAATGTTTCTAAGGGGGATGGATGTAACACCCCAACTTTTTGAAACGTATAAATTGACTCGTATCTTCGTGGAAAGACCAAGAGGGTGGGTAATAAATTAAGAATGATGTGTTATGTGATATTTTTTAAGTGTTAAAGTGTTGTATCTCAAGTTTTGAAGTTAGGTAAGTGGAAAAATAAAAGTTGGCGAAAGTTACCGTAAATTCCTTTTTAAAGATTTGTCTGAAATTTGGGTCAAATGTCTCGGACATTTTCTCCCAATCTATTAAGAGTTATGGTCCCCGCGACCTATGAAATCGAAGGTGTACGAGTCTAACCCGTTTGTTCATACGACTTCAAAATGGAGAGATATTCATATTTTTGCAAGACTACACAAGCTGGCAGGTGAGGTGGGTCCCCTAGGTCGGTGGAACTTTTTATGTATCATCTCTTTCGACTTTTCTTCATTTTTCCTTCATTTTCCTTAGTGAAGAACCAGAAAACTCACAA
Source organism: Solanum verrucosum (assembly GCF_900185275.1). Lineage (NCBI taxonomy): Eukaryota > Viridiplantae > Streptophyta > Magnoliopsida > Solanales > Solanaceae > Solanum > Solanum verrucosum. The sequence goes on along the minus strand of NW_026020063.1, from coordinate 6,328,387 downwards.
AACCTACAAAACCCACTTCTAGGACAAGCCAAGTTACTGATTTTTGTGACTTAAGTCCTTGACAAAAGTTGTTTTACGCGTTTAGCTCGTCAACATGGTATAATTTGTTTTATCGATTTCCTAACATATTGTACTTTGGTGTGTGGATAGCAGGGGGTTTGGGCATATTTTAAACTTTTGAGGTGTATTACAAACTTATAATCAAGATAAGACCCTTCTTTCATCAACTCTAGCTTTGAAAAGTCGCAAATAGCAATTTGCGACGGAAATACATATCTTTTATCCGATTTTCGTTGTATCTTCTATTATTTTGTGTTGATTATGATCATGCCTTGTTGTAGTATCAAGGGGGTTGTGATTAAAGTTATTAGGACACGTGAATTCAGCAAAAAAGGTATGTTAAGGCTATCCCCTACTTACGGCATGTTTCCTTAAAGCTTAGAAGCAATGTATTTGGGTTGTTATCCTTGATATACTTGTAGCCGTGATTATTGATTGTTGGCTGCTCGAGTTGATATAATCCTCCCTTGTCGGGATTCTTATTCAGGTAGTAGCGTACCTATGTTGGACACGACTTAGAGGCTATTTGTATAGGTTGCTTATAACTAAATTGCTCACTTTTAGCGATTGGATAGTTATTGTTGCCCTTGGGGCTATTGTGGTTAGCTACAGGAATGTGATATATGCCTAGAAGGGCTATCTTCTGCCTACAGGGCCATATGGATGCCTAAAAGGCTATGAGTTGCCTACGGGGTTATATTGATGCCAAAAAGGGCTATGAGTTGCCTAAAGGGCTATATTGACACCTAAGAAGGCTATGTGCTTCCTACATGGCCATATTGTTGCCTAAGAGGGCTATAAGTTGTCTATAAGCTATGTTGATGCCTAAGAGACCTATGTGCTGCCTACGGGGCTATATTAATGCCTAAGAGGGCTATGTGACTGCCTACTGGGCTAGGGGGACTACCGATAGGGGTATATAGGTTGATTGGCACCTTCCGAGCTTGTGGAGACCTGAGTAGGTGGTCTTGTGTGTTGTTTGTACCTGCCGAGCTTATGGGGGTTGGTTAGGTTGTTGTTTTATTATTATTGGTAAGTTTAGATTTAGGAGCAGGTCAGTACACTTATCTTATCCTTGATTTATTTATCAGATTATTCTAGTATATCAAGATACCTCATCATAGTCTATTGCCTTTCATACTCTGTACATTATTTTGTACTGACGCCCCATTGCCTTAAAGGCGCTGCATTCATGCATTCGGATCCTGATAGACGACCGAGTAGACCTCCTCAGTAGCATGATTGACTTTTATCCGGTTGGCTAGCCCCTTTCCTCTGGAGCTGCCAGATATGGGAGGTTTGTTACCTTTTGTTGTATATATCTTTATGGGTAGGCTTGGGCCCTGTCCCACTAATCTTTACTACTCTTAGAGGCTTGCATACTAGTGTGTGGGGTGTATAGCTACGTTATGGTCATACTGGCCTATGTTGTTGCTTTGCTGAAGCTTGTGAGTTGTTTGGTGTATTGTATTGATATATACCTGCTTTTAGTTTTGGTATAGATATCATGGTGGCCTTGACGGCCCAATCAGGACTTCTGTGCTAATTGGCTATTTATTTATATGATCTCCTGGGAGTAGCTGTTTCTTTTATAGATCAGTTGACAGGGGTCTTGCCAGCCGAGGGCTTAGTTTTAAGCCGAGATATACTTGTTTATTTTCTTGATTGCGTGTGGCTGCCATGTGCTAGTAGCAAATGGTTCTGCAGGGTCGGCTCGGGCCTGAGTTTTGGCATTAGGAGCCAGTTGCTCCCCTCGAGTTTGGGGCGTGAGAACCCATTATTTTCTTCTCTTTATTTTCAGCCCTCTTTTCAATAATTATTTCACAAGTAATTCTCATCATCTCAAGAATGCTTTAATCTTTTTTTTTCTTTTTTTTTAAGTTTTCCTTCATAATAGCCACTCTCAACTTACGTATTTTATATTTGTTAAGGTGCACGATGTCCTAGGAAGGACCAGGGTCATCAGCAAGTTAACTTCTTTTGTTCATCTCTTTTTTTTCTCATCACATTCTTTGAAAGAGGGCTTTTAAGCACTCTGTAGCTATAATTGATTACCTTTTCATTCAACCATCCATTTTTTTTCACAATTGATAATTAGAATAAGTCTATGATATAATGCTCAAGGAAGCAAGGTGCAAAACCTAGGGATTTAACAAAATAGTCAAGGGCAAAATATGGCTACCAACAAAAGTCTACAGGCCCAAAAGGGCTAACTAGTGATAAAATATCTGAAAAAACTAAAATTTATTAGACAAATCAAAGAAAGAATATTATCATCTCCTATACAAAACAACACTTTTTATTTTGCTTCAATAACATGCAGGGCAAGTTCTAGAATAAGATGCAAAACATGGAATAAACAAATTATCACCACACATGGCACTATTATCAATCAAGATGGATTAATTTCACTTTTAAGAGAGACAAAATCATAACAAACTACAAAATAAAGTAAGCTATATACAAAGCCACAACCATGAGCTTAGGTGTCAAAGAGTCTGCATTTTCCTTATCAATCAAGCATTAACAAGAAAGTACTACTCAAAAATTAGACCTTAATAACAAGTATCACACCACTCAAAAGGGTCTTTTCTTTTCTCTCAAAAAATAATAATTAAAAGAAAACTTAGTCCTATAAAAAGAAAAGACTCAATAAAATAGTAAAAACTAGAAATCCATTCCCCCACCCCACACTTAAAAAGATGTTATGTCCCCAAAGCATCAAATAAAATTTAAAACAAGGGTTAGGAAAACTCCATGAGGCCTTTAGGCCTAGCTAGTACCATGTTCTCTTTATTTTCATCAAGGGTCGTACGCACCCCACACTTAAGCTCAAACGTGCTCCTTAGCTCCAAATTTTGGATACTCAGACTTCTACAAAACCTGTAAAAACCACACAAAAAAATGACAATAAAAAAAAAGAAGCTACACTATAAATTGGGTTGCCTCCCAATAAGCATCTAATTTAACGTCGCGGCACGACAAGTAAGTTCACCACTTTTCTTTTCCACTTTGATCTTATGAATTTTACCCCTAACTTTGCATCAATTTTTCTTCTCCTCTCTAGAGGCGGTGGTATAAAGATAAAGGAACCAAGTAATATATGTCACATCTTGCACTTCGTCGCCCTTAGGTGAGGAATGTCATTTTGTCAACGTGGACTAGAATACTTTAGAATGTAGGGGCCTTTTTCCTCATCAATACGCTCATCCATTAGTTCAGATTTTATAGAAAAGGGTTTTGAATGAGGTTCAAGTTGCCTCAACTCCATAGCAACATTTTTTACAACATTCTCACTTTTGTACTCTTTCTCAACATCGATATTAAGGAATAAGGTATAGTTGATGGTTTGAATTCCTCTTTTTTATCCACTAATTGGTCATCATCCACGACAATCTCTTCTAATTTAGCTAGGACAGTAATTTCTAATTGAATAGCGTCAAGCTCTTCCAGCAGTTTCATGAAAAACAATTTCTCTTCCACGCATTCAAATGTTGGTTCGGTGATTTTTGAATTAACTTTGTCCAGCATGTCCGTACATTCCATAAGTGAATTCCCATTACGCATCTCTTGTTTTGCATTCTCTACTTCATCACCCCTACCAACATCACAAATAATAGAAGAATCATAATAGGGGTTCGGGGGAAGGGAAGATTTAGGACAACCATTCCAATGAATATATTGACGACCACATATATGACATAAATGACATTCATCACCCAACCACGATTTATCGCACTCATCCATATCAATAAGAGTACCAAATTATTCAAAGAAAGAAAAAATAATAATTATTGACAAAAACTAATTAAAAAAAGCAATAAATAAATAAATAAAAAGAAAAAATATAACCTAGAAGAATAGTTAAGTCCTAAGTCCCCGGCAGCGGTGCCAAAAACTTGTTGCTCCCAATTGCACACGCAAGTAATATAGTAGCTCCTAAAAGAACAAGATTATCGAACCCAAAGGACTTGTCAATTAACTATTTTTACTAAATTATATTGGTCTAATTATTTATTAAAGAGTACCAAAAGTAAAGAATGCAGGAATAAAATAATAAAATTACTTACAGTGATTTGGAAAATCTCACAACTGCAGCATGCAATGAATCTCATGTATCATATTATTAGCTTAGAACTAATATATGTTGTCAAGTTACTGGTTTACAAGGTTAATTGTATGAGTCGGGTATCAAACCTCTAGTCGCATACTCCAGTTAGTTGTCTAACTACATCGTTGAGCGGGAATAAACAGGCCTAACCGGCGAGCATCTATATTTCATCATGTTTCGTAACCATGCAACTTGTTCATCCGAGGGTCACTCCTGAACACAAATCACGTCAACTAAATGGATCGATCGAGCTCTCTATATTCTCTAGTCTATCTAACCCCTCCTCTATCGATTTTAAGATTAGACAATATATTTATCTCTAGATGGCCAGTCAAAAAATACTAAAACAAGAATATAAAAGTAACTTATAATGACAACCAATAATTAATTCAATATAAACCTTAAATAATCAACATTCAATCCGTAGCTACAGCCCCAGAACTAGGGCTTTAGCCACTAATCTCTAAGAAAAGAACCCTGAAAAGTATTGACAACTTTATACTTTGATGCCCTATGATTGATCTCCCCCTTTAGATTGATGTCTAATAATTATTTCTATGGACTATTTATAGATGTAAAAAACCCTAAATAAAATAATTGAGTCCAAAAGAAATTGGGAAACCAAAACCAAGCGGAATAAGAATTCCACGTGAACAGTAGTGGCTGTCGCCCAGCCGCCTCACTTTAATTTCCTATGGCTTTCCTTGAGTGCCGCGTGGAAGCAGTGCAAATTTGTTTAATTTCACTTGCCCTTTATTCCATATATATTATTATATTCAATTTAATCAATTAAGTTGCCAGCTTGATTTCCTTCTTCAATCTTCCATCTTTAATTCATTTTAGCCCCAAACTTCTTCAACTTTACACCAATTTACTCCTACAAATAAAATACAGTATTTAGCACAATCCATAAAATTCATGCTCAAAAAGGACAAATATAAATAATAAATGGGAGGCAAATAATGATAAAAATATATATTTTTGGCCTCACATCCGTGGGTTCAATCTCCTTTGATGCTCGAAACTCGGTTAGCACTCACTAAAGTTGAATCTTGTGACTACAAATGCCTGGTGGAATACCTACAATGTCAGTGATAGTCCACCCTTTAGCCTTGATGAACCTTCTCAACACCTCAAGAAGCAATTTTACTTGCCATTCAAGCAAGTCAGTTGCAATTATAACGGGCAAAGAGTTATTTGCTCCGGAGAATGCATATCGAAGATGAGCGGGCAGCACTGTCAACTCAAGCTTTGGTAGTTCCTCTATGGATGGTTTAGAGGGAGGATTTTCTCGATTCATTAGATCAATGTCTAGCTTCAATGGGTTCCTTGAGTATTCACCTAATCCTGACAGAGCAGCTACCACTTCATCATAACCTTGAACTCGGTTTCATCATAATTTGCAAGAACAGCCTCAAGAGGTACACTCATACACATCAAATGGCTCACACTTGCCACTGCTTCATCAATTACATAAATCGTTGAAACCATATGAATATTACTTGGGTGTTTCATTGATTTGCACACATTAAAAGTGACCTCATCTTTGTTCACCTGGAACTTCAACTCCCCGCTTTCAACATCCACTAACACTATCTCGGTTGCTAAAAATGGTTTTCCCGAGATAATGGGAATTTCAGCATCAATCTCACAATCAAGAATAACAAAATAAGTTGTACCAATATATCATAGATTAGCCCAATTGGGTGCTTGATCGACATGTCCGCCATAAGAATCCACATTGTTGTGGATTTTGGTTCACCCAGCCCAACTTGTTTATAGATTAATAGGGCATCAGATTTATACTTGCTCCAAATCACATAGAGCTTTAGCAAATTGAAGCATACCGATTGTGCATGGGATGGTGAACGCCCCAGATCTTCTTTCTTTTTAATCATCTCACTAGTCATAATGGCACTACAATTATGAGAAACTTTGATTGTCTCGAAGTCCATGCTTCTTTTCTTGGTGACTATCTCCTTCATTAATTTGGCATAACCTGGCATCTCCAACAATGCTTCCACTAACGGTAGATTTAGAGATAGTGTCTTGAACATTGATAGGAACTTCTTGAACTTCTCATCCTCATTTTTCTTCTTAAGACGTTGAGGAAACGGAGGAGCTATTTTGGGAAGAGGTTCCACAATCATTAGAGTTGAGGTGCCCTTTCCTTTACTTTTTTGTAACTCTTCGATGGAACTTTGCTTATGATTTTCCTCCTTATCTTTGAGCATATCACTTTTCGGTGCTTGAATGGGATTCTCTTCCTCCTCAATATCTTTCTCTTCTTCATGAGCTTTCACCCCATCATTACCCTTCGTACTACTAACCGCCATTTTACCACTTCGAGTCACAACTGCCAAATATTTGTCACATTCATTCCTCAAAGTTGTTGCACATTCAACCTCACCCCCTTCAAACATTTTAGGCGGCAATTGTGCAGAAAATTGGCCTAGTTGATCCTCAAGTTGTTTGATTGCATCAACATGAGAATTCACTATGTTATTCAATGATGAGAAATCAGCATTCATCTCTTTAAGCATTTCATCTGATCCTTCAACCCTTTCTAGGATACTTGACAATAATTCATCCATCCTTAAGTTATCCTAACTGCCCTTCGATCTTGGGCTATCACTTTATTGTTTGTGGTACTCTTCATGACTCTCTTCTCACCCCCAAGAACTATTTTGTTCACTCCAATCTTGATAGTAACCCCTTCCCTCTTCTTTTTTATGTGAGTTCCAACCTTGATTCCCACCCCCCTTAAAGTAGCTCGGATGGGAACCCTCCTCCAATCTCAACAGTCTCCTTACTTCTTTGGGTTCACCCACATTTTCTAGCATTTGTTTTTGTAACAACTCCATTTGGGCCAGCATCTTGCTAATATTTGCATCCCTCTCTTTCTCCTTGTCAAGTTGTTCTTGCGTCATCCTAAAGAAAAATGGGGACTCTCGGTCCTCTTGAGTGTACCACACCTGATTTATCTTTGTCATTTCATCAAGAAGGGACGAGGCTACCTCAAATGATTGCAATTATTCTTCCTCGAGCCAATTGGCCATCCACTCCTTTTTTCACTAAGTATAAACTCCGATAAAAATACTGAAGTATCACATCACCCCGTAGACCAGGAGTAGTACATAGTAATAGCAACTTCTGGAACCTCAGCCAAGTTTCATGAATTGGTTCCCTTCCACCCGCTTGAAGTTTTGGATGTCATCACGCAATTTCACCATCTTTGATGGTGGAAAGAACCTCACATAAAATGCCTCAATGAGTTCTTCCCATGATAGAATAGAATCTCTTGATAGCTCATCTAGCCATTTGGTTGTTTCCCCCATTAAAGAAAAAGGGAACAACCGCAGTCGAATTGATTCATGTAAAATATCCTTGAGTGAGAACGAACTGCATGTCTCTACAATGTTTCGAATATGCTCACGGGGGTTCTTATGATCTAACCTTCGAAATATGCCTTTCCCTTGCAAGAGTTGCAACATTGTATTTGTAACATGAAATGCAACATGGTCTTTATCCAGAGGTAGGCTAAAAATCCATTCAGTGGTTCGCCGAAGGGGTCCAAGTGTCGCAGAATCACCCATACCTACACATTCAGCACACATTATTCAAAAACAACTAACACTTTGTTTGCCTCCCAAGAAGATCCTTATTTAACGTCGTGGCATGACATGGAAATGCTTTCAAGCATAGTCCAAGTACACCACTTCGATCACTGAAATCTCATGGCATTCACCAAAATATAGCTTCAAGTGTTGCCTATTCACCTTGAAGGTTGGACCATTCTTACCTTCGACTTCAATGGCCCCATTCGTGAACACTTGCGTCACTTTAAATGGACCGGACCACTTTGACTTGAGCTTTCCTGGGAAGAGTCTCAGTCGAGAGTTATATAGCAACACAAAGTCTCCAACTCAAAATTTTCTTCTAAGGATTTCAGATTCGTGCCATTTCTTCATTTTCTCCTTGTAGAGAGTTGGACTTTCATATGCCTTAAACCTGAATTCATCCATTTTGTTCAGCTGATCTACTCTCCCTTTCAAGGCATCTACCCAATCCAAATTCAATGCCTTTAATGCCCATAGTGCTTTCTATTCCAGTTCAATCAGTAGGTGACAAGATTTCCCAAAAACCAGCTGATATGGGGACATGCCAATTGGTATCTTGTGAGCAGTGTGATATTCTCAAAAGGCATCATCTACCTTTCTAGACCAATAGGTCCTATTTGCATTCACAGTCTTAGCCAAGATACTCTTAATCTCCCAATTTGAAACCTCGACTTGGCCACTCGTTTTAGGATGATATGGCGTTGCCACTTTATGTTTCACTACGTATTTACTCAATGCAGAAGCAACGAGTCGGTTGCAAAAATGTGAACCTGCATCACTGATAATAGCCCGAGGGGTGCCAAATCTTTCAAAGATGTACCGTTTCAAGAATTGAACAACATTTTTCCCTTCATTATTGGGTAGTGCCACTGCTTCCACCCATTTAGAAACGTCATCCACAGCCACCAAAATATACTTATTACCAAACAAACTCACAAACAGCCTCATGAAATCTATTCCTTACACATCGAACAACTCAACTTCCAGAATAGGCTTAAGAGGTAACTCATGCCTGCTGGACAACCCACCTTGCTTTTGGCATTATATGCATTTCTTGACAAATTCATGAGCATCTTTATAGAGGGATGGCCAGTAATAGCCACTGTGAAGAATCTTAGTGGCTATTTGCACATCGCTATGAGGAACCGGAGACGCATAACAAACATTTAGAATTTTATTGACTTCCTCTTCCAGCACACATCACCGAATAATAAGGTCTTCACATTCTCTAAATAAATATGGTTCATCCCAGAAATATCTTTTGACATCGAACAGGAACTGTTTCTGTTGATAGAAGTTCAGGTCTTCTCGCATTAACCCATACACCACATAGTTAGCGAAATCGGCATACCAAAGAGTCTACCTAAGAGTTGCCATGACTACCTACTCATCTGGGAATGAGTCATTTATGTCTAACTCGAGCTCATCTTTCTCTTTTCCCTCCAACCTAGATAGGTGATCGGCCACCTGATTTTTGCACCCTCTTCTATCTTTGAATTCAAAGTCAAATTCTTGCAATAAAAATACCCATCTTACTAACTGTGTTTTAGCATATTTCTTTACCATTAAATACTGTAGGGCTGCATGATCAGTGTGAACTACCACTTTGGTGCCTAGTAAGTATGCTCGGAATTTCTCAAATGCATATACAGCTGCAAGTAACTCTTGATCAGTAACAATGTAGTTACGTTGAGCTTTATTGAATGTTTGCTTGAGTAATAGATTGGATGGAATAATTTATTGCGCTTTTGTCCCAAAACAGCACCCAACGCAGTCCCACTTGCAACGCACATCACTTCAAACGGTAGCGACCAATCTGGGTTAATAAGCACCAGAGTAGAGATTAATTTCTCTTTCAAACACATAAAGGATGTGATACATGCATCATCAAAGTCAATTTTTTCCTCCTTATCCAATATCTTGCACAATGGGAGTGAAGTTTTTGAGAAATCTTTGATGAATCTCCGATAGAATTCGGCATGCCCCGAAAAACTACAAATACCTTTTACTGAGATTGGTGGTGGTAGCTTCTCAATCACCTCAATCTTTTCCTTGTCAGCCTCCAACCCCCTTTGTCATACTTTGTGAACTAAAACTATACCTTCCCTAACCATGAAGTGACATTTCTCCAAATTTAGGACTATACTAGTTTCTACACATCTTTGAATAGCTTTCCCAAAGTGTGCCAAACATGTTTCAAAAGAATCACCCACAACTAAGAAGTCATCCATGAAGACTTCCATTGAATCTTCTACCATATCAGCAAAAATAAACAACTAGCAACGTTGAAACGTCGTCGGGGCATTACACAACCCAAAAGGCATCCTTTTGAACGAGAAAGTACCATAGGGACAAGTGAAAGTGGTTTTCTCTTGATCTTTCAATGCAATTGAGATTTGATTATACCCGGAATAACCATCCAAGAAGCAATATCATCCACGCTCTGAAAGCCAATCGAGCATTTGATCCATAAAAGTCATGGGGAAAAAATCTTTTTCTGTCCATAAGTTCAGCTTCCAATAGTCCATGCATATCCTTCATCCGGTTACAGTCTTATAGAAACAAGTTCCCCTTTCTCATTTGGGACTACCGTGATGCCTCCTTTTTTGGGTACACATTGCACCGGACTCACCCATTTTCTATCCGCAATACGGTAGATCACACATGCATCCAACCACTTGATTATCTCTTCTTTCACCACCTCTTACATTGGTGAGTTCAATCTCCTTTGATGCTCGACACTCGGTTTGCACTCACTATCAAGTTTAATATTGTCAGTGCAAATGTCAGGTGGAATACCCACAATGTCAGCGATAGTCCATCCTATTGCCTTGATGTAACTTCTCAACACCTCAAGAAGCAATTTTACTTGTCATTCAAGCAAGTCAGCTGCAACTATAATGGGCAAAGTGTTGTTTGCTCCCAAGAATGAATATCGAAGATGAGCAGGGATCACTTTCAACTCAACCTTTGGTGGTTCCTCCATGGATGGTTTAGTGGGAGCATTTTCTCGATTTTTTAGATCAACGTCAAGATTCAATGGGTTTCTTGAGTATTCACCTAATCCAGACAGAGCAGCAACCACTTCATCATACCCTTGAACTTCGGTCTTATCATAATTCTCAAGAACAGCCTCAAGAGGTTCACGAACACATCAAATGGCTCACACTGGCCACTGCTTCATCAATTACATCAATCGTTGAAACCACATGAATATCACTTGGGTGTTTCATTGATTTTCACACATTAAAGGTGACCTCATCTTCGTTCACCTAGAACTTGAACTCCCCGCTTTCAACATCCACTAACGCTCTCACGGTTGATAAAAATGGTCTTTCTAAGATAATGGGAATTTCAATGTCAATCTCACAATCATAATAACAAAAGCAAGAGGATAGATGAATCGATCAACCTTTACCAATATATCATAGAGTATCCCAACGAGGTGCTTGACCGACCGATCTGCCATAAGAAGCCACATTGTAGGGGATTTTGGTTCACCCAGCCCAAGTTTCTTATAGATTGAATAGGGCATTACATATATACTTGCCCCCAAATCACATAGAGCTTTAGTAAAATGAAGCATACTGATAGTGCATGGGATGGTGAATGCACCCGAATTTTCTTTCATTTTAATCATCTCGCAAGTCATAATGGCACTTAAATTAAGAGAAACTTTAATTGTCTCAAATTTCGTGCTTCTTTTCTTGATGACTAGCTCCTTCATTAATTTGGCATAACCCGGCATCTCCAACAATGCTTCCACTAACGGTAGAGTTAGAGATAGTGTCTTGAACATTGATAGGAACTTCTTGAACTTCTCATTCTCATTTTTCTTCTTAAGACGTTGAGGAAATGAAGGAGCTATTTTGGGAAGAGGTTGCACAATCTTTTGGAGTTGAGGTGCCCTATTCTTTACTTTTTTGTAACTCTTCAACGGGGCTTTGCTTATGATTTTCCTCTTTCTCTTTAACCATATCACTTTTCGGTGCTTGAATGGGATTCTCTTCCTCCTTAATATCTTTCTCTTCTTCATGAGCTTTCACCCCATCATTACCCTTCGTACTACTAACCGCCATTTTACCACTTTGAGTCACAACTGCCATATATTTGTCACATTCATTCCTCAAAGTTGTTGCACATTCAACCTCACCCCCTTCAAACATTTTAGGCGGCAATTGTGCAGAAAATTGGCCTAGTTGATCCTCAAGTTGTTTGATTGCATCAACATGAGAATTCACTATGTTATTCAATGATGAGAAATCAGCATTCATCTCTTTAAGCATTTCATCTGATCCTTCAACCTTTTATAGGATACGTGAAAATAATTCATCCATCCTTAAGTATCCTAACTGCCCTTCGATCTTGGGCTATCACTTTATTGTGTGTGGTACTCTTCATGACTCTCTTCTCACCCCCAAGAACTATTTTGTTCACTCCAATCTTGATAGTAACACCTTCCCTCTTCTTTTTTATGTGAGTTCCAACCTTGATTCCCACCCACCTTAAAGTAGCTCGGATGGGAACCCTCCTCCAGTCTCAACACTCTCCTTACTTCTTTGGGTTCACCCACATTTTCTAGCATTTGTTTTTGTAACAACTCCATTTGGGCCAGCATCTTGCTAATATTTTGATCCCTCTCTTTCTCCTTGTCAAGTTGCTCTTGCGTCATTCTAAAGTGAAAAGGGGAAACTTTGTCCTCTTGAGTATACCACGCTTGATTTATCTTTGTCATTTCATCAAGAAGGGACGGAGCTACCTCAAATGATTGCAACATTATTCCTCCTCGAGCCAGTTGCTCAGCCACTCCTTTGTTCACTGAGTCTAAACTCCGGTAAAAATACTGAAGTATCACATCACCCGGCTGCCCATGAGTAGGACATAGTAATAGTAACTTTCGGTACCTCAAACAAGTTTCATGAATTGGTTCCCCTTCTACCCGCTTGAAGTTTTTGATGTCATCACGCAATTTCACCATCTTTGATGGTGGAAAGAACCTCACATAGAATGCCTCGATAAATTCCTCCCATGATAGAATAGAGTCTCTCGGTAGCTCAGCTAGCCACTTGGTTGCTTCCCCGTTAAAGAAAAAGGGAACAACCGCAGCTGAATTGATTCTTGTGAAATATCCTTGAGTGAGAACGGATTGCATGTCCCAACAGAGTTCGGAATATACTCATGGGGGTTCTCATGATCTAACCCTCCAAATATGTCTTTCACTTGCAAGAGTTGTAGCTTTGTATTTGTAACATACAATGCAGCATGGTCTTCAACCGGAGGTAGGCGGATAGCACCTACACCTCCCAATAGAGCTTCATTGATATGCAAGAAATTGTCACCATCATCTTGGTGACAACTTTGGTTTACAGTGCTTTCATTCGCACTCATCATGTCACCTGATCAAACACAACTAACAACACAAAGGTAAATTGATTCAACTACAACTCAAATGGATCATAATTTAAACTTCGATAAGAGAAATCTAAACACCATTCCCCGGCAGCGGTGTCATTTTGATTAACACTCAACTACACCTCATATGATATTTGGTTTAGACGATCATAATCTAGTATAAATCCAACAAGTGAGTTGGGGTTGATCCCACAGGGAGCGGTACAATTTCAAATTCAATTATGAAGTTATAAATGCGATTTAAATGGTTGTAGGAATAGAAATTTTTAGAGACTTTTAATTAAATCAAAAGGTTGACATCAATGGCAAGTGAGGGATTTTTATATCAGATAGCAATCACAGGCACAATAATCAACAAGAGTAATCAAATGAGTAAGAGGAACTTGGAGGAATGACCAACTAATTGCCAATTCTCGCTAAATGGGTGCTAAGTGATTACTAAAAGTTACCAAATTTTCATAGGTAGAATGGACCTTAGGTGAGATAATTTTCTCTCAAACAACTATCTCGTTTCAATTGAGTTCTTTCGAACCTCAACAGGCTAACTATGAAAACCAGTCCACAACCTCACTGCATCTACTCTCTCGAGCTAGATAGGTAGAATGGGACATAGGATTCACTCTCTTGAGCTGAACCCACAATAACCCAATCACTACGAATGCTAATTTATCATCTGGGTTTTACACCTCTCTCTTAACCAAGCATAAAATACTAAATCACATTGATATGTAGTTTCAAAAAGCAATTTAACCGCAACAATAAACCAGACCCACTTCGAATTAGCACTACAATCAATAATTTCTAACACTCACTCAGCTAAATTAAGCAATTAGTCATATGGTCAAACCTCCAAGAGTGGGGTTTTAGCTATTCATAATACAAGGAGAAAATTCAATACATATTACATGCTCCATAGCTGGGTATTGATTTCCAAAATCTTAAAATGAATAAATCTTTCTTCAATTACCCAACTTGAAATCTCAAGAAAAATGCTTCAAACCAACAAAATTAGTATATATGTTCTCAATCTCTCTTTCCACAATGCTTGGAATGCCTTCTCTCTCTCCAAAAATATCAATTTATACTAATCCAAAATTTAGCCTTTTTGGGGCCAATCGGCGAGGAAAATTGGGCTTTGCCGATCTCTCTTGTCCATTGCCTTCTTAGCTCAGTTTTTCTTCCATTTCGTACTGTAACTTTCGGTGGTCAATGTCGGTGTTCTCCAAGTGGTTAGGTGATGCGCCATTAGTTCCTTTTTATCTCTACTCTACTTCCATCTTCACTGATAGTTTTGTACACTTCGGCGGACACAATCCCTCTTCGCCGATCCATTCAGCGAATCACCAATAAGGAACACCCTTCGCCCACACTTCTCTCATCACAGAGGTGGTGTTCTGTAAAATTGGGCAGGCTAAGAGCCACTCGGTGGACCGCAGAGTGGTCTTGGTGATCACCAGGATTGCTTTTCTTCACTTCTTCAGCTCTTTAGTTCCTTTTTATCCGGTTATGTCCTTGCCTTACTCCTTAAACTCCATAGTTGCTAATCAACATTTAAACATCAGTTTAGAGCATAAATTAGGCATTTGAGGACACTTATACTATCAAAACTAAGCCCTAAATAAGTCAAAATCAAAGACTCATCAACCGTAGGTGTGGTCCATGGTTGGCATTCCTAAGCTTGACTTGAGGTCCAGACCCACGACCAGACCAACAGATCGTTGGTCTGACCAACAATCCGTAGTTGGGGGTTCGTTGGTCGAGACCCCAAAAACCATGTTGCTGACCACGAACCACGGCTCACCAGGATGGGTCATGGGTCAGACCATGGTCCGTTGATTGGGTTTGTAGGTCGTGGCCTGGCATTTATTTTTAGGGGCAATTGGGTCTTTTTCAATTTTAATTAAATCAAAGTGGTGTCATTTTGCCTAATTCTAGGACACCCATATAAGCATTTTTAACCCCCAAAACCCCACATTCAACTCATTCTCTCAAGTCCCAAAAGAAAATCCTCTCAAATATTCTCTCTCTAGAAGATGGAAGAAGAAGGAAGAAGAGGAAGCTAGGTCAAGATAAAGTATGCATTTGCAAGCTTTTGAGGGCATTATAATCAAGGTATGATAGCTGAAGATCCATGGACATCTTCCATCCATGGAGTCCCCTAGAATTTTCCCGATTTGATGAAGGATTCCCCAATTCTAGCTAGGGTTTCTTCATTGTTGTGGGTTATGATGATTATGGATCCAATTAAGTTTATTATGATTGTTTATGATATAATTAGTATACTTACATGTTTTTAGAATTAAATTACATGTATCCATGCCTATTCCGTGATTCTATCCTAGAATTGATATAATTGGCTTGATGTCATGAAGGGAAACTTTGTGGGTTTACTTGTATCCTCATAGGATTGATGAATTATGATTAGAATTGCTTGAGAATGAATCTTAGATTATGATCATGAAATCTAGGGCTTGAGAGTAATGCTTATGATAGGAATTGTTAGTAACTGATGTCATTGTTGTGGAAGGGATACTTCCTACATGAATTGCTAATTATGAATGTATAAATGAGAAAATCTTTCTCACATGAATAATTATAGGTTGAAAGGATTGCTCACCTAAAATTAATCTAGACTAAAAGACTATGTAATTGATGAGGCTAGAGGCGATTACCCTTGACCTCCATATGAAAGGATATGAGGTGATTCCCCTACTACTTAGAGTTGAACAAGAGGTAAGTCCTCATGTTCTTATTATTATGGATGGACATGGAGGCAAGTACCCATTATCCCTATGAAATAATGTGGAGGCAACTACCTGCATTATATGATGAATGATATGGAGGCGTTTACCCGCATCATATGATTAGGTTGTGAAAGCGAGTTCCCGCAATCTAAAAGTAAGTAAGGCAAGAGGTGAATATTCATTATCCTTTATAAGCTGGGCAAAGAGGAGAATCCCCATGTCTTTAAAAGTAAGTGTGAAAAATGAGACTATGATGTAAAGAATGAATAACTCGGATTGTGTCTAAAGATGCCTTCCATGTGGTAAGCTTGACTAGAGGCGGATGACCCAAATCTTGACTAAGGACGAGTAAGGTTGTTGGAAAAGTACTCCTTTCTTATTATGATGTTGATTTATTTGCATTGATTATGCTTATGGTTTGTATTGACTAACCAAGATGTTTATGTTGTTTATGTTATCTATCATATTTAGTGCTTGATTGTACTAATACATACTTTGCCTACATTCTTATCAATTGTAGGGTCCGGCTACATTGACACTCATTCTCGTGGCTAGGATCATAATCGCTCAAGAAAGTGAAGATTGGTGAGTCCTCATTGGATTCGAGGATGTAATAACCACTTTCTTTTATGTCTTTCTTTTAAGTCTAGGACTATTTTATGGGTTGTGTCCCTAGGTTATATTCATGATGTTTAGATGGTTTGAGACAATGATGTTAGACTTCCGCTTCATTTTATAAAGACTTCGATTGTATTGAAAAAATTTCAATTCCTGCTCATTTATATTTCTTTATGTTATGATATAATAAATGGCTTGTATGAGGCCTCTCAAGGTTTTATACCCCTTGTTACATCTAGGGGGTACCCCTGGGTCGTGAAAAACTTGGTAATCAATGAACAAGGTTTGGAATGGTTCTAGGATGTCTCAAACCACATCGAGTAGATTCTTGCTCATAAGTGTGAAGCGCCTCACATTTATGAATGAGAGGCTACTAGATGTTTAGGAAACTTCACTTCTTCATTTCTCTAATTTGTGCCATAGAGTTTAACTCTATAAAGCCTTTCTCCTAATCCTTACACGATGGTTTTAAAGATATGACTACTAAAAGGGCTAACGCTAGAAGGATGGAGGGAGACAATGTGGGTCAAGAAGTTCCTCCCCAAGCTCCTCCTCAAGCTCCAATTGATCCCTTGGCTGAGAATGTAACCAATGCGGAGTTTAGGTTGGCGTTCCAAGTGTTGGCTCAAGCCGTGATGGGTCAAGCCGTGATGGCTCAAGTCGTGATGGGTCAAGCAAATAGAGAGGTGGTAGCTCCCGTGAACCCAAATTTGGGTATGGCAGTGGCAAGAGTTAGGGACTTTACAAGGATGAACCCTCCAGTATTTTATGGCTCCAAAGATAAGGAAGACCCTCAAGAGTTTATCGATGAGGTTTATAAGATACTTGGTATTATGGAGGTGACACCGGTAAAGAAAGCAAACTTAGCCGCTTATCAACTCAAATGGGTTGCTCATATTTGGTTTAATTAGTAGAAAGAGGCAAGGCCTAAAGGAGTGAATCCCATAGAGAGGGAGAGGTTCAAAAGTGTTTTTCTTGATAGGTTTTTCCCTCTAGAGATGAGAAAGGCCAAGTTACTTGAGTTCATCAACCTTCGGCAAGGAAATATGAGTGTGAGAGAGTATGCCTTGAGTTTCACTCAACTATCTAAGTATACTCATTTTATTGTAGTGGACCGTAGGACCAAGATAAGTAAGTTTGTGTCGAGAGTGTCCAACTTGGTTGTCAAAGAATGCCGCACTACTATGCTTTTTCATAATATGGACATTTCTCGTCCTATGGTGCATGCCCAAAAAATTGAGTAAGAAAATCTTAAGGAAAGATCTAGGGAAGCAAAGGGGGAAGAACGGATGATGATAACTTCTCACATTCTAACCCTAAACCCCATAGAGTTACTCTTGTTGACTTGGAAGAACTTGATATGTTAGACTTCGATGTCATCCTTGGTATGGGTTGGTTGCATTCATGTTATGCTTCTATAGATTGTAGAACTAGACTTATTAAGTTCAAATTCCCAAATGAGCCTATCCTAGAGTGGAAGGGCGGAAATTCCATGCCTAAGGGTCGGGTTATTTCTTGTCTTAAAGCTAGAAAGATGATCTTTAAGGGTTTCTTGTACCATCTAGTGAGGGTGAGGGATGTTGATTTTCAAACCCCTTCTCTTGAGCCGGTCCCTATTGTGAAAGAGTTTTCGGAAGTGTTCCTGGATGATCTACCTGGTATTCCTCCTGAAAGGGAAATAGATTTTGGTATTGACCTTCTTCCGAATACGCAACCTATCTTTATTCCACCTTATAGATTGGCTCCGGTGGAACTTAAGGAGTTGAAGGAACAGTTGGAAGATCTATTAGACAAACGTTTCATCCGACCAAGCATCTCACCATGGGGTGCTCCGATGTTGTTTGTTAAGAAAAAGAATGGTTCCCTCAAAATGTGTATTGATTATCGACAGTTGAACAAGGTGACCATTAAGAACAAGTATCCCCATCCAAGGATTGATGATTTGTTTGACCAACTTCAAGGGGCAAGCTACTTATCTAATATTGATCTTCGATCGAGTTATAACAAATTGAGGGTGAAAGAGGAAGATATTCTGAAAATAGCTTTTAGAACCCGATATGGTCACTATAAGTTTTTGGTTATGTCATTTGGATTGACTAACGCTCCGGCGGCGTTTATGGGCTTGATGAATAGGGTGTTTAGACAATACTTTGACATGTTTGTGATTGTGTTCATGGATGATATTTTGATCTACTGAAGAAGTGAGAATGAGCATATTGATCATTTGATGATCGTATTGCAAATCCTTAAGGAACAACAACTTTTTGCAAAGTTTAGCAAATGTGAAGTTTAGCTAAGATCGGTAGCTTTCCTTGTCATATTGTGTCAAGTAAAGGAATAGAGGTAGATCCTAAGAAGACGGATGCGGTCAAGAGTTGGTTAGACCTCTATCACCTTCAAACATTAGGAGTTTCTTGGGTTTAGCCGATTATTATCGCCGATTTGTTGAGGGGTTTTCTTCTATTGCCTCTCCATTGACGGCTGACTCAAAAGAAGGCTAAGTGTGTATGGTCCGAATCATGCAAGAAGAGTTTTCAAGAGTTGAAGGATAGACTTACTTCTGCTCCAGTTTTGACTTTACCAGAAGGTACGGATGGTTTTGTGGTATATTTTGATGCCTTGATGATTAGTTTGGGATGTTTGCTTATGCAAAACAGAAAGGTTATTGCCTATGCTTCAAGGAAACTTAAGGTTCATGAGAAGAATTATTCGACCCATGATCTTGAATTAGCGGCGGTGGTTTTTGCCTTAAAGATATGGAGGCATTATTTGTATGGGGTACATGTTGAGTTGTTCACCGACTACAAAAGACCACAATATGTGTTTAATCAAAAGGACTTGAATCTTTGCCAAAGAAGGTGGCTAGAGTTATTGAAGAATTATGACATGAGTGTCCTTTATCACCCAAGAAAGGCAAATAAAGTAGTGGATACTCTTAGTAGGTTGTCTATCGATAGTGTTGCTCATGTGGATGATGATAGAAAAAAGTTGGCACGAGATGCGCATAGATTGTCTTGATTGGGTGTTTGATTAGTAGACTCCTCCAAGGGTGGTGTTATGGTCCATAATGGCTCTGAATCATCTTTTGTAAGCGATGTGAAAGTTGTGCAATGTCTAGATCCGATTTTGGTAGAATTGAAAGAAGAGGTACTTAAGAAGTCCGTTGAGGCATTCTCCCAAGGGGGAGATGGGGTGCTTAGGTACCAAGGTTGATTATGGGTTCTAAATGTTGATGAGTTAAGGGATGGGTTCCAAATGTTGATGAGTTAAGGGATGGGTTCCAAATGTTGATGAGTTAAGGGAACAGATTTTGGCAGATGCCCATAGTTCTCGGTATTCTATTCATCCAAGAGCCACCAAGATGTACTGTGATTTGTGGGAGATCTATTGGTAGAATGGGATGAAGAAAGATATTGCGAGATTTGTGGGTAAGTGTCCAAATTGCAACCAAGTAAAGGTTGAGCAACCAAAACAGAGAGGTTTATCCCAAGACATTAGCATTCCTACTTGGAAGTGGGAAGATGTGAATATGGATTTTATAGTGGGATTTCCACGCACTCGGCGACAATATGATTCAATTTGGGTTATAGTAGACCAGATGACAAAATCAGCCCATTTAATTCCCGTCAAGGTTTCTTATGTGGCAAAAGACTATGCCAAGTTGTATTCGAGGGAAATGGTAAGATTTCATAGCGTGCCATTGTCCATTATCTCCGATAGAGGTACTCATTTTACTTCTTAGTTTTGGAAGTAATTCCAAAAGGGTCTTGGCACCAAAGTGAAGCTTCGCATGGCTTTTCACCCATAAACCAATTGGTAAAAAGAGAGAAATATCCAAACATTACAGGATATGTTTAGAGCATGTGTCATCGATTTCAAGGGAAGTTGGGATGATCACATGTCATTTATAGAGTTTGCTTATAATAATAGTTACCATTCTAGTATTGGTATGGCCCCCTTTGAAGCTCTTTATGGGAGGAGGTGTATATCTCCCATAGGATAGTTTGAGGTGGGTGAGGTTGCCTTGATTAGACCCGAGCTAGTTCATGAGGCCATGGAAAAGGTCCAGCTTATTAGAGAGAGGTTGAAGTTATCCCAAAGTCGACAAAAGTCCTATGTCGATGTTAGAAAGAGAGACCTTGAGTTTGAAGTTAATGATTGGGTCTATTTGAAAATCTCATCCATGAAGGGTGTGATGAGATTTGGGAAGAAAGGGTAACTTAGTCCCTGATACGAAGGCCCATATCAAATCTTGCGACGTGTTGGTAAGGTTTCCTATGAACTTGATTTGCCAAATGATTTGGCAATGGTGCATCCGGTGTTCCATGTCTCTATGCTTATAAAGTGTGTTGGAGATCCGACATCCATAGTTCCCCTAGAAGGATTGGGAGTAGATGAAAGTCTCTCTTATGAAGAAGTACTGGTTGAGATTCTAGATCGGCAAGTCAAGAGATTGAGAAACAATGAAGTTGCTTCCGTGAAGGTATTGTGGAGAAACCACTTAGTTCAGGGTTCTCCTTGGAAGGATGAGGCCGATATAAAGTCCCAATATCCTCATATCTTTCCTTCTACTCTAGATTAAGGTAATGAGTTTTATCTTGGTTTGTTATGATTTGAAGTCATGTGTGTTTTAGATATTCCTATGATTTCTTTATGTTTTTCATGTTCATGAAAATTTATGTTTTGAAAGAAAATGAGTTTATGTGATTGATTTTCTCATGTTCTAGTGCGTTGAGTATGAGTTGCCTATAGACTCCATGAGATGAGTTGATTAACATGTTTAGATATATTTTTTGTGAATGAATTGCATATGAGCTCCATGAGATTGTGTTGAGCATGTTTTGAGATGGAGAAGGTAGTTCCTCCTTGAATATGAAAAATCTGAAAATTTCATGCACATTGGGTTGTTAGATGTAGTTCCTACTCCCTTAAAGTGCATTAAGGATAATTTTCTTGGAGATAAAGTTCCTCCTTAGTTGTGTGCATTTAGATGAGTAGCATGTATAATGGGCTGCTAGTCTTGAGTCTTTTCCTTTAGAAACGTGCTTAGAATCCCATTCGAGGATGAATGATCCCATGGGAAAGATAATGTAACACCCCATATCCGAAAAAGGGCAAACTGCAGATTTCCAGGTGCTGCAGCAGCCAAACCATGATGGCCACCCATGGCCCGTGGAGTGGACCACGAACCGTAGGTGTGATCCGTGGTTGGCCTGCACAAGCTTGACTTGAGGTCCTGACCCAGGACCTGACCAACGAATTGTTGGTCAGACCACGGTCTGTGGTTGGGGGTCCATAGGTCGAGACCCCAAAAACTATGTTGTTGACCATAAACCACCGCTCACTAGGACGGGCTGTGGGTCAGACTACGGTCCGTCGACTGGGTCCGTAGGTCGTGGCCTGGTAGTTATTTTTAGGGACAATTGGGTGTTTTTTGGTTTTAATTAAATCAAAGTGGTATAATTTTGCCTCAGTCTAGGACACCTATGTAAACATTTTTAACCCCCAAAACCCCTCATTCAACTCATTCTATCAAATCCCAAAAGAAAATCCTCTCAAATATTCTCTCTCTAGAAGTTGGAAGAATAAGGAAGAAGAGGAAGCTAAGTCAAGATCAAGAATGCAATTTGCAAGCTTTTTAGGGAATTATAATCAAGGTATGATAGCTCTTCATCCATGGACATCTTCCATCTATGCACTCCCCTAGAGTTTCCCAAATTTGATGAAAAAATCCCCAATTCTTGATAGGGTTTATTCAATTGTTGTGGGTTATGATGATTATGGATCCATTTGAGTTTATTGTGATTGTTTATGATTGAATAAGTATAATTACATGTTTTTAGAATTAAATTACATGTATCCCATTCCTATGCCATGATTCCAACCTAGAGTTGATATAATTGGGTCGATGCCATGAAGGGAAACTTTGTGGGTTTAGATGTATCCTCATAGGATTGATGAATTATGATTAGAATTTCTTGAGAATGAAGCTTAGATAATGATCATGAAATCTAGGGCTTGAGAGTAAATCTTAGATAAGAATTGTTAGTAATTGATGTCATTATGAATGTGAAATGAAATTCTCACCTAAGAGGAATCTAAACTAAAAGACTGTGTAATTGATGGTGCTAGAGGCGATTACCCTTGACCTCCATATGAAAGGATATGAGGCGATTCCCCTACTCATTAGAATTGAACAAAAGGTGAGTCCCCATGTTCTTATTATGATGAATAGACATAGAGGCAAGTACCCATGAACCCTATGAAATAATGTGGAGGCGAGTACCCGCATTATATGATGAATGATGTGGTGGCGAGTACCCGCATCATATGATGAGGTGTTGGAGGCGAGTACCCGCAATCTAAAAGTAGTAAGGCAAAAGGCGAATACCCATTAGCCTTAATAAGCTAGGCAAAGAGGTGAATCCCCATGTCTTTAAAAGTAAGTATAAATAATGAGACTATGATGTAATGAATGAATAACTTGGATTGTTGCTAGAGATGCCTTCCATGTGGTAATCTTGACTAGAGGTGGATGACCCAAGTCTTGACTAAGGATGAGTAAGGTTGCTGGAGAAGTACTTCTTTCTTATTGTGATGTTGATTTATGTGCATTGATTATGCTTATGGTTTGTATTGACTAACCATGATGTTTCTGTTGTTTATGCTAGCTATCATATTTAGTACTTGATTGTACTAACGCATACTTTTTCTACATTCTTATCAAATGTAGGGTCCGGCGACATTGACACTCATTCTCGTGGCTAGGATCATAGTAGCTCAAGGAAGTGAAGATTGGTGAGTCCTCATTGGATTCGAGGATGTGATCACCACTTTCTTTTATGTCTTTCTTTTAAGTCTTAGACTATTATATGGACTGTGTCCCAAGATTATATTCATGATATTTATATGGTTTGAGACAATGATGTTAGACTTCCTCTTCGTTTTATAAAGACTTTGATTGTATTGAAAAATTTTAAATTCCCGCTCATTTCTATTACTTTATGTTCTGATATGCTAAGTGGCTTGTATGAGGCCACTCGGGGTCTCATACGCCTTGTTACATCTATGGGGTACCCCTGGGTCGTGACTATTATCCACACTTCATCGCCCTTCTCTTAAAAGTTAAGATCTCTCACTTGTACCACTCATATTTATTGCAGCTAACATCTCAATTCCTCACCTACTCTATGTCAAGTCTACCAGATGACTAACATCATCCCCCTCGTGTTACTATTCTTTTGATCATGACGCTCATCTAAAATTCAAGCTTAATGCTTTCTAATAAACCCGGATATCAATATAATTGCTCTCTTTCTATACTAACTTACAACTTCTAGATAAAATTAAGAAACACTTGCACACTACGGCCTCATGACAAGTAGTCAACCTTTATCTCTCAGTCTACATACTTATAGTTTACAATCACATTCCACTTCACAACTTAAGTACTATTTACTCATTCACTATACATCATTGCCTAATTAGTTCTGTAACCCTCTGAATATTATGAGCTTCCCCTTAAAAATCATAAACCTAGTTTAGAGCTATCACCTCATGAATACTCCTACTCTTCTATTGAACACCTACACTTGGTCGTTACTAATACAATGAAACCTCATCAGAAACTCCTTATACTAGTTAAAAAGTATACTCTAACTCATCCTAACTAGTAACTATTCATCTACCCTTTATAATGAACTCCACACAAACTCATCACTTCTTATTCTACCCATGACCTTACCACTCCGGGTCAAAATAACCATGCATTTGTCACTATAATTCTTCGGATTTGCCAAAATATCACTTGAAATACTCCATTTTCGTCTTGGACTAAATTGAGCTGAAATTTGACCCATTTGAGTCTCAAGTTGCTTTATGGAAACCGAGTGAGATGTCACCATTTAATTTAGAGATGACAAATCAGCCTTCATCTCATTTAGCATTTTATGTGATCCTTCAACTTTATCTGGAATGCAGGCAAGCATGTCCTCGTCTGAAAACATTCGGGGTTGGCATATAATTCCTTCGACTTAGGATAATCATACGGGGAGACATAACGATAATTATCGACATTGATAACTCGCCAACCATCCTCACGACCTTTGTTCCAACCTTGATTCTCGTGCAGCTATGGATAGCTCAGACGAGAACCACCGACTTGGATTGCCAAGAAATGCACCTCCTCATTATATATGTCTTCACATTGTGCATCAATTACACTTACGATCTTGTAACCCCCCCCCCCCCCATGACTTGCTTTGTTAAGAAATCCATTTTGGTCATCATCTTGGCAATGTTCTCATCATGTTATTGGTTTTTTGTCATTTGCTCTTTTTCAAACATACATTTAGAGGAAACACCTATCTTCCTTTGTATACCATGCGCAATTTATTTTTGTCATTTCGTCAAGAAATTCCGATGCTATGAAAAAGGGTTGTCTCATAATTCCGCATCGAATGACTTGATCGGCAACATTGTTGTTGAAGGTGTCAAGACTCCGGTAGAAATGTTCAAGAGAACACAATCTGGCAGCCCGTGAGTAGGGCATTAGATAACCATCTTTCAAAATCTAAACCACGTTTCATGAATAGGCTCACCATCCAATCGCATAAAAAATTCTGAATTTGATCTCTTAGTCTCACCATTCTTGATGGAGGGAAAAATCTTTCTTAGAATCCATCTATGAGTTCCTCCCAAGAAGTGATAGATTCCCTAGGCAATTTGGTCAACCACTTTGTTGCCTCCCCCATTAGAGAAAAGGGAAATAAATGAAGTCGATTTGACTCTAAAGTGATATATTTAAAGGAGAACAGTCCACACATCCACAAAGTTGCGAATATGATCATAAGGGTCCTCGTGAGCAAGTCCCCCAAATAGAAATTTCATTTGCAACAACTGCAACATAGTGATGGTCATATGAAACACCGCATTTCCCACAGTTTGAGGCAATCAAATATCACCCGCAATTCCCAGTTGCTCCATATTAATATCATGCATGTTTTCAAAGTCATTGTTTTTCCCAATTTGACTAGCATTGCTCCCGTTCAAACTCATTTCTTCACCTAGATAAAATAAACAACAAACACACTAATAAGAAAATTCTACTACAATCAAATTATTTCACAAAATCACTTCAACGAAAGAATTCTAAACACCACTTCTCAAAAGCTACGCCATTTTTGATAACGCTCAACTACATTTTTTCCAATACATAGTGTAGGTGATCGTTAGCAAGTATAAACCCAACAAAGAGTTGGGGTCGATCCCATAGGGAGTGTTACGCTAGAGAATTCAATTATGAAATAAAGACGTATTCTAATCATTTGTAGGAGTAAGTAACTATGCAACATATACTAAATCACTAAGTTTTAGGGATTCATATCCAATGGGGAGATTCAGTAACCAATTTCGAACAACGAACAATAAACACAGAAATTGAAGGATGAGACATGGAACCTTAGGAAAGTGAGTAATCGAATGCTAATTTCACTAAATGGGTGGTTATTAATTTCTTAAAGTTGTTGAATCATAATGGGTAGGCTAGGTTTTAACTAGGACAGTCATTTCTCAATCAACTATCGCTTTAATTTGCACACAAGTTCTTCCAAACCTTGATATGCTTAACAAGACAAACCAACCAAAAACCTTAATTAAACCCACTTTATCAAGCTAGATAGTAAAGATGCACTCAAACCCACTTTCTCAAGCTGGGTTGTGGAGATACAAATCAATATAATCATCAATTGTTCATTCAAGTCTAAACCTCTTTCTTAAGAAAGCATTGAGCACTAATCTAGAACTGAATTTGCAACTTCAATTCATCAATTAAAACATGAATGAACAATTAAACCCACTTCATATCAACAATAAAATCAGCAACTAATAACGCCCATAAGCTAGTTAATGAATTCGACTACATGATCACACCCCTAAGGAAAGGTGTTTCTGCCAAACATAGTAAAGAGTAAGAAATCGTTACCAAAAAGATTATCCATTTGAATTAATAACAAACTTCAATACTCAAAGCTCAAGTTAGGACTAGAAATAAAAATCCTCAAAATCAAGATCCAAAATCCCTCTCCTAGAGTGTTCAATAAACTAAGAATGTGTAAAAATCTCTCAAATTGTCTAACTCTCTAAAACTCTTTCAAAAAATTGATTTATACTCTTTAGAAAACTTTCAAAAAATCTTAGCACAGAGTCCAATCTATGCAGTAAGTCGGGATCATTGAACAACTCGGCGATCCACTTAGCTACACATCATCTTGCCTTTTGATTTGTCTCATGAGTCTAATTGTTCTACAACTTTACCTGATCTAGATCATTGTCGTCGATCCATTCGGCTCATCGCCGACCTTTCTCTATGCTTGCTAAGTTGGTTTAGTCCAAGAGATGCCAGATATGAAGGTTTGGCGAGTTCGAGGCTCACTCGGCGTGGTACCGAGTAGGTTTTGTGAGCTCCAGCTTCTTATATCTTCAGTGTTTCCACATAGGAAGGTTTGGTGAGCTAGAGGATCACTCGGCACGTTGCCGAGTAGCTTTTGCGCGCTCCAGCTTCTCTCTTTTTCAGCTTTTCCTACTTTTTCTCTTTGTAGTGTCCTTGCCTTGTTATGAGGCCTTCGTGCTGCACATAAGAATATTAACATCAGTTATGAACACAAAACATGCATTAAGGACACTAATTCAGCAAATAACAAGCCCCAAATGAGTCAAAATTCCCGACTCATCACCTGTCATCTGTTAGTAGTTGAACATTTAATAAAAAATAGGAGGAT
Source organism: Solanum verrucosum (assembly GCF_900185275.1). Taxonomy (NCBI): domain Eukaryota; kingdom Viridiplantae; phylum Streptophyta; class Magnoliopsida; order Solanales; family Solanaceae; genus Solanum; species Solanum verrucosum. Next base: position 6,301,044 of record NW_026020063.1, on the reverse strand, counting down.
AGGTCTTTCACAAATACAAGACAAGTATAGGCTATATCTAAATACTAAATAAAGACAAAGCATTAGCCTAGCCACCGTCATACCCACATTTGGGTTCACAGAAACATTAACCTATCTATTGTCTTGGGTCGTCATAACTTGAGATAACACTTGGAAAGTGGCTTTGAATTTCACATGAGTCACTTTCTCAGCCAAAGGATTAATCAGAACTTGAGGAACCTCAGGCTCCACTTTGTATTTGACCGAATTCCTTCTCACATAAGCTCTTCGAGGGGCCATATCCTGAAAGGTCAAACACGATTCACAAGAAGGATCTTTATACAAATTGTATCGATGGCATGACTTTAGAGTAATGAAAGAAGTGGAGTTTCCTAAATACATTGTAGTATCCTATTCATAAATGTGGAACGCTTCACATTTATGCACAAGACTCTACTCAACGTGGCTTGTCAGACATCTTAGGGCCTTAATCTATAACCTTGTGCTTTGATTACAAAGTTTTTCATGACCCAAAGTACACCCTAGACGTGACATGTCATATAAGACCCTCGAGAGTCCCTGCACAATCCACTTGACATGCCTATACACAACATAATAAAGAAAAGCAAGAAATGTCATGAAGTAAAGAGTTTGACATTTAAGTACAAGTCTATCAAAGTCTTGACAAGCCAGCTATTACATCAGAAGGAGTAGTCGGTATGTAACCTATACACCACATACAACATCCTAAAGTAAAGACATAGGGAAAACAATAAAGTGACCAAGTCTTCGAATCTACACGGTAATCCACTAGCCACAAACGGAGGGAGAGAAATTATCAAGCCTTACATTAGTGAAACAATGTAGGCACAAATATGTGTTAGTACTGGAGTGTACTAAGTATAAAGTATATGCATGAAAACATAAAACATGATCATAAGGGGAAATAATTGAAAATATGAAATGCATGACCAACCTAACATAGTAAAAACCTTGAGAGAAGAATCATAGATCATGAACATGGTAAATGCATCTTAAAAACATAAGTAAAGCTTCATAAATCATTTGAGAGTAATTTAGTTTTTTTTTGTGGGATATTAGCTTTAACTGACAATAGGCCATGCAAACTATACATGGAATCCGGTGTAACTCTCACATTGAGAAGGGAGAGTATACTTTCCAAGGTAGAACTAAGTATCATGCCATATGTTGTATATGGATCCACTAGCTAGGATATTGAAGGAAAACCTATGGGGGCACGTAGTTTTGAACTAGAGGTTTCTACTAGAGACTACCCTATTTGAGCCTCCACTTCAAAGTCCTCTCGGTGCTATGTTAAATCCCAACAGAATAGTCATAAATAATAAATACCTTTATCCATGGAAAATTACAATAAGTTTCTAATTTAAGCTAAAACATTATAGAGTAGCTCAATAAATCTTGAATCAAGTATAAGTGAGAAAATCTTTGGGAGTTAAGTCTAAGTTGGCAAGTAGGCTCACTCTTCTCAGTATGGGAGTTATATCAGATTTCATGTTATAGATTACATGGTCTATTATCGTTTAAAGCTAATATCCCACAAAAAACTATGATTTTCCCTCAAAGCTTTCATTATGTCTCTTCTTATTAATGATTGACCTTGTCCTATGGTTTACAACTTTGCTTTAAAAGTTTTACAATTTGTTTTACTCGATCATGCATTACTTCTTTTTAAGCCTACAATGATAACATATCCATTTTTATGTATATTTATTCATTCTTAGTACATTCCATGTACTAATGCATACTTGTGCCTATATTGTCTCAAATATACGGTCTGACACTCCTTTTCAGACTTTGTACGTGGTGTATGGGTTACATCCCAATTATTCTTTTGATGTTCTAGAATGGTATGTCAATACATTGTTATGATTTCGCATTCATGTTCAAAATCTCTTTTATGATATAAGACATCTTACTTAAACTCTCTTATTATATATTCTATTGTCTTGTATGTATGTCAAGTAGCTTGTGTATGGCCTCTCGGGTTCCTATACGCCATGTCACATCTAGGGTATAAGTCATGATAAACTTTGTTTCAGAGTACAATGTTTTAGAAAAGGGTCCTAGAATGTCTGAAAAGCCGCGTTGAGTAGAGTTTTATTCATTAGTGTGAAGCGTTCCATATTGATGAACAAAAGCTTACAAAGCCTTTAGGAAACTTTACTTCTTTCACTACTCTATAGTCGTTTGTAAGAGTTTATCTCTTTAAAGGTCTTTCTCCTAATCCTTGTATTGTGCTTTTCAATATATGGATCCTCGAAGATGTTATGTGAGAATGAATGTGGTTAATGATGTGGAACTCGAGGTTCCTCAAGCCCCGATCGATCATTTGTCCAAGTAAGTGAATCATGCCGAATTTCAAGCCGCTTTCCAAGTATTGTCTCAAGCCATGATGGCCCAAAACAATCGAGAGGTCATGTCTCCCATGAACCCAAATGTGAGTGCCACGGTGATAAGGGTAAGGGACTTCACTAGGATGAATCCTCTTGAATTCCATAGATCACAAGTCAATGAGGCTCCTCAAGAGTTTTCTGATGAGTTTTACAAGATAGTGGAGATAATGGGAATGTTAGTGATGGAAAAGGTTAAAATGGTTGCTTATCAACTCAAGGGTGTCGCTCAAGTTTGGTTCAACTAATGGAAGGAATAAAGGGTTGTTGATGCGGATCCTCTTGATTGGGAGAAATTCAAATAGGCTTTCCTTGATCGATTGTTTCCTATTGAGATAAAACAAGTGAAGGTGCTTGATTTCATTAATCTTCGTTAAGGAAATATGAGTGTGATAGAGTATGCTTTCAATTTTACTTAATTTTCTAGGTATGCTCCGACTATGGTTGCCGACTCTAGGGCAAGGATGAGTAAGTTTATGTCGAGTGTGTCTGAAATGATGGTTAAGGAGTGCTTTGCCACCATGCTAATCAAGGAGATAAATATCTCTCGTTTGCTGACACATGCCTTACAAATTGAAGAGGAAAAGATAAAGGAAAGGGCTATGGAGTCCATGAGGGAAATGATCAGTGATGGTCACTTTTCTTTTTCTAGGTTCGGTGGATATAGACGTTCACAATTTTGGCAAAAGTTCTTTGGTCAAGTTTCTTCATATGATCTGGTACCTAATTTCAAGAAAGATAGGGTGTCTAACCCTAAACCTCAAATAAGTGGTGGTAGTAGATCTATTATCGTCAAAAATATGGCAGGAGTCACTCGAGAAAATGTTTAGTCGGTACGGATGGTTGATTTGGTTGTGGGAATAGTGGTCACTAAGTGAAAAATTGTTCGTCGCAAACTAATAATGGAAAGGATGGTAGGCAAACTCAGCCTAGTGGTTCTGGTTCGGGTGCTACATGCTAGTATAGGTCTTATGCACTTCAAACTCAATAGGATAATGAGAGTTCTCCGGACGTAGTGATTGGTTTGCTGAAAGTCTTTCATTTTGAGGTTTATACTTTGTTTGATCCGGGTGATACATTGTCTTTTGTTACTCATGTGGCTATGAGATTTGAAATTGGTCCTGAAATCTTTTTTAATTCCTTTTTAGTTGCTAGGAAAATAATTTCTAAGGGTCGCATTTATCATCTTGTTCAGGTTAGAAATATGGATTCTGAAGCCCCTACTCGTAAGGCAGTTTCAATTGTAAATGAGTTTTTGGAAGTGTTTTCCGATGATTTTCTCGATATACCTCCTGAAAGGTAAATAGCCTTTGGTATTGACCTTCTCCCGGATACGTAGCCTATCTATTTTCCTCCTTACCATATGGCCCTGGTAGAACTTAAGGAATTAAAGGATCAATTGATTTTTTTGTTAAATAAGAGTTTTATTAGACCGAGTATCTCTCTATGGGGTGCTTCAGTGTTGTTTGTTCGAAAGAAGAATGGTTCGCTCTGAATGTACATTGACTATCAGCAATTGAATAAGGTTATCATAAAGAATAAGCATCATAAACCAACGATTGATGACTTTTCTTATCAACTTCAAGGAGTGAATTACTTCTCTAATATTGATCTTTTGTCGAGTTATCACCAATTGAGGGTGAAGAAGAGTGACATTACTACGACAACTTTTTGAACTTGATATTATCACTATGTTTTTAGTGATGTCTTTTGGTATGACTAATGCTCTGAAGACATTCATGGATTTGATAAATAGGGTCTTAAAGTAATATCTTGACATGTTCGGGATTGAGTTCATTGATAATAATTTGATTTATTCTTGGAGTGAGGATGCGCATAGCACTTCCATATGATTAGGTTATGGTTTAGAGGTCATGAAACATGGATTTTCGGGCTTATAAACTTCTATGCCTCAGATTTATTTGACTTGGGATTCGAGAGAGCATGTTGTTTATTTTATTGAGGAGGGTTTAATTTTATTAGAAATTGTACCATTTTCTTGGGATTTTAGCTTTAAAGAGATTTTTCACCTTATATTTATTGATTTTACCATTGAAACTATTTTATGATGGAATCTACCATTTTATAAGATTTCGTCTTTGTGAAAGAGATTGTTCTAAATTTACTAATTTCTACGTCTCTTTGGAAGATGTACTAGTTCTTGTTTACTCATGGCCCGAGGTGTTATTTCGAGTTTTACTTTCTGATGATAAGTCTGAGTTGTGATTTTGGATGGCCTACACATTGAATTTCAAGTCTTATTGTTAATGCATTTATAGTTGAGCAACAGCGAGTCTGCAGAATGTCTTAGGGCGGCTATGAGCATCCAACAAGGTGATTCTGGGCCTTTACCTTTATTTCATATGTAGTTGAATGGTAACAGATCTACGAAATATCTTGAGGAACCTATGGGCCGCCAAGGAGATGATTTCGGGGATTTTTATTTTATGCATTGTCCACATATGCATTGCATCATCTCACGTTGTATGTTTGTTTGTGATTTACTTGTGTATTTAGTGTGAACTATCTCTTATTATTGTTATTTTAGCTATCATTGCTTGTGAGTATGATTCTAGTCAGTTATTAATTCACAGTGGTAGCCCTATCATGCCTCTTATATTTATATAGTTTCTTTCTAAGTTCGGTCGTCCTATAAAACCTACTGAATACCCCATAATTTGGTATTCATACTGCACTTCTACGTCTTTCTGTAATGTAGCGCACAGTACAAGCAACAGTCACTGACTTTTGATAATTTGAGGTCGTCATTGCTTGGATTATGGTGAACTCTTAGAATCCAGAGACTTGATGATTTCCATCTTTTTTTAATTGTATACATGGTTGTATCTTGATTAGGTAGATGTGTTGGAATTTGTATATATTTGTCCATCCTAGTCACTTTCAGACCCTTATATTATATTTTGTATCGTTTTGTACATATTTATGTCATGGGCCCTTTCTTATCTCATTATTTCTTCCGTGTTAGTTAACTTTAGTTTTATTTATCGCTTGTTGTTTTGGTATTGACTTCCTATTGAGGGTTCATGGTAGGAGCCATCATGATTCGATTTTGGATAGTGACATTTCGGGAACAAAGCTCTAAGTTATATGAAATATGTTATTTCCTCTTCTTGAATGATTCTTTAAGTTATTGAAATTTACAAGTCTAGCATAATATCAAACAACTATTCATAAATACTTTGATTGATGTCATTCATTATCAAGAAATCATATCCGGTGGTGTTGGTCTGGTGCCTAGTCGTGAACCAAAGGATGCATTTACATATATGTCAGCTATGGTTTTATTACTTTGTATACATACATATAGATATACATGTGGTTTGTGGATTTATTATTTCACCTTCAGGGCTATGCAAAATGCCTTCGGACTATGAAAGCGGAATATTTATGATTTACCTTCAGGCTATACATGAAATGTCTTTGGGTTGTAAGGATTACATATTTATTATTTTACCTTCGACGGTATGTAAGATTCATATGGGTGAGTGCCTTCAGACTATGAATGTTTCCTTTGGGGTTATGCATTTATACTACATTTATTATCATTACTTATAATGGTAGTAAGATGTCGTTGATAGTTGTGTACAAAGACTTTAGCGTTATGTGTGGTTGTTATTGCTAGTGTTATGTGCTGAGGCAGGGATAAGTAGGGCTATGTCATATTGTTACATTATTTGTTACGTTATTCCCGATGTACAATGGTTTTAGTTTCAGTGGTGTTGTTCAATTATTTTATCGTCAAACATACTCGATACATTATATTGTAATAATGTCCCTTTTTTGGGGCATTGCATTTATTCTTGTAGATTGATAGGTAGACAGAGGCCCTCATTGTGCATAGCTGAATTCTGTAGATGATTGGTACACTCCGTTCTTCCAGGGGATGTTGAGTCTTGAGTCTTGAGTCATATTTTAATTTGTGTAGTTAACTGTAATCCCCAACTTTGTGGTAGTGCTTGCGATCTTATAGATTTGTGAACACTATTACGGGTCTTGTAAATCAGGTGTGGCGTTGCTGACCTTGTTTTTAGCTGACGTTTTTTTTATTATTTTGACCTCGTAATCCTTATGTGTATAAGTATATTTCAGTTATTTACTCTTATAGCATGTGTTGAGTATGGCGGCCTTGTCGGCTAGATTTCCTATGGATTTGAGTCTTTTGTGGTTTCTATTAGTTCTCTTAGTAAAGTGAGGCACCGGTGCCGATCGCGCCTCCCTAGTCACATGCTAGAGTAGTAGCTCTTGAGATGTAGGTAAAGTAGAAGGATGATCCTTTTCTAGCGAAGGAGTTGGGCTAACTTTGGCACCACCAAGTTTTATTGTTACGCATGTGCTTCAGGATACTATGGCTAGCTTATTAAGATTTTTGTAGAGAATTTACCATGTAGGAAATTTTCCTTCTACACCAGAGGGTTCTTAGACTAGAGTCGGGCCACATATTCTAGATAAAATACCATAGATATTCAAACACTAGGGTGCAACCAACTGTTGTTTTGGCTCCCTATCAAATTGATAGACTTGTTATGACTATGGAGGGGTAGAAGATGTTAACATATTTTTTAGTGTGTGGCCTCTTAGACTTACTAGAGACCTGAGTGAGGATGCTTATGAATTTTTGGCTAGCTATCATTAGAGGTTGCATGACCTCTGGTTGGTAGAGTCTAATGGGGTGGACAATGTTGATTGCAAATTAGTTGAATCACCTTCTTTGACTTGGACTCAATTTTCTAAGATATTTCAATAGAAGTTTGTTACTTGTAACTTGAGAGAGTGTAAGAGAGACATCAACAATATGATTATGAGGTGAGGTTTCATGAATTATCCCATGATGCTCTTATGATACTTCCCACTATAGCAAAGAGGCAACAAAGGCTTGAAAAAAGATTGATATTTCCAATTTGTATGGCCACAACCTAGATGGTTGTTTCTAGGTATTCTTTCCAACACGTAGTAGATCATGCCAAGGAGGTTTATATGATATGTCTTCAAGACTATAGTGGTCACAACAAGAGGTTTATAAATATGGTAATTTTAGTGGTAATTAATCTAGAGGTAGAGCTTATTCATACAAAGGTTACCATTCTCAATATAAAAAAATGGACCCTTTCAGGCAACTTTGCAGACATTAGAGGGTTGTTATGATTGACATGGTAGTCACAACTTAGGATAAGTATCTCGAGTTCATTCCAATTTTTCGATCTCGGAGGACATTTTTATTTATCCGAACCAACTCAATACTCCATGACTGAGAGAGAGTATTATGAGTGTAAGCCTACTAAGCCTAAATGACCAACCAAATTAAAAAGATGAATCCATTGATCCCAAAATTGAGCTTTGATTAGTCTATTATTTTACTAGACTATTCACCTTTCCAATTATTGAGTTTAAATCTATGTACCAACCCAAGTCCCTCATTGGAAATTACGGCTCAACTCAGGCAAATTGCCTAAGTTGAGGGTGGTTACTGTAAGGGTGCTGAAGAAGAAGTTGGGTATGAAAAGAACAAATTGTTCTTTGAAATAGGTTGGTTGTGCCATGTGTTGAAAAAATAAAAGAAGAGTTGAAAAGGAAAGAAAGTGTGAATGATGACTAAAAAAGAAAGTCGCACCCATATCAAAGGGATGAATTAAAAAAGGAGGAAAAAAAAAGAAGAAAGAGTAAGGTCAAGAGATGGAATGTTAGTCTAGTGTCAAGAAGGGTTAAGTCACTTGTTCCCAAATCTACCAAATTCGACTTGAACCCTACATTACAATCTGAACAAAATCCTATAATGATCTTGAATTAATTGTCAGAAAGCAAAGGTGTAGAAAATAAGAGCAAGTCTATGATATTGTATGTACATTGTTTGAAAGTCTTTGTGAGTGTGAGTGGAATTGTTGCATCTTGAATTAAATACAATATAAGTGTGGAACCTCTTTGTTGTGAGTGAACTAGGGAAGCATTAATTCCATGATTGTAGGATGTAGGTTTGTGTGTCACTTGTGTATGCATAGTTGTACATTGATCGCATGATATCATAAATAGATCCTTTAGTGTCACGTTAATATCTTTGAGTTGAATGTAGTTGGTTTGTGTTGGAAAGAAAGGTAGAAGCTAAATTTGCATGAGAAGTATGCCAAGTGATTGCCATAACTTATCCTAAGGCTCTTGTACTTAAGTGTATTTGTTAGTGTAATCTTGATGCTTGAGGACAAGCAAACGTTTTAAGTCGAGGATGTTAATGTGCCAGGGTTTTCGACATTTAAAAAATATAAACTTTGTGTGTTATTAAGTGTGTTAATGTAGGTATGATGTGCTTTAGTGTGTTGTTTAGAAAAATAGGTCTCCGAAGAAAAAGCATGGAATGTGAGGAAGAATGAGCCAAGCAACCCTTGGGCATTTTTTAGTGCGAGTCATAGTATCATTCGAGTCATATGTCATAGTATGAGTCGTACTGATTGGCCATGGAAAACTTCAAACATTGGGTGGTTTTGAAACTCATGTTGCACAAGTCATAATACAAATCGTGCCTTCAAGGTATGAGCCATATTGAGGAATTCATGGAAAAGTGAACAAATAATTTGGAACAGAGGGAGTACTAATTAACTACGAGTCATGTACTGCTGACTGATTTCCTAGTTTGTTTAGGATAGGATTTGTGTTTTTATAAATATTTTTCCTAGAGTTTTATTTACATGTTATGTACTTTATTTTTTAGAACTTGATTTTAGCAATTTCTTGTGACATACTTCGGTTGACTTTTCAAGTAATTCAATACATTCAGTCTTGGATATTGATTTTATTTTGATAATTCAAGGTTCCAAATTACGGTTAATCTTCTTGTAAATTCATAATTATGTTTTTAATCAGAAATTTTGATTATGTTCTTGCATATATGAATAGCTAAATTTTACAATTAGGGTTGTAGAAATCATGATAAATTAACTAAGTAAGTTTACATAAAAGTGATTCTTGAATGGTGTGCATGCATATGTTGTTATTCTCTTCGGAATGATTGTTTATAATGGTGGCAAACGTTATAACTCGTCTTAATTTTTAACTTGCTTATTAAAAGAGGTATAGAACAAGAAAATATATTAACAACGGAGATTTGAGGCTTTTAATCCTCATCTAATAACTTATGTTGTAAAAGATAAAGCTAATCTGAAATAGAGGTAAGGGCTAGAATTCAAACACTCAAAGACCATAAGATATTTAGAGTGACATGCATATATATAAGGTTGAACAACGTTTTAAGTGTACCAAAATAGATCACCAATACAACACACTTGCTGAGTTATGAAATCATAGGGAACACAGTCCTTGTTTATTTTCATAATTAATTCAAACAAATATTTGATAAACTGTTGATTGTTTTTACAAACCCCCTTCGGGAAATAACTGACTAAAAGATCACATAAATGCATTGATCTGGTTTCTCGTCATATTCCCTATGGGATCGATCACAACCTAGTTGGGTTGAATATTTGAACAAAGATCTCTTTATACTTCATTGTTGGGTGTATTTTGGGCGTATAAGTTGTATACCCTTGTTTCTGAAGACAATCTGTTTTTCCCAAATTTATATCTTGTTGATTTTGTCCCCAGATCCAACCTTGGTTCCCATAGTCTTGATGACAAGTCCCTTGATTAGGACCTCATCTAGTAGCTTATGATTTGGAAATTGAACTTGTCTAAAGAATATCATTAAGTGGTGTTACTGCTATTTATATGATATTGACTCTAGATATAAGAAGAAAAAGAATAGAGACAATAGGAGAGGGAACTAAAGATGGAAAAGAATTAATTTTGGAGGGGATATTTGTATGAATTTTTTGTAGGATTATGTGGATTTAGTTCGAGGGTGTTTGGATTGGCTTAAAAGTTGGTCAAACCTACTTTTAACTTTTAAGTCAGTATTGACTTCTGGAAACTTTTGGCAAATATAAAAATAACTTTAAATAAGTCAAAAATGACTTAAAATAAGTTATAAAGTATTTGACTAGGTTAATAAACTTAAAATTAGTTAAAAACCAAAAGTAGGTATCCCCTACTTTTTATTTTTTGACTTAAATAATTTAAGTTTGACTTTTTATTTTTGACTTAAAAGCTACTTTTTTTAAGTCAAATAGATGCTAAAATCTTCAAGTATAATGGATGGATTCTCGGGTGATTTCCCATCAAGGAGATGAATTGTTTAATTTATTTCTACAACAATTTATCTTTTAAGAACATGCACAAAATTATTAAATAAAACATGTCAATTTTTATAAAATAAGTAGACATAATGAAATGATTGAGCATGAAAGTATTAGACCAATATTAAATAAGCTTTTAAAGATAATTATTTTTATAAATAATAAGGGTGAATAAATACAAAGAGGGTAGTAAAATGCCTTTGCAAGTGACAAATGATATAAGGATAATTATGTGATTTATTAACAACAGAATGAAGCATATAACATATGTTTTAAGCATGGAATTTTATAAAAATAAACTGAAGCTCCAAAGAGTAAATTCCAAGAAATGAGAAATAAAATTGTGTGTCACCAAACATATGTTTAATTTAACTCACTTTTTTTATTCGAAAATCAAAAGTCACTTCTTTAAGCTTGCAACAAATGTTGATTTTTTATGGTATTTTAATTTATTTCATTAAATCGAATGTATAGTAATTGCTAAAATTTTAAGCTTTTTTTCAAGTATTAGACTTCAATTATTATGACAAATTTGAAATATACTATTGTACAATAATTAAGAAAAAAAAATAGAAGAGAAATTTTATCTTAAGTTTGTCTAGTGGCTACCTGTTAAATATTTTTTAAAACTAGGTATAAATTAACTGGTAGTGTCCAAATAGGATGTCCCGTGAAATTTACATGAAGAAAAGTTGAAGAATTAAGAAAAAAAATTAGAAGAGCAATTTTATCTTAAGTTTATCTAGTGGCTACCTGTTAAATATTTTTTTTAAACTAGGTATAAATTGTCCAAATAGGATGTCCCGTGAAATTTACATGAAGAAAAGTTGAAGAATTATATATATATAATTATTTTTACAACATGTTAAAATGGAGGCAAAATATGAATAGTAGTCGGGAATCCACAAGCAATATAATTTGGATTAATTATTTGGATGAGTCCTTTTTAATAAACAATTACTATTTATAAATATACTCTCTAATTATTATCATCTATAACAATCTATAGCAATACTATTTATTTTATTAAATTTTTCACTCTTTTCTTTTCTCTTTCTCCCTTTCCTTCTGTTGCTCTTTCTCCTTTTCCTTCTCTCTCTACACTTTCTTTCAGCCTCTCAACACTGTGAAAAACGATGGGCTTCTAACAAAGGCCAAAGAGCTGGGATTTATATGTCATACAAAGAGAAGTTAGGATTATTTTTACAGACCGAAAAATATGAACTTCTCTCTTTGCTAGAGAAGTTTCAAGAAAGTGATTAGAAAATAAAATTGGATTACTATTTCATTAGAGAAAGATATTGTAACAACTTTGGTTTGAATCTATTGTATTCTTTTTTAGAGTTATCATTATCGAAGATAAGAAACAAATTTAAAAAAATTTACATTATAGCACTGAAGTTTGATAATTCAGTGATTGTTATTTCAACAATTGTGTTTATACTTGATGAATATTGGAAGATTTGAAGATGTGAAGGTTTAAAAATTTGAAGATATGAAGATTTGAATATATGAGGATTTGAAGATATAAAAGTTTGAAGATCTACACATATGATTTTGTCAAAATTATATTAAAATTAGAATGAAGTTGGCAATATGTATTAAAAATGCATTATGTCTATATTATAAGGGATCGTTTGGTAGAGTGTATTAGGAATATAATGCATGCATTAGATGTGTGTATTAGCAGTACTTTGTTTGGTACACTTTTTTATGCCATGTATAACTAATGCAAGCATTAGTTATACACTCTATTGTGTATTAAGTTGTGTATTACTAATACCAAACAATTCTAGGTGTTAGTAATATATAGCATTTTAACACTTGCATTAGATTAAATAATTACAAAACTACCCTTAAAGTCTTACATTTTCTTTGTTGTCATAAGTTTTTATTTTTATGTTGATTTATTTTTTAGTGTCTTTTAATTTATTGGTGCCTTAATAGGCTTTATGGCCTCTTAAATATCTTTAAAAAAAACTAATTTAAATATAATTTAATCAAAAAATTTACTATTGTGACCATAAATTTTAAGCAGCCCACTGCCTCACCCCAACTTATTAACTCAAAAAAACAAGACTTATTCTTTTTTCACATCAGTTATGCTTTTCTTAATTAGTAGTACATAAATTCATCCTTAAAATATGATTTAAAAAATGAAGGTAGAATTTTTTTGTTGTAAAAGAATCTGATCTTAGTTGATTTAGTAATAATTAGATGTGAACAAGTAAATTACTATCTTTTTCTTGAGTTGATTGCATTACTTTCCTGTATTTTATTAGTATTTGATGACAACCTAAATGCTTTGTTTTTAATCTAGACAAAAGAAATTCTTTGCCAATTTTTTACAAAAATATTTTGACTCAATAGTATAACTAATTAATATTATTTTTGAAAAAAGAAAAAGAAGAATGAAGAGTTAATGATGTTTTAGCAAAGAAATATTTTTTGATGTTTTAGAAAATAACTTTGTTGCAAAGGAAGTGCACAAATAAAAAAAGTGTGAAGGGTATTTTTGTAAACATATATTTTTTTAATAGAAATTATGCAAGATTTGTTATTTTTAATACATCAAACCAAACAATATATAAGAAATAATGCTTGCATAACTAATGCAGGCACTACTAATGCAAGCATTACTAATGCACCATATTTTGCATTATTCTTATACACTCTACCAAACGACCCCTAAGTGTATTATACTTTATTTGGAAAAGGGCGGAAAATACCTCTGAACTGTTTGAAAAGGTTTAAAAATACCCCTCATCCATCTATTTGGCTAAAAATACCCCTCAATCCATATATTTGGCCTACTTTTACCCTTAAAAATTAACAACTTTTTAATTTATTTTTATTATTATTATTATTATTATTTATTACATGGAATCTTCCTATTGGATAAAAAAACCCCAATCCATCAAAAAAAATTCCAACAGCCCCGCTCTATATCCCTACCCCATGAATGTAACGATCCAAACCATCGTTATTTAGGAAAATCAAAATTTGAAAAAATTATGGGCCATTGTCCCACCAGAGTGGGCCTGTTGCCGCTACGGTGGCGACACCAAGGCGGGGTAAGTTGGCGCCATAGAGAGATAAGTGAGGCTGAACATAAATAATGCGAAATTCTATTTTCTCCTTCTTCCTAAAATACCTAATTTAGTCGTAAAACACCTTTAAACTCCCCCCTCCCCCAAAAAAAAGTTGTTGCAAGCTTGGAAATAAGGGAGAGAGAGATTTCTAGCGTGAAGATGTCATTGGATTGCGAATTTCCGGTCAATTTCACTGTCACGAATTCCGAAAACAAGAATCAAAGACCAAAACTCCGTACAGCTTCTTGGCGCCCAGGTATGCTAGGTTTTTTATAATTGAGTAGTTTAAATCTGTGCTCACTGCATAATATATGTAAATTGATGGAAGGATTTATGTGTTGGCCTTTGTGCAGCGAATGATTTATGATTAAAACCCTAGAAAGAAGCCTTAGTCGATGAATTAGGGCTGAGTATGGTCGAATTAAGGTTTGCATGATGTGCGTTGATGAATAATCCATTGTGAGGGTGGTGATCCTATGATTTAGTGATGTATGTTGTTCTTGCTTCATTGTGATATGTGTTGGTATACGAATGTTGCATTGTTGATCACACTTGTTGTAAATAAGGATATATGAATGACGAACACCATCAATAATGAATTGTTTTATATGATTATGAGGATATACTTGTAATTGTGATTGTGGTATGTTGAGTGGATCAGTTGCCACGTTCCGACATAACTAACTTGGATCGGTTTCCACGTTTCGATATAACTAACTTGGATCTGTTGCCACATTCCGGCATTATTATTGGATCGGGTACCACGTTCTAGTATGCTAACTGTTTGGATTTGGGTTCCATAAGAGGACCAATGACTTGTCATAATTTTGTAGCTTGAGGAATGTGAAATGCATCGTTGTTCTTCATGTTGATGATATTGTATATGTTCCATATATGCATGTGATTATATTGTTGTATTGGCATATATTTGATTATTCTTGTGTTAAGCGAACTTGTTGGGTATAGTGGAAGGGCAAAGTGTTCAAGGGGCTAGTAAGGGATAGCAAGGGTTATTTGTGTGTTGTAATGGCAAGAAGTAGAGGCAGAGTATGTGATGAAATATACTAGGTGGATTTCACCTTGGGGAAAGAGATTGGGTTAGTGGTAAGAAGGCTTGATATAATGTACTATGTGACCATGGTTGGGTAATGTGACGAGGAAATATGGGTATGATGTGAGAGGTTAGTTGAAATACAGTGTGGTGGTTAATTGGGGATTTGTTAATGTGTTAGAATGGTTAGGCTATGATCAAGAACCTGGTAAGTAAGTTGACTGAGAAGGTGGTTAGTAATTAGAGTACTGGTGTAAATTGCAGGTATTCTAAAGAGAGGGTAAGAGTGGAGAAGCGAGTGGTTTATTTCATGATCTTACTAGTTGGTTTCATATGTTATATGGTGGGCGTCGGGTTGACCGATAATGCCTACCAGTTCGTGTGTTTGTACTGATACTATTTTTGCTATGTCTTTTTGACATAGTCTGGATGCAGGTTGGTGATGTTTCATTAGGTGAAGACGAAGAAATTCTCCAGCAGCTTCTGCTCTTCCTTCCGCATGGTGTGAGGTGTGCCTTTTATTTATCTTGTCCAGATTTACTCTTAGTAGCTCTTGTACATGTTTTGATTAGATCCATGAGAGTTGTTACATTACTTTACAAGTTTTAACTAAAAGTGTGTACTGAGGATATTGTCTTAAAAATCTTATTTTTTAAATTTTCCGCATGTTTTTTAACTATTGGGATATGAGTGTTCTCCTACTTAGGTGATAGCATGTAGGTATCCGCACAACCCGATTGGATCATGACAAATTGGTATCAGAGCCTAGGTTACCGGTCACCCAGTACAAGAGCAAAATGTGGACTAGACTCATGCGGATTGGTGTGTTGACATCCACATCTAATCCTCAGGAAGCTAGGAAGCATTCTAGAAAATTGTTCCACTCATTCTCTCCTTTCGTACGAAGTGTCACTTGTGGTATTAGTTTAGCCTAATTGGTATCTCAACGAAGTGAACCAAACATCGTGGTCACGACTGAAGGAACACAAGCAAGGTAAATTGAAACTGGGGAGGTTCTAATTGGTATCTGACCCTAAGGGTTGCGTAATTGCATGGATGACCAGAAATGGCCATCAATGAAGCGAACTAACTAATAATTTGGACTTGACTGTGAGTTGTATCTTGGAAACTGTGAATGTGTGATTCTTGTTATTTGAATTAACTGCAGATATGAAGTTGTAATTGCTTGAATGTGATGAGGTGGTTGTGTGTGCTATAAATGTTTTAAACCTTGATATGTGCGAAGTGTTGGCTGAGTTGTGGAAATTATTTAAGTGTTACTACTCGAGTATCGTGAAAAATCGTTGAGGGGAGAAATCCTAACTAAGTTGGTGCGAGAATTTAAATAAATTACGGAGTGATTCGTGAGACGAAAATCTGGATGTGCGTCGCAACCAACAAATAATCGAGTGAATGTTTGGGTGTATCCTGGGGATGTGCGGGTGTAACGTTGAATTAATGAGAACTAGTTGGATGTCGTGTCGTTATGATTGATTCGGATTAGCTAATGATTTTCCTACCTTGTAGATTTATCTTAGATTGTTTGGTTAAGCTGAAACCTTGGGGGAATTTTAGAAACATGAAAAGAACCCAGAAATTATTAGTCTGGTTTCTAGTCTCGTCTGAGCCGCTGGGGCAGGAATATTCCCGCCATAGCGAGACCGCCAGAGCGGGACAGGGCGAGGGAGAACATCTACCCAACCTCCCATGCTTTCCCTAACTTCGAAAATCAACCCCAAATAGGATCTGAACAAAGCCCTGCAATCCTTTCAGTATTCAGCAAATTGAGAATAGATTATAAAGCCTAGTAATTAATTAAAGGTTGTTTAGAACAGCAAAAACCAGCATCCATGTGCTACAAAAACTTAGAAAAGTCAAGAAGATTAAAACAAGGTTGTCTTAAATTTACAAGCAAAGGGGCAAAATAACAATCCACGTCAAGAACCCTTGGACTGGGTAGTGTCCACATATGAGTCCAGATCCTCCGGAGGTACCAGGACAGTAGCTGCCTCATCCATGAAGGTGAAGTGCTGAAAGTTCCCTTTCTCGACTCGGGGAAGCTCCTGACAGGGGGCAACGCAAGTGAATATGGTGCTCACGGTCTTCTATATCTGAACCAGCAGGCGATCCCTCTCCAGACCTTTCCTCCTCTCCTGACGCAACTGGCGGCGGAGCATCTCAATCTCCAAGGCGGTGCTGGGTGGGGCCAGAGTGAAGTCACCATTGGCACTCCCCAATCTCTCCCGAACGGCAGCCAGATCCTCCTCGACCTATGCCTCCTCGTCCGAATCTGTAGCCGCCTTGTTGCGGCTAGCCCTGCCAGTCCTCCTCCTCTTGCTCCTAGAAGTAGAACATGTTCTAATCAGAAGAGCTGAAGGGGGTTATCCATAGAAAGTACCTCGTCATCATCAAATAGTGGCACTCTCGCCCGCTTGCCCAAAGCAATGATAAGACTAGGGAGAAAGAATGCCTTCTTGTTACCTCGGTATAACAGCTTCCACTCGGAAATAATTTACGCCTGCACGTTTAGCTCTATACCCTATATAGTGCACACCACCACCAAGGCTCTGGGAAAGGTCACGTCGGTGCGGTTACCCGATGGGCAGATCCTCCTAGTCACATGTGTATCCACCTCTTAGCATCGGGTGACCAATCTGTGCTAGTAATACCTTCGCAATAGCCCAGTATACCTGATCCCGGCGCGTAGGCTCAACTAGAGTGTCCCTCAGCCACTCTAGATCCATCTCTCTTAGCTTGGCCTCGTACTCGGAGTTTGAGACCTCTGGCACCTCTAGAGCCTCATTAATGGCAGTGACATTCAGAGGAATGTCAACTCCCCTGATACGGATGACGGGGTGAGAGTCATCCCATCGCACAGTAGTCAAGATGGCGTAGAACTCCCTCACCCAAGTGGAGCGTGCATATGGAGGAGTCTCAGTCAGTGGAACCCACACGAACTCTACCAGACGAGCATAGAAGGCAGGCTCCTTCTCCTCTAACCTGTGCAGTACAAAACCCCTCTCACAACAGACCCCGTGTTGCGGTAGTCATGGTGCTTCTCCCAGCTCGCGGCGTCGAGAAACCATACGAAGGGTAAGTGTTCATCATTTTGACCTACCATTTAGAGAGCCTGCAATAAGTTGAATATAATTTAGAACGCGATAGGATAGTCAGGGTAAGGCTAAAAATCAAGAAACGAAAAATTTTGGTGTTAAGGTACAGGCCACTGCCCGGCTTTTCCCGCCACAGCGGCCATAATCCTGTCATGATGGGATTATGAAGGCCGTCATAGCAGGATTAAGGCCACCGGAGCGGCCTTCATCTGGGACGAACACCAGGTGCGACAATGGCGCATTTTCGTCCCAAAACCTTTGTTTTCGATAGAATTTCACCAGATTAGAGTATATAAACTATCCTAGGACATAAATAATCAATTATTTCTGCAAAATAACTTCTAAATGAGGCCTAAATTGGAGTTTTACACCAAGAGACCCTTCAACTCCCCCACCGGTTTTTGTATCAATTTAACCATATTTTTACGAAATCCTTACGTCCAGGACGTTGTGGGAATGTTGGGGACATAAGGGAAGTAACCATGCTACATTGTTCTAACAAATCAAGCAACCTACGTCCATTTACGAAAATGACCCCCAAAAACCATTTCTAATTAATCGTTTAATATCATGCAAGAGTAGTTAGGTAATCAATGAAGTAAGGAGTGTAAGGAATACGAAAAATTACCTTTGATTTGTCGTCCGGAATGATCATGTCGAGAGAGTTTTTGGGGTGGTTTTTAGTTTGAAAAAAGGAGAATGAGGAAAATATTTCCCCATTTCCCCTTTTCTATTTTCGATCTCCCGCCACAACGGGAGATATCTCGCCACAGCGGCCCCGCTTCAGTGGGAGAGTTGCCGCCCTGGCAGGGTTAGGCTGTGTAATTTGGGACGCAAAAATTTCTTTTCTCGAACATTGCATCATATCATAATCGTTCTCTTAAGGTATGGGACCTATCGTAAATCAGGCTTTAGAAACAAAAACCATTCCCTACCATAAATTCATAATGGACGAGTGGTTGGTTAAAAATGTTCCAAGGTAGGGTGCATAATGATTCGTGCATTAGTCGTTCGGGGACGAACGAGGGGTAAATTGGTATCTATTGTAACGACCCGAACTGTCATAATTTAGGAAAACCAAAATTTGGAAAAATTCTGAGCCATTGTCCCGCCAGAGCGGGCTTGTTGCCGCTAGGGAGATAGCGCCAGGGCAGGGTAAGTTGGCACCATAGCAGGATAGGCGAGGCAAAACGTAAATAACATGAAATTCTATTTTCTCCTTCTACGTAAAATACCTAATTTAGTCGTAAAACACCTTAGAAACCCCCAAAAAGCTATTGCAAGCTTGGGAAGCTGGGAGAGAGAGATTTCTAGCGTAAAGATGTTGATGGATTGCGAATTTTTGGTTTTGGAAACAAGAATCAAAGACCAAAATTTCGTGCAACTACTTGGTGCCTAGGTTGGATAGGTTTTTTATGAATTGAGTAGTTTAAATTTGTGCTCAATGCGTAATATATGTAAATCGATGGTAGGATTTATGTGTTGACCTTCGTGCACCGAATGATTAATGATTAAAACTCTAGAAAGAAGCCTTAGTCGATGAATTAGGGTTGAGTATGGTTGAATTAAGGTTTACATGATATGTGTTGATGAATAATCCATTGTGAGGGTGGTGATTCTATGATTTAGTGATGTTTGTTGTTCTTGATTCGTTGTGATATGTGTAGGTATACGAATGTTGTATTGTTGATCACACTTGTTGTAAATAAGGATATATGAATGACAAACGCCATGAATCATAAATTGTTTTATATGATTATGAGGATATACTTGTGATTGTGATTGTGATTGTGGTATGTTGAGTGGATCGGTTGTCACATTCCGGAATAACTAACTTGGATCGGTTGTCACGCTCCGACATAACTAAATTGGATCGGTTGCCACGTTCCGGCATTATTATTGGATCGGGTACCACATTCCGGTATGCTAACTGTTTGGGTTTGGGTTCCATGAGAGGACCAATGACTTGTCATAATTTTGTAGCTTAAGGAATGTGAAATGTGTTGTTGTTCTTCATGTTGATGATATTGTATATGTTCCATATATGCATGTGATTATATTGTTGTATTGGCTTATAGTTTGATTGTTCTTGTGTTAAGCGAACTTGTTGGGTATAGTGGAAGGGTAAAGTGTTCAATGGGCTAGTAAGGGATAGCAAGGGTTGTTCGTGTGTTGTAATGGTGAGAAGTAGAGGCAGAGTATGTGATGAAATATACTAGGTGGATTTCACCTTGGGGAAAGAGATTGGGTTAGTGGTAAGAAGGCTTGATATAATGTACTATGTGACCATGGTTGGGTAATGTGACGAGGAAGTATCATGACGTGAGCGGTTAGTTGAAATATAGCGGATGGTTAATTGGGGATTTGTTAATGTGTTATAACAGTTAGGCTATGATCAACAACCTGATAAGTAAGTTGACTGAGAAGGTGGTTAGTAATTAGAGTACTAGTGTAAATTGCAAGTATTCTAAAGAGAGGGTAAAGGTGGAGAAGCAAGTGGTTTATTTCATGATCTTACTAGTTGGTTTCATATGTTATGTGGTGGGTGTCGGGTTCACCGATGATGCCTACCAGTACATGTGTTTGTACCGATACTACTCTTGCTATGTCTTTTTTACATAGTCTGGATGCAGGTTGGTGATGTTTCATTAGGTGAAGAAGAAGAAATTCTCCAGTAGCTTCTACTCTTCCTTCCACATGGTGGGAGTTGTGTGTAACACCCCTCAAAATGAAGTAGGATAAAGTAGAGCCTCACATGGGTCCTATGCATTAATAACTTGTTAAAATAAGGAAGAATAGATTTTTTAGTCAGTTTTAAAGAGTTTGGAAGTCAAACGTCAAGGGACGACCAAGACGTTCGAAAACTAGCCTTTTACGTGTTGGTGTGTTCTAGTATGTTGTTCATGTTTTTATGGGTTGTTTGGAGTCTAAAATCAGTGGAGGTGACCCTAGTGTCTTAATAAATGTTTTTAGGGTCAAAACGTTCGGGTACGACTCCCTGGGACCACCCTAAGGGTCCCCGAGGAGGACCCCAACCCTTGGCTAAGCAAGCTACCAAGGCAGCTTGAAGTTGTTCTTGGAGAGAGTGGCTTCGCGTTGCGGACCTGCTCCACCAATGGCCAAAAAGTGGCTCCGCGTCGCGAAGACACCGCGGACTCTACTGTCTCGAATTTAATTTCCAGAAAACTTGTGGGAACACCTCCACATCGCGAACTTGTTTCCCAATGAAATCTGCGAAAATAAAACTCAAGTTAGACTTGTTTAAAAAGGTCCAACTAAGTGAGGGGTAGTTTGGGTACTTTGAGTTATTATTATTTTAAGTGTTTTTAAGTATTTTAAAGGTATTAAAACATTTAAGAGGTGTTTTTGAATTCATTCTTCCAAAATCAAAACCCCAAAGTTCTTTCTCTCTCTAAAGTTCTCTCAAGTTCAAGGAAGAAGAAGGTGGAGAGCTAGGGTTTCAATTGAGGGTTCCCTTCCACCAAATTTCGTTGAGATTTCATCAATTGAGGTATGGTGGCTCTTCATCTAGGACTCATCTTCATCCTAGTGTCAAGTTCAAAGGATTTTACAATGTTTTCAAAAAGTGACTAAAAGCTTGTTTTTGAATTCTATCAAGGGTTCTTGCATGAAAATGATTTGAAACGTTTGGGTATGGATTATTTGATATTTGTTTGTGGTTTTTGAATGAAATACTCCATGAACCATTGTCTTCTACAAAACCCTAAAATTTGCTATGAAGTGGGTCTATTTCTATAAATTCAAAGTTGATGGAATTATGTGTAAAGTGAATGGTATTGATATCTCTTGTGTTGTTTAATGTTTATTTATAATAAATTGTTGATAATGGATAAATTAAGGGTGGTAAGCCTTATGGGTGAAGTATTGGTGATTTTGGCTATGGCTTTGGATTATGGTAGGAAGGCTTGAACTCTCTTAATTGAATTGATTGTTGTTGGTAGGTTGGATCCACCTTTGGTGGAAGTATTATATCTTATTCTTGTGTGGTATTATTGTGAATTGTAGCCATGAAAGCATTGGTGAAGTTGTTGTATAATGTGGGAATATTGTATTATTGTGAATTGAGGCCATGAAGGGCATTATATGAGTGTTATTATATTGTTGTGTTATTATACACATATGAGGCTATATGTAAAGTCCTATATGAAGCTATATGTAAAGTTTGTGTGAAGCTATAATGTTAAGATGTTCTAATGGTATTAATGTGATATTGTATAAAGTGTTATTATGCTAATGTGAAAGCATGTTTCTCTTGAAATGGTGCTATGCGGTGATGATGGACTATGATGAGTCTCTATAAGATGATGTTGTAGCTCATATGCTAGACTTGAGTATCTTGTCTTGTGTCATGAAAGCTTGATTATGTATATGAGTATATGAATGTTTGGTTGGGCTATGACTTAGTAATAGAGCTCTTTCTATAAATGCTAAAAGAGGAATTCTAGGCCAAGACTTGAATTGGTAAGACGTAAGCATAATGCCTTTTCACGAGTCTAGCTTTCCTAAGTAAATGTATAACCTTGAAGGATGGGCCTTAGGGAGATATTCCCTTCTTGAGTGAAATGATAGACTTAGAGATGGATGGGGCCGGAATAGCATGAGAATCCTTATCTAAGAAAGTCAAATGAGCTATCCTTATGAACCTAGATTGGCTATGAAGAAATGGAGCCTTTCTTAGGATGAGGTACTATGAGTTGGTTGAACTAGAAAAGGAACCCTCTCTAGTACATATGTGATTGAATACTCTATGGAAACCAAAGGCTAAGCACCGAGTGGATGTGGTTAGGATGGTGGCCTAGTTGAGCATAAGATTAGGCACAATGAACATCCTTGGACATCTCTTAAACCATGTGCCAACATGGGTTGCTTTTAGTTCTACCTTTGGCAAGTAGAACAACCTCCATGGAGTAGGATAGACTCTGGATTCCATATCTTGCTTGTATGGTCTATGTCGGTTAAGGCCTATTTCCATCATATGGGATGTGCACTCTAATATTGGATAGGTTCTACAATATGTAGGTAGTAGTATGGGATGCTATCTACACATGGCACGAGTAGGCTTAGAAGATACTAAAGTGAGTTCCCTAAGCCTTAGGGCTATTATGTGATTGTCCCCTATATGCTTATGTGTCTCCTAAATGGATTTTATAAAGAATGTTGACTTAGCATGTTATAATGTAATGATAAAACCCCTTGTCTATGGTAACTCTTAGGAACACTTAGGTGTACATGAAGAGGTTGAATGGGCGGTCACTTCATTATTCACTTAAGTGTGGCTTAGGGTCATGACTTGAGATAGAAGCTTAAATGGTAATGAAGGACTTACTTTGCTATCGTGTTTAAGTATGGTACACTTGTGTTAATTGAGTTGTAAATGATGTTACTATGGTCTTAATTGTGAATGGTGACTTGAAATGTGGGTTATGCTTGTGGTTGTAAAGGTTTGTTAAAGAAGGTCTTAAAAACATGCATTCCTTGTAAATGTCCGTTGTGCATATTTTCTTGCATGGTCATCATACTTAGTACTTATTGTACTAATTCCATATTTCTCTATTGTTACAAGTGTAGGTGGTGGAAAGTGAAGAGATCTTTTGAGGAAGCTTGGGATATTGACTCTTCTCAAGAAGCTTGGTATGTCCTCATATATTCTTGGACATAGTTGTTACCTTTCTAGTATTTTCACTTAGACATTGTATAAGACTTATATTTTGTTGTAAAGGGATGTGCCCCTAAGATGTTCTATTCGTGTCTAAGATGGTACATGAGACTTAGAAATTCTACTTCGCTACATTTGAAAGATTTTATGAGTATTATGAATTTGTTTTAAAAAGTGTTTAAATTCCTTACGGTTTTTATTACCGAATGCGATGAATGAATGCTAAGAGGCTTGTATTAGACCTCCGAGAGGTCGAGTACGCATGTTACGACTTGGGGGTGCTCCCGGGTCGTTACATTGTGTCTTTTGTTTATCTTGTCCAGATGTACTCTTAGTAGCTCTTGTACCTATTTATACTAGATCCATGTGAGTTGTTAAATTACTTTACAAGTTTTAACTAAAAGTGTGTCTAAGGATATTGTTTTAAAAATCTTATTATTACATTTATTTTTGTTTTTCTAAATTTTCCACATGATTTTAACTATTGAGATATGAGGGTTCTTCTACTTAGGTGGTAGTATGTAGGTGCCCGCACGGCCCGATGGATTGGATCGTGACAATGAATCTAGTCCCTATCTCTCTGTAATCTATCTGCAAACGAAGAATTCAAAAGAAAAAGTTGTAGCATATGTTTAACGACCAACTGATCATTAGCATTTCGATATTTTATGGAGCACATATACTTACTATAATTTTTATCTAATGCGCTAACAGACAATATTACAAACCCCAAAGCTCTAAATTCAATTAAAACCTTCTATTATTACTTGCATATCCCTTTCAACTTGCTGATCTCCTATTCATACCCCCATCCCTATATATGTGTTCTCTATGAACTCCCCATCAATTTGCTTCCTCTACTTTGAAGAAGTAGCTAGCTAGCTAGAAGAGAAGAAGAATAATAATGCATCATTGAAGTGAGAGTATATATGACGGGTGGTTCATGCAGTCGATTTTGCAGTCAAATTGGCACTAGTATTACTTTATCTACATTCTCAATGCTCTTCTCTCATAACCACAGTAATACATTTAATGATTAATCCTTTATACATGATAAGTGTCAGAGATTCATGTGTTTAAGAGAGAAAGGATGAGATTCATTATTAGGTTTAATTGGATTTGGGTCATGGGGTTGTGGATATGGATCGAAGCGGGTTGGAAAAAATAGATATAATTTTATACAATAGAAAGACGCCATAATAAATAATAATAGTAATAATAATTTTAAAAGAATTGTTAAGTTTTGAGGGTAAAAGTAGGTCATAAAGATGGATTGAGGGGTATTTTTAACCAAATAGATGAATGAGGGGTATTCTTGAACCTTTTCGAATAGTCTAAAGATATTTATGGCCCTTTTCCGTACATTATTTTGGTTGACTTCACTAAAAAGGAAGTGATGTCTGCAATATGTATTGTAAATGAATTGTTAATGAATAAAACATGTATTATATGTGTCTTATAAATTGTGTTGATTTGTATCACTAAGAACATGAGTGATGTTTGCAATATGTACTAAAAATATATTGTACATGTGTTATAAGTATGCTACCTAAATCATTTGGTTGGTATCACTAAGAAGAGAGAGAAGTTTGCAATATGTATTATAAATGTATTATTCATGAATAAAATTTATATTATATGTGTCTTATAAATTATTTTGATTTGTATCACTAAGAAAATGAGTGAAGGTTGCAATACTATTAAAAATGTATTGTGCATGTCTTATAAGTGCAGTATACATTACTTTGGTTGGTATCACTAAAAAGGAAGTGATGTCTATAATATTTTTTGTAAATGTATTGATGATGAATAAAACATGTATTATATGTGTCTTATAAATCATTTTGGTTTGTATCACTATGAACATGAGTGATGTTTGCAATATGTATTATGTATGTATTATAAGTGTGTTAACCTAAATCATTTGGTTGGTATCACTAGGAAGAGAGTGAAGTTTGCAATATTTGTTATAAATATATTGTTCATGAATAAAACTTATATTATATGTGTCTTTTAAATTATTTTGATTTGTATCACTAAGGGTCGTTTGGTAGCTAAATAGAGTTATGCAGGTATTAATAGTGTGGTATTAGTTATGCAGGGTTTAGTTATACATGTATTAGTTACGCATAGTTTAGTTACATAGAGATTGCAATATATTAGTTAGTCAATTTGTATTTCTTAATTTCAAAATTTATTAGTGAGCTAATATTTATTATAACCATTAAAATAACCAACTTTATAAATAACAGAATAAAATTAAATAAATACCAATAGCGAAAAATAATAAATAACTAAAAATAATTAAGTAAATTATATTCAATATGATTAACTAATTAAGTAGTATGTAATTTAAATTAAACTAAAAAATTTAAAACTTGTAATTTTAAGAAAGAAAATTAAAACTTGTATTTTTAAGCAAAAAAATTAAAACATGTAATTTTAAGCAAAAAAAAATTAAAACATGTATTTTTAACTAAAAGGAAAACAATTAACAAGAATTTAAGATAAAGAAAGTAAGCAATTATCAAGACAAAAAAAACTCAAAGAAAAAAAAAGGTAGTGCTTTTTTTAAATATGTATTAATTATTTATTTTGTCGTAAATTAATATATATGTAAGAGTAAATTAATGGGGTGAATGTGTAATTTACCATGTTAATACATGTATTACTAATACACACATAAATTATATATAGATTCTCTCATAAGTTATACAAGTATTAATTATGTAAGATTACAAAAAATGCAATCAAACACCATATAAGAATATACATGAATAACTTTTATACAACATTTGAAATTTGTCAATCAAACGTTGTATAAAATAAATACATGAATAACTTTTATCATGTTCGCAAATCAAACATGGTATTAAATTAATACATGAATAACAAAGTTATCCATGAATTAGCTTTGGCCTTATTTAGCTACCAAATGACCCCTAAGAAAATGTGTGACGGTTGCAAAACGTATTAAAAATGTATTGTGCGTATCTTATAAATGTATTATGTGTTACCTAAATTATCTTGTTGGTATCACTAAGAAAGGAGCGAAGCGTGCAATATATATTATAAATGTATTATTCATGAATAAAATATGTATTATATGTGTCCTATAAATTATTTTGATTTGTCTCACTAAAAACATAAGTGATGTTTGCAATATATGTTATAAAAATGTATTGTAAGGTAACACTAAGAAGAGAGTGAAGTTTGCAAAATGCATTATAAATGTATTGTTCTTGAATAAAACTGATATTATATGTGTCTTATAATATTATTTTGATTTGTATCACTAAGAAAATGAATAACGGTTGCAATATGTATTAAAAATATATTGGACATGTCTTATAAATATACTATTAGTGTGTTACCTAAATTATTCTTGTTGGTATCACTATGAAAGGAATGAAATGTTTAATATGTATTATAAATATATTATTCATGAATAAAACATGCATTTTATGTGCCTTACAAAATATTTTGATTTGTATCACTAAGTAAAAAAGGGATATTTGCAATATGTATTATAAATGTGTAACCTAAATTGGTTAGGTTGATATCACTAAAAAGGGAGTGAAGTTTGCAATATGTATTATAAATGTATTATTCATGATTTTAATACAATTATGAAACATATCTAATACAACT
Organism: Solanum verrucosum; assembly: GCF_900185275.1. Classification (NCBI taxonomy): domain Eukaryota; kingdom Viridiplantae; phylum Streptophyta; class Magnoliopsida; order Solanales; family Solanaceae; genus Solanum; species Solanum verrucosum. The sequence continues at coordinate 6,273,851 of NW_026020063.1, read as the reverse complement.
TTAATACAATCGGGGTATAGTTTTGTAAACATCATCTTTTTCGAGCTTCTACCTAATATTTTTCATAAAATCAATTCTAAACTTAACCGAAATCTTCTTAAAATTGAGATATAAACTCCAAACAATTTTTTTCATTATTTGTAGGAACAACTTATCCAAACTAATCACAAATTCGTTAAACTCAATTAATGAATTCAAAGTTTGAAGTTTTATAATGACCATCAAAGGTGAACTCTTGTTGCTGTAATTTTAGAGATTTGAAATTTCTGCTTGAGCACATGATTTTGTACAAATTCTAAATTTTTTTTCTTCTTCTTATTGTGTTTTGGATGAAAATCGTGAAATATGGGCAAAAATTCGATTTGAGAATAGTTCTTTAAATGGAAATTTCAAAGAAGAAAGAAAAATAAAAAGAAGATGAGGAAAAGAAAAAAAATCATGAGTTTGAAAGAAAATGATAGAGAAAGAGGGAAAGAAGCGACATATAGAAATAGATATGGACCTTTTTGAAATCACTATACAATTTTTAATTCCAAAAAATTGCTATATTAAGTTGGAAAATATTTTTAAAATTAAAAAAATAAAATTTAGTGTCATAAATGATAAATATTTTTCTTGATATAGCATATTTATGTGATTTACCCATATATTTTTGCCCAAAAGATGGATTGGACACACTTCTTAGTTGCGTGACTAGTGGACATGCTCATACTTTTTAGTTTTTACGAAAAAGGGCCAAAAATATACCTGTACTATTCGAAAAGGTTTAAAAATACCCATCATCCACCTATTGGGCTAAAAATACTCCTCAGCCAACCTTTTTGGTCCACTATTACTCCTTAAACTAACAGTATTTTTTACTTATTATTATTATAATTAATTATTATATGGCATCTTTTTATTGGATAAAGTTAAATTCCAATCCACCAAACTTTCTCCTGCCCCACCCGACCCATATTGACATTCTTTGACCCATATCCTAAAAAATCCATCAAGAATAAAAAGGATTGAATCATCTCTTTTCCCCCTAAACCTAATATCCTATTTTTCTTCTTTCCCTTTTTTTATTAAGCATTTCTAGGTCAATTTCACCCAAAATTAAAAAGATTGAATCATATCTTCTCCCTAAATCTAATATCCTATTTTTCTTCTTCCTCTTTTCTCATTAAGCGATTTCAAGATCAAATTTCACCCACAATAACTATTACTTTGTCTTTAGTATTTTTTTTCATTATTAGAGTTTTTGTCACTTATATTACCATCAAGTTTCTGTATTTATAATATTGATGTGTATAAACTTTTAAACACACTGCTCCATTATTTTAAAACATTGATGTGTATAAGTTAAAAGTAAGAGAAATACTATCAAAATTTGAAGTTTGGGAACTGTAAAGAATTTTTGTGCATCTGGAAAGAAAACTTTTTGAATTTTACAAATTGGTATTTTACATGGGAATTTATTGCTAGTCGTAATCATTTTGCATTTTTAGTTGGCAAACATGTGAATGCTTCAACTTCAATAGACGATTGAATCTTTCAACTTCAATAAAATGTTGCATCGAAAATTTGATTATTTTGGGTGAAATTGATCTTGAAATCGCTTAATACGAAAAGGGGAAGAAGAAAAATAGAATATTAGGTTTTGGGAGAGAAGAGATGATTCAATTTTTTTCAAGTAACTTACCTAAATCCCACAGTATAAGACCCTAAATTACATTCTATCCTACTCTTTCCTATTTTACAAAAATCCCTTAAAAATCAGACATCCGGATACATAAGTTTCCTCCGGATACATTATGTATGATACAATATAAACTTGTTTGTTGCGCTTAATATGGAATATTAATGTAAAATTGTTTTTCTTTCCCACAAATCACGCATAACTAATTTTCTTTCCCACAAATCACGCAGAATTGATTTTCTTTTCCCACATACGTAGACGGATTGATATCATTCCATTCCAATCTGTAATAGCTTCACAAAATTCAAGAATCAAATTTTTTGTAATTATATATGGATCTTTTAATTGAGTTTGGGTCAAGGGATGCCAATATGGGTCGGATGGGGTAGGAGAAAGTTTGGTGGGTTGAAATTTAACTTTATCCAATAGAATGACGCCACGAAAGAATTAATAACAATAATAATTTAAAAAATATAAGGTTGTTAGTTTAAAGGGTAATAGTGGACCAAAAAGGTTGACTGAGGGATATTTTTAGCCTGATAGGTGGATGAGTGGTATTTTTAAATGTTTTCGAATACTAAGGGGTATTTTTGGTCATTTTCCGTAGCTTTTACTACACCCTCCCTCACATTTTGTTTGTTCATACTAACTCGACACTCTTCTTAGTAAAATATTTATTATTATTTTGTTATATTAAATTAACTTTATTAATTATGCATTTGAAAATCTAAATTTAACTACTAGTATTTACATTGTTATTTTATTATACAGATAGCATTACAAATATATAATAAATTTATTTTACTTTACTAAAACGAATAAGTGAAAACAAATATTTTTAATACAAATAACAGGTAAAACGGAGGGTATTTTTCTTTACCACTTCAAACTGAAGAGTTATGATATATATCTACGAATAGTTAATACGTTGGTTTATTCAAATGTTTGTAAGGTCAGAATCAAGAAAATAAGCTTTTTGTTAGGACCAAATCAAGGTAACATTAATATGTTGACAATAAGCTTCCATTTACACTTATGTCTGCCCAATCAGAATAACACACACTTTTTGCCATCAATAAGGGCCAGACAATCTACTACAATGGTAAAGGCTTCATTTCAACTGGATAAGATCTACTAACAACCATAATTTGACGCAACCACCTTCTTGTGGCACATGGAAATGAAAAAATAAAAATGTCCTTTTGCTTGCATAATTAATGGAAACTAAATAGATATAGTAGGTTGCCTTTCACAGTCCTGATGGGCTAATTTGCCACATTCCATATCTTCTTATCTTCCTTTGCAAACAAATGATTTTACCAACACATAAAACTCAAAAGGAAAAATTAGTAATAACACAAACGAATATCACTTCACAAATATTGCAAAGGGCTAAAAGGTTCAGGCAGCGACTCGAATCCGTTACCAAATATGGTTTCTTGGTCCGACTTGTCGTCGATACTGTGCAACCAATTCGTGTTTTTCAAATCCTCTTTCAGCAGAAGCGCATCGTAACGAGAACTCTCATAAATATCAATATCTGTCAATTTTGCTGAATGCTGAGACTTGGCCTCTTCACTCCCATTCTCAGATGATCTGTTAAGGTAATTACCATTTTCTGGAAGATTACCATTGTAGTGGTAAGATGCATTCTCATTGAAAGAGGATGCGCCAGTCGAACCATGAGAAGGCTGGCCTTTCCCATTTGTGGATCGAATACTGTGAGGGAAGAGGGTTGAACCAGAACTTGGACGAACACCATTAATGCCATTTCTAATATCCTGCAGCAGCAACAGACCCACTGTTAAGTACGTAATAACTTTCTGGCCCTTTGGTAGTTCAAGGAAACCCATACAGCATCAAATAGAACACAAAATCAAGTGCTTAATTTTCTAAATCACTTCACCAACAACCATAAGCAGACCACAAGTAATTGAACCAGATCGGTAGTTAAAAGTTGCTACACAGCTTTAGTATGTTGAAACCATACTAATGTGATAATAATAAAAGAATGTGTTCAAAGCAAAATCTAAACGACCAATACTTACCATATGCCTGATTGCCACGTCAAGGGATTTCTTAGAAATTGTCCTTCCAAGTCCCATGTTATCAGCAGCAGTCTTTACAGGCTTCCTTGTAGACAACTCTGAGACATGTGAAGCCCTGCGGGAATCAGATATATCACTTAGCTGCCCACTGCCAAGCACTCGTCCTCTACCAGAGGGTTCTGTTAGTCTTCCCCTGCTAACAATGGGGGATGACTGTCTTCGAGGATTTGCAACACTTGGGGCTTCTGCATTTCCCTTGATTGTGACAGAAGGATTTGGCCTGGACCTGCCAGCAGACAGAGGTCTATCTGGCAGAGTTGTGCGTAGGTTTGGTGGTGTTTCAAGTGAAAAATCTGGGGGAACTATTGGCTGCGATGGTCGCCGAACTTGGGGACTAGGGGAGCTTGGACGAGAAAGAGAAGCTGCAGTTCGTCCATTGGTGACAGGGCGCCCTGCTGGAGTTGAAGATCTAGATGCTGGAGATAATGAAGGTGTTATAGTCCGACGAGTAGGTGTTGAAGGCCTTGAAGTAGGCCTTGAAGGGGTACTCAAGTTTCCCGATATTTGGGGCCGGGATGTTGGAGTAGAAGGTCTAGAGCTCTGGGTTGGCCTAGAAGTACTTGGGGCTTGGCGGGCTTTAGAAGGAGTTGAAGGTCTAGACACTGTTGCACGGGAGGTCGGCGTGGACGGCCTGGCTGAAGAAGATGAACGGCTGGTTGGTGTAGATGGTCTAATATAGGAGGAGACCGATGCAGAGCTTGTGTTTAGAATAGAGCCTGATTTATTTGAGTAAGTACAATACTGAGAGCTAGAAATGGAAGGTCGAGTAACTGAATTACTCCGAGTTGGTCTTGCAGGAGTATTGCTCTCTGAATGAGACACTGAAAGCTGAAAACAAAAATTTTATCAGCACAACAACATTGCAAGGTTTTGGTGAGGATTGCAACCTTGTGAGAGATATTTTAGATAGCCATCTAACTAAACCCTTTGAAAAAAATAACTATCTAACCCAACAAGTAAGACACAAGTACAAGAACACAATTCAAAAGAAGATATTAAGCAATGATAACCTAAACTAATGATGATTGTGAATTATTACAAAAAGAAAATGATTGGGATGGACAACAGGATTGGAAATTCTCATGGAGAAGCAAGTCTAAAGAGCATTGAACAATACATAAGAATTTGAACAGTTTCAAAGACATGATTAATACAGAAACATAGAGACGCACCCTTGAAGCCTTAGTAGTGGAAGCAGATCTTCCCAATGAGCTGCCTCTTGGACCCACTGAAGCAGGTTTTGATTCACTTCCATCTGATGTAGGAACAAGAGGTGTTCCTGGAGGAGTGAGGAGCCTATAGAAATAAAAAGACACCGACTTTGGGTGAGGAAAAAATAATGGCCTTCTGTTCCTCATTCATTCAAAATCAGAAAGAGAAACTACTGAAGGGAAACAATCCCTGAAGGGAAGAGTAAACTTTAAAAAGGGGTAGGCAAATTTGACCGTGGTGGTTAAATGAAACAACTGGCCTTAATTGATACATCAGATATACACTACTACAGCTCTCAGTCACTGCTGGGTAACAAAGGTATATTTCGACTGATATACCCAGTGTCTTAGTCAATATTTGAGCACCTGAATTATGATCTAGTCATAAACTAAAGGAACTAATCTTCTTTAGACAGAAGGGAACAACACAGCAGAACAGATCAAAGGTAGTCTTTGTTTTTGTAATCAGTACGAGTTCAAATTGTAGTAGTTTCCCACGTTATTTGATTTAAGTTGAAACATATATATACGGGTAATGAAGAGGCTAGATCTGATATTCAAAAGTTGCAGATAAAGAAAGAAATAAGGATTTACCAATCATAATCATGTTTCTCTCCTTCCGTAGATGCCAACAGATCCTCTAATCCACTCTTTAATTGCTTCACTGATCCAATTGAAAGCCTTCCCAGCTTAACCGTAACTGCAGGCATAGAGCAATCGAAACAACTTGAAAATACGTAATGAAAAAGGCAAAGTACTGAGAAGAATTAGAGCTTAATATGCCAAAGTCAAACGTAGCATATTCCAGACTAATTATTTCGAGTAGAATTTGTCGAACTAATTGATCCTAAAAGAAAACAGCTAGGTATAAAGTGATTGCAGACAGAGGAAGATGACTCATACAGAGAACTCACATACGAGATCTCAACTAATTGGGATTGAGAAGTAATTATGTGTATATGTATATTATAATTGTGCGCGCAACAATAAGATAAAGCATACTGCAATTATCGTAGCAGAAAATGAAGAACAAAAATTGAACGTAGATATAAACAGAAGAAAATGTCAAAGTAATGTCCCATCATAGAATAAAAATAAACTGGTACCATCAGTCTCGTCGGAGGAGGCAACAGAAACACTCCGGCGACTTTTGGAGAAGAGATCCAAATTATCGTCGGGCTCCCTAGAAGCTCCATTAAGACTAAGTCCTCGCCGGTGCTGCGAAGAGATAGGGAAATTCTTCCCGGTGATCAAAGAATCTCTGAAGCTCCGATTCATTTTCTCTTTATTCACTACTAAAACATGAATATCTCCTCAAATTAAATATGGAAGCATTACAGGTGTGGAAAGAATATGGACGTGTAATGCAAAGCTTAGAAATACGAAGCTTCCTTCCTGTAGAAGAAGTAAAACTGCCGGAGAATTTGACCGGCGGTAGAGCAGATCTGTCCGGAGTTAACAGTGAAAAAGGGAGAGAGAAAAAAAAGTTGCAGATTGGGAGAATAGAAGAAGAAGGGAAAGCATGTTAGGAATAGTAAAAAACTGACAGACAGGTAAGAGAGGGTCGGTGTGTTCCCTCTCCTTTCTCTCCCCTTCCCCTTGCTCTCCACCTTTTATTCCTTTTTTATTTATTTATTTAAACTTGTTAGTATTAACAAATAAAAAATATTCCCAACTTCTTGTAACCAAAATAACGAGTTTCGAGTACCATCTCAATTCATATTTTTTACACCATCATTTTGGTATTACTGTATTTGGAGTACATATGTGGCGTGTATAGTGTAAAAGATTTTAATGCATATATTTAGGGGAAAATTAGCAATTAAGTTATAATATCTAACATAATTAGTTAAAATAACAACACTTTAAAATATTTATTTAAAATGGCAGAATGACAATATTTTTATTAAGTAATATGTATTCAGATTTTAGTATTTAAAATTAATTTTATTTATGAAAGGAGTCCTATATTGGACCAAATTATATATTAATAACCGTTTAAAGAAAAAAAATTAAACCAATACACATTAACCTTTTTTCAACTTCATTCACGTTTCTTTCCCACTTTTCACGTTTTTTCCCCACCTTTCACGTTTCAAGTTTATCTTTCTTCGAGGTGCTAAATTGTTGTTCATCAAGAAATCTTCTTTATTGTTAAATGAAATCTATTTATTAATTCAAGCAGATTTCTCGATTGACAAGGTAATTTCCATTATCCATTTTGATTTCCTTTGATTTGATGTTTAAATCACCGATTCTATATATTACAGATTTCCAGTCGAATTTTTCAATTTTTATGTGATTTTGTTTAGTTATTCATCAAATAGTTATGATTTTCAATTTTTTCAATTTTTTTGTGATTTTCTTTTAATTTTTCAGATTTTGGAGAATCTAGAAATTCATATGTATGTTTAGTTTGTTTGATATTTAATACATTCTAATTTTTGATAATTTCGAAATTCAAATTATCAAAAAAATTGTTTTCATATTTGAGATTTAGTAGATTGTAGTAACTACATTAGCACACATACATCATATATTGTTTGATTTTTTTATACATTCATATTTAATAATTTCGAATTTTGCTTATAGGGTTACTAATGCACAAGTGAACACGGATTCAGATTCGATTTTGATGGAAAATAATCAAAAAAAAGAACATAGTAGATGAAGAAGAAGAATAAAAACAAAGTCAAATAAGAAGGTTACAAAATTGTATTCATACCACAATTGTATTCATATTAATTTTTGTTTGTCAATTGTTTTTCTTTTACTCATCATTTGTATTTTTATTTTAAAATATTGTATTTCTTTTTTAGTTTGTAGTAATTTAAATAGGTATATAATGTATTCGTCACAATTCTATATATTATGATTGAATACATAATTTATAGAATTGTGACGAATACATTATAAGAAAGGAAATGGAAACTTATTGGTATTCATTTTTTCGTTTGAAATACAAAATCATATTGAAATACAACCTGATATTTGAAATACAAACTTAGTAAGACATATTTTGTATTTTATTTGGCTAAAGCAATATCATTTTATGAATACATAAAATATAAAATTGTGCGACGAATACATCACAAGAAGGGGAATACAAAATTATTGGTATTCATTCTACGTTTGATATACAAAATGATATTGAAATACAACCTGATATTTCAAATAAAAACTAAGCTAGAAAATACTTTCTGTAAATTTAAAGTGAAATAATAATATAACAAAATTGGATATTGAATTATAAATACAATTTATTTTGAATAAACTTATTCTATGTATTATATATGTATTCATCGCAACTGTATTTTTCAATATCATTTCGATCTACAACTAATTTGTATTTATATTTTGGTATATACTACACAACTGCCTTTATTTTTGTACTTGAACTAGAAAGCCAAAGAGTTGTATTCATCATAAATCAATACCATCATTTTTTGTATTTTAAATTAGTTATACATATCATTAGATATTCGAATACATTTCGGATGAACACATATTCAAAGAAGTTCAAATATTTAAATATCCAAAACAGAGGGCATTAGAAATTTTCCAACACTTCCACTCATATAAGATATAAAATACAAAATACTGTTTTCAAAAAAAAAATTGAAATTCTTAAGAACAAAGAAAAAAATGCTAGAAAGAAAAATGGCAACATATGCTCTTTCAAAAACGTAACTAATGTTAAATTTTAAAAAAAAATTACCTTTTTTGAAATTTTTTGTTTCATGATTTTCTCTATTCAGTTATTAATTATTTGTATTCTTTCAAATTAATCAAAATAAAATAAATACATAACTCAATTCTTAACAAATTAAAATATTGACATTTTAAATAAATAGTGAAACTATTGCTAAGGAGTCCCATTAAAAGCTAAAATATTGGTGTTTTGAAAATATTCCCTATATTTAGCCACCCTTCAAAATTTTCTTTATATTTTTTATCATATTTGTGGAATGTGTTATTTTATTTTTTGTAAATAATTTTTTTTAGAAATTATACAATAAATTATATTTTTAACATATCAAATTAAACACAACGTAAAAAATATTTTCTACGTAAACTCATGTCAAAATTACTAATGCACTTTCTTTGTCAGCATTCTTGTACACCTTATCAAATGGCTCCTTAGTTACATATACAATCTATTATTATTATTATTATTATTATTATTATTATTATTATTATTATTATTATTATATATTCCAAAGCATACAGTAGGTCATTTTATTTGTCTTATTTGTGTAATTTTTTATATATTTGAAAATTATGTAAAAAATATATTAAATTGCAATAATTAACAACTTGCAATATTTAAAAGAGTTATAAAAAGACTCAGTTGACTCTTGAAATTCTATTGATCCCACATAAAATGAGACAGAGAAAGTAACTTTTATTATTTAAAAATAATGTAAAAGTACTATAAATCTCAATAATTAACAACTTAAAAAAATTAAAAATAAATTTAAAAGTTGGTTTACTCTTGAAATTCAATTTGTGCAACATAAATCAGGACAAAAAGAATTATATATATTATTTGAAAATTACATAAACATTACTCCATCCGTTCACTTTTACTTGTCACTTATTCTTAAAATAAATTTTCATTTTTATTTGTCACTTTGACATATCAAGAAGAGACAATTCTTTTTTTTCCATGTTTTACCCTAGCATCGAATACTATTTTCTAAAATTTTGTCAAGACGTCATATCAAACATCATTAAATAGGGATAACGTGGTAAAATACATATATTAATTGAGATAAGGGTAAAAAACGGACATAAATTGTTCCCTTTGTTTTAGTGTCGTGCCTAAAATATTGACCGTGTGAGTTTCATACCTAAATTATCACTTATTAGTTTGAGAAAACACGTCTCTCTTTTATTAAACTCTCATCATGATGTATGTAATATACTCTCTCTTTTATTTAAAAAATTGTTACATCACACTCCACATGAACAAAACATTCCACCTTGACAAAAAATAAATAAATAATTAGTATTGGTTAAAGTTAAAGATTAAAGTATTAATACCCCCACCCCCCCCCCCCCCACAAAAAAAAATTATTAAATAAAATGTAAAATATTTTTCTTACCCCACTTCATCACTTCCTCTCACCGTATGCTCTATCCTACCGCACATAACCCTCCACTTCCAAAAAATTTTCTCGGTTTGTGTTTATATATATATATGTCACGCCCCTAACTAGAAAAGGGTGGACATCGAGGATTTATACAAGCACCTGCTAACTATCCTGTACTGAACTTATGACAAAGTTGTAGACTCATAAGCAGCGGAACATATACCAAGATACATACTAAAACATAGATGACAAAAGGGTCCACTAGGCTACTTTACAACAAAAACAAAACTAAGTCTTCGAAGCCTCTAAAGAGTATGCATATGAGAATCTGTTAACTAGTCGGGACAGGGCTCCGACATACCCATTTTGACATATGTACATATAGAGAAAAATATAGGCTCTAAATCTGATAGCTCCAGGTAGAGGTGGAGCTTACCAACTGCTAAACTAAAAGTCTCTAGTCTACTGAAAAATGTTTGTTGTCCAGAGTACCTGAGCCTGTATTGATAGAAATGCACCCCCAAAAAATAGGGATATAACTACATATAAAACATGTACTTGCATGTAAAGCAGACTGAATAACAAGTAGACATGAAAGAATGTTGAAATGAATCAAACATAAAGATAGGCAAATCTGAGCATATGTATGTAAGAGACATAATCCAAAACTGGATTAGTGACCAATCTCACGGGTCCTTACCAAATATTTCATGGCTTATTCATTTATATATGTAACACCTGAGATTTGAAAAAGGGATAGAAAGGGTCAAACGGTCCACGAACCCAAAACAAACCATGGACCTTTCATGGAATCCTAGACTAGCCGGGTAGAGGTCCACGACCCGTTAAAGGGTCAGTGAAGACCATCCAGGACTATCCTAGGCAGAAGTCACCTGGACGGTGCCCCAGACGACCCATGATGACTTGGACAACCCGTCTAGTGGGTCGTACAAGTCACCCAATCAGAAGGGGTTTCACCCCAGGTCACTGTTAAGGACCACAAACACCTAGAAGGTCCGTGAAGCTTCACACTGACTGTGAAGTCGTCCATGAAGGAGACTTATTAAACTTAAGATTTTGGGTCAATTTCAAACAATCATATCTTTTGGCACAAAATGAATTAGGTGAACCTATCAAATTATAGATCTTTGAATCATTTTTCCAACGCCACCAAGTTTGACTAATTTTGAGCCCGGAGTAAAAATTTATGCCCATGTTAGTGAAGCTCTGTCAGGAAGGGCATCTTCACGACCCACTAGACTGGTCGTGACGATCTAGACGGCCCGTTAAGTCCCTCGTGAGAGGCATTTCGGTAGTTTTAAGTCAGGTTCATTTTGATCTTTTTCCAATTGTTTTAACTCAATACTATGTCATTTTACCCTCTACCCTAGGCCCTATTTAATTATTTTAAACCCTAAATCACCCAACTCAATTCACTCTCTTAAATTCCCAAAAGTTGACCAAGTTCATCCTCTCAAATATTTCTCTCTGTATGGAAGAAGAAGAAGTCTAGGGTTTCAAGATCAAGTTTCCAATCCACCATAGATTTTGGGCTTTGAACTCCAAGGTATGATAGTCTTCACCTATGCGGCTCTTTCGTCCATAGGGTTCCTAAATTCTCCAATTTTGTAAAGCAATATTCCCCAATCAAATTAGGATTTTATTCAATTATCATGGTTCCTTTCAATGTTGATCCAATTGATTATTTTATGTCTTCTTATGCATGAATTGAAGTAATTACAAATTTTTTAAGTTGAATTACCACGAAGCCATGCATGATCCATGATTTTGATTATGAACCATGACACATGAATCTATGAAGATATGCATGTCTTTTCTTTATGAAATTGATGTAAATGAATTTGAGGATGCTTTGACTTTGAAAACATGATGAACCTTGTGAATTATTGAAAATGCATGTTTTATGATAGTAATGCTTATGAATCAAGTAAGCTTATAGATGAAGATATCTATATGTTCTATGAAGCTTGGCCACATGACATAAATGTCATCTAGATTTGTCCTCAATGCTTTTCGGGAAATTTTTAAAATTAGATCTTGATTAGTATGGTATCTGGATATGCCATCAATGATCATAGATCACGCTTTCAAATCATCTTCATTAGTAGTAGGGCATTTCTAGCACTGAGTGAATGACTTTGAGCCTTAAAAGCTATTATAAAAAGATCATGAATGTTGAAAGGTTATGGTCTAAAGAGCTTTTCTATGATGTTTCTAGCTTGGATTGGTTGCTTAATTATGTCTTTCCATGGATGATGAGACAAGTGATGATTATCCGTGTACCATAATGATAAGATAAGTTAAGATTAATAACTATTATGCGGAATTTATGCTTAGCACCGAGTGGACAAGTGGCGACTACCCACACAAGCTAGAAGTTCATGGTCCTTACCTTGACAAGTAGGACACTCTCTTTTCGGTGTGGGAGGAGTACATTGGATTTCGTGTTATAGCTCACATGGTCTATGTCGGTTAATGGCTACTTCCCACAACAATGAACCAAGGTTACTTTCAAAGTATCTCGCATGTGTTTTAAAGATGATTTGACTTGCATTGATCATGATCACGATTTATGTTTTCTAAACTTTTATCTTATGATTTAATTTGGTCATTGCATGTCATGAAAAGTCCTTGTAGCATGATTTCACAGAATAGTGTCGCACGTAGTGACCCTAAAATATAATACCCACCCCACGCTGCAAAGTAAGCTTTAGTCTCAATTGTATGTAAAGACTTATAATAATTAACTCATAAATCATATAACTCATGATACAATTTGTGATTAGTTTCTTTAGCTTAAGAATCATATATCTTTTGACCTATACATCTACGAATAGTTTGTATTCAACCACTTCCTTTAAATTTATGCAACATATACACCCGCTAACTTCTCAGAGTTTCAACTGAAGATACATATGATTATGTGAAACATATGACTTCCTTGACCAGAAAAGAGTACTATAACTCTGTAGGTTCAAAACTTCAACATGAGAGGATTAATAAAATAGAATAACTATCTTTCAAGTATCATATAATCTCTGATGACATTTATCTAAAGAATATGTGACTTCAGGTCGTGCCTTAATGGCAAATAAGATTTTAGTTTTACATACCTTACTTCGGGACTTACTATCTTACGTTGTGTTGTCAAACTCCTTTAGTGACAACTTTATCTATAACATAACAATATAAAAGGGAAATGTAAAAAGGTAATCAAGAAGCACAACACGACTGAGAACACCATAATCGTTTACGAGCGACAAACTCAACAATTACTATAGATAAATGGTGTATCGTCATAACCTTCTCTTTCTATACTTTCCAAGTGGGATCATCATTTATTTACATGTTCAACTCCTAAATGGGATCCATCTAAAATCCGCGTTTAGATGTCCATCTAAAAAAGATTATTATTTTTATAGATACAAAGTTTTCTATTAATTATCTAATTATCTTATTAATTCCCTCTTTTTGTTATTTTTTTAATCTCTTATTCATAATTAGAATATCAGAGAGTCAAACTTGAAATGAACGTATATAATCGTATTCTTTTAATTTATATTATTATCATGGTGTGGTAGTGGTGGGGATAGAAGAAAAAAATTATTTTTATTCATTTATTTTATATTTTGGATACACACAAAAAAATATTATTAAATTATCTTCGATTGAACTAATTATATCTATATGAATGTCGTAATTATTTTCCTCTTTTTTCTCCCTTTTTGGCATAAGTTTTAAAAAAATAATTAAAATGATGGATAAGATCCAAAAAGATAAAAAGTGGAAGAGAGAGGAATTGAAGAGAGGGGAGGGGGGGGGGGGGGTAATATTAGTATAGAATCCAAAATCAGGCCAATCATATGAGTCATATATTAAGTAATTTCAAATTATTTTAACGGGTATGAAATATTGTACCCTTAAACTATGGGATTTGGTTGTCCTCCCATCCACCTTATGAGTGTCGACCGTTAGAAATGATGGTATTCTTGAGCTAAAAGATTGACGTTAGAGGTATTTGAGGGCCGAAATATGGACGAATGATAATTTTGTATCAATTCAAATAGTTAATGGGCATTTTAGGCCCTTCTCCAATTATTGTACCAATCTTGGAATACATATGTATACATATAGTGTTCCCGAGATACCACAAATCCATGTGTCCCATATTTTAGCTATAACTTCGCCATTGATGGGTCCCTTGTTACAATATAAGACGATGATAACTTGATTGAGCTAGAGATGATTTACTTTGATGTCATCATGGGCATAAATTGATTCTCTTCTTGTTATGCTAAAATTGATTGTCTAGCTAAGATTGCTCGATTTTATTCTCGGGAGAGCCAGTCCTAGAAAGGAAAGGTAATGCTATAAAATAAAAGTACATGTTGAACGGGGAAAAGTAGATTTTAATGGCTTAGATATTTTTGAAATCATATAGTCTTATTTATATGAGATCTATAAAAATAACATATAAATTTTTTATTGAATTATTTTCTTCAATTCAAATTGTAATTGTCATATAAGATCATTCCTCTGCAGAATTTTATCCAATATTAATATTGTTATATAAAACAAAAAATATATTAGATGAAAGGATATTGAGAAGTATAAATATACTTAAGTTATTAAATTGAAACAAAACCAGTGCAACTCTTTTTAGGAGAAGACAGACCAAGGGTACACTACAACAATAACAATAACAATATATTTAGTATAATTTCATAAAGTGAAGATCTGAAGAGGGAAAATGTACGCAGATCTTGGGTGTGTGTGGTATGAAGGTTTTCCAATTTTCCCATGTTTGGTTGACTTAAATGTTTTCCAAATCAACTCATTTTCCTCAAATTTAAGGAAAAGGACTTCCCTTCAAAAATTAAGGAAAACCTTTATCGAAACTCTACTTCATCAATATTTTTTTTAATCCTACCCCATAGTCCGTACCCGACCCTCCCATAAATAAAATTAATATTTTTAAAACTTCTTTATTTTTTAAATTTCAAATATTTTTTACTCCTAGCCCCAAACCAAACCCCCTCCCCCAAACAAAAAAATGAAAAAATGAAAAATTACTTTTGAAAAATATTTGAAATTTTAAGATTTTTTTTACCTCACCCAACCCTTACCCCTCCCCCCACCAAGAATTGTTTTGGAAAAATATTTAAAATTTTATTTTTACCCCATCCCATACCCTCCCCCTGTTAATTTTATTTTTTAAAAAATTATTTTTGAAAAATATTTCAAATTTTATTTTAAAATTTTTTACGCCACTCACCCCACCCCAATCCCCTCCTCCCACCCAGGGCACCTTCCATCAATTGTTTTCTCAAAATATTTCAAATTTAATAAAGTTTCACTTTTTACGCCACCCTCCATCCCTACCAACCCCACCCCCACCCCCACCCCCAGGCCACCCTTCGTCAATTGTTTTTTTTTTTAAAATTGTATTTAAAAGTAGTTTAAATTTTTTTTAAATTTCATTTTTATGCACCCCCACCCTTACCCCCCCCCCCAAACCCAGGCCACTCTCCATAAAAAATAATTGTTTTTGAAAAATATTTCAAATTTTAAAAAATTTCACAAAGTTTCACTTTTACGCTACCCCCCCCCCCCTCCCTCTCTCCGTAAAAAATAATTTTTTTTGAAAAATATTTCAAATTGTTTTTAAAAAATATTTGATATTTTAAAAAAAAACTATGTTTTATGCCACCCTTGTCATTTTTTTTATAAAAAATATTTCAAACTTAAAAAAAAATCATTTTTTACGCCATCCGCCTCCCCCCCCCCCACCCCTAAAAAAATTGAAAAATATTTCAAATTTTAATTTTTTTAATTTTTATGCCACTCCAACCCCTACTCCCAGTCACCCCCCACCACCACCCCCGTTTTTTAAAAAAAAATTATTTCTGAAAAATAATTTAAATTTTAAAATTTCATTTTTTATGCCACCAGGTCAGAAATTATTTCCTAAAGAGTATTTTCTAGTCTCAACCTAAAAATAAAAGTTATTTTCTAGAAAATATTTTCATTTACCAACCAAACATTAAAAATTATTTTCCAGAAAATATTTTCTACTGACCTACCAAACATAAGAAAATAAGTTAGAAATGCACTTGTTTTCCAAGAAAATATTTTCCTTCCTACGAAACACACTCCTTATCTCTATCTTACGGAGATAGAGAAATTGTTTCTAAAAAACCCTCAATTCATGAAGGGTATTCTGTAGTTAGCTTTAAAAATTTTTACCATGTCATAATATTTTTTCTAACAATAAGATTTGATTCACATGATTATATGACGTTTTCATTTTTAAATAAATCGTACATAAGAAAATCACACATTTTTTCGATTGTGCATGTGAGTTTTGGTTATTTGTTGAATCATTAAGTTATTGATTGTTAGTTGTTTAAAGCATGTTAATGGCCACCACATTTTTTGTAAATATTAGTCGATATTGTCGGTACCCACACTCTCTTGTCTAATTAAAAAAAAAATGACGAACTCTGTTTAGGATATAATTTCTTAATTATTGTGTTTGTGATTTATGAGTCTTAAAAGTATTGCACACCAACTGTGTTTAATAACATATTATGATGGTGTCTGTTACTGCTATTGATTCTG
This sequence comes from Solanum verrucosum, assembly GCF_900185275.1. Classification (NCBI taxonomy): domain Eukaryota; kingdom Viridiplantae; phylum Streptophyta; class Magnoliopsida; order Solanales; family Solanaceae; genus Solanum; species Solanum verrucosum. The sequence continues at coordinate 6,257,113 of NW_026020063.1, read as the reverse complement.
GTGTATTTGTAATGTGGATAAGTAGGATCTTTATTAATCTATATTTGCCTTTTTAAGCATAATGTTTTTTTTATTCTTTTACTTCTAAAAGTTGATGAATAATGATTCAATTAATAGTTGACTAGTGGTTCCACGCAACTACTAGTTTTCTTTTTTTGTGATCGAGGGATGACCCGTGAATAACTACAGGAATGGAAGAAATTTTGTTGGATTTCTATTTTAAAATATCTTCACTTGGACCACCTTTTTAAATAATCTTTTTGAGTTTGCCAGAGCAAAAGTTAGAATACTTTTTTTTTTTGGTTTTCGCCCGATGTTCGGAGCTCACATGTTATTGATTATTAGAACTCTGTTATGTACGATAAAAATAATTAGGCATGATATATAAACGTGTCTTTGAACTTGATTTTAGTTGGTATCTATGTCCTTTAATTTTGAGTATGTACAAGTAGATACTTAAAATTATATAAAATTAAACAAATAGACATATTCGTCTTAAGTAGTGTCGTACATGGTAATTTTATGTCTTATGTGGCGTCCTACAAGTATTATGCTACGTAAGACGCGTTTGTCTACTTGTTCAATTTTATACAAATTTAAGTCTCTACTCGTGCACACCCAAAGTCAAAGGGCATGGATATCAACAGAAGTCAAGTTAATTAAGGACATATTTATGTATTATATGCTATTATATACTCCCTCCATGCCGTTTTACTCGTAAAATTTTGACTTAGCACACCTATTAAGAAAACGATGATTGATATAGTGATTTTACCATTTTACCCCTATTAATTGATAGAGTCTTAAATATATTTACTCACTACATTTTTCAAAGACATTAGCTCAATGTTAATAAATTAAGAGGGTAATTAATAGGAAGAAAAATAATTATCCTTCCTTGATTTTTCAAAAATAATAAATAAAAAGGAAAATTAAATTAAAAAATATTTGACAAGTAAATAAAGACGGAGGGAATATAACTTAGAAGAATTTCCATACTTGTGAATATAGATGCATAATTAGTTTGCTCAATCAGAAGAAAAATTGCTAATTATTAGAGCCATGATTGTAACGATCATAATTATAAAAAGAATCTCTTGTTGAAATGGTTAAATCATACACTAATTCCTTTCTGTATTTATTTCAATAGTAGAACGAAATCAATGATATAATTAGGGGGTTGTCATGTCATTACTTAGCCACGGCCATTTTCTTATCGTTTCTTTTACGTTTTAGAGAAGTCTCGACTCACTTCTTTCAAAAAAAGAGAAAATAAGAGAGCTTAATCAAATAAGAGTCTGGTTGACATTGCTGTTCAGAGGCCAAAAATATATATTTTGAGAAAAATATGTTTTTATAGAAAAATTAAGTGTTTGACAAATCAGTAAAAGTGCTTAAAATCAGTTTTTCTGTTGTTGAGAAAAAGTTAAAAATTTATGTTTTTTTTAAAAGCAAAAGCATAATTTTTTTTTATTTTTCTCAAGATTAAAAATTCATTTCATATATACATATTTACCAATATATTTCTTATTAATTAATTAACATATTTCATAAGTTTGGTTAAAATTCATTTAAGAATTTTCATTTTTTATTCTTATATAATAAATTTTATAATTTATTTTACGTTTCTATATTATTATTACTTTATATATATTATATATTATTTTACGTATTATTTTGCAGAATTAGAAAAAATAGGTAACAACGATATTTTTAGAAGATTAGAAAAAAAAATAACAATTAAATTTCAGCCCCCAAAAAGGTATAATTTGATTGAAAATTTAAACATGAATATTATAATTTAATAAAAATAAAGATTTAATTAATTTTTTTATAATAGATATTTAAAATAGTTTCTCAAATTAATTTTTTATAATAGATATTTAAATTAGTTTCTCTCTATAAAATAATTTTTATATTATAAGTATATTAATAGTTGAGTTCTCTCTCTACTTTCCTACCGTTAGAATCTAAACTAGTTGCTTCTCCGCCTCTTTGGTTTCGATGGGACGCCGACCGATGGTCCTCCACCAGCTAAAGTAGAAATAAACAATCCCCCAAAAGGGATCCCATCAACCCCAAGATATCTAAAGAAATATCTCCTACCTATGCTTCTTCAGTGACAGATCCCTATTCTAATATGACCACAAATCGTATGGAACAAAGGACTGCAATCTCTCGAAGAACTACTCACAATGGGATGCCAACTGTGATATTCAAAGCCTCGGATTACTGTGGAGTGATGGCAACTTCGTGTAGAAGAACTATTGTGGGAAGATTCTTGAAGTCCTGACCTCAAATTGACACTATCAGATCGAAGTTCTCAGAATAATTTCCTTTGAGGGGGTCTGTCGAAATTGGTGTGTATGACAATTTCAATATTTTTCTTACCTTCCCTACTGATGAAGACTTCAATTTAGTGTTATATAAGAGGGCTATTGAGCTGGAAGGGTTTCAGATTTGGCTACAAAAATGGACTCTGGATTTTAAACCAGAGGAAGATATATCCATAGTTCCTGTCGGGGTTCTTCTCCCTGGTCTGCCTTTTCATATGCATAACTGGAACTATGTCAAATAAATTATTAGGGAAGTGAAAAAATTGATTGAACTTGATATAGCCACCAAGACGATGACTAGACCTAGTATGGCTAAAGCAAGGGTGGAAATCGATCTATTGAAGCCTCTTGTCCATAACATTTGGGTGGGAAATGAAGATGACAACACTCCTTTAAGAGGGTTTTCTCAAAAAATCTAGTATGAAAATATCCCCAAATTATGTAAACACCGCAGAAAGCTTGAAAATAGTATGATCAATTGTAGAGTTCTAGAAAAGATAAAAGAGACTAAAAAGAAAGAGACACTACAAAAGGATCAACAAGGGAGAAATCAACAATAACAAAGAAATTCGGAACAAGACGACAGTGAAACAAAGCTGCCCGAAGAAGATGAAATCACTCCCAACAAAGGAAGGGAAAGCAAAATAAAAGGGAAATCAACAAAGGAAAAACTAGAGGAAGAAGTGAACCCCCAAGGAAAGCTTATAAACCAACTGGAAACATCTTTGGAGTTGATAAACCTCATCCTACATCTACGACGGATTGTGAAACCAATACAGAGATCACAAAGAATAATAGTGAAAACAAGGCACATGATCAAGCCAACAGTCAACTCGTGTTCCCGAAAAACAAATTTGATAAGGCTAATAGTGACATTTCCCCTAAATCAAAAGAAAAAGAGTTGAAACATGAGGTAGCTAATACTGAACATGTCAATGAAACATGTGATCAAGAAAAAGAGATTATCATTGAGAATAATATGAATGATGGTAATCCGGAAAGCCTCACAACATCAGTTTTCAATAAAACCATACCCATTAAGAATATCAATGAACTCACTGTTGATAATTTTGGTGGGGGATGGGAAGAAGTTGTTGGCAGGAAAACCAAAGTGGGAACTTGCAAGAAAGATAACACTCAAATTAGGAGACGACAAGTTGAAATTATGAATGAAGAGCAGGCTGCCGATATTAATCAAAATAGCTTTGATGAGTTGATGGTGGAAGATGAGGAACAATTGGCAAGTACTTGCAAAACTAGACTAAGAAACAACAAGAAGATTGACAATGATCACAATGGTGAAGAACCAGATTCCCAAGATGAATGGGCAGATATAACATCTTCAGAGGGAGAAGAAGAAGACAACACTTCAGAGGAATCTTCTGATGAGGAAGGAAACAAGCAAGGAAAAGGAGAAATGAGCATCAACATCAAACAAAAAGACATAATGGGGCTAATCAAGAAATTGTAAATCATGCTAGAACTTACTCCAACAAAAATCAAACGAGCAGGATGGGTCGAAAGGAAAATACTAATCCTGATGTGAAAAAACAAAAAGGAAATCACAAAAACCTCATAAATTTAGTTTTCATGATTAGTATTCTCAATTGGAATATTAGAGGCATGAAGTCTCATGCCTCTACTGCAAGGCTCAAGTTTTTGATTGATAATCATAAAGTCTCTTTAGTAGCTATTCAAGAACCTTTCATATAAGAGACTAACATTGAAATGTATGCGAAATGTCTTGGTATGCAAAATTGTTTTGCAAATTGTAGTAACAAGACCTGGATCTTTTGGAAACAAGAACTCAGTTGTACAATCTATGCTAGTGAGAACCAAATCACAACTTGTAAGATTCAAAGTGAGGAACATTCTCTCTTTCTCTCCATTATTTATGCTAAATCGAAGTCCTCTGGTAGGGAAGATCTCTGGATGTACATGAGAGCTCTTGCCTCCGTAATCAACCATCCTTGGGCTGTCGCTGGTGATATCAACAACATTTTAAGCAGGGAAGAAAAGCTAGGAGGCATACCATACACACTAGGTAACAATATGGCCTTCACAGAATGTCTAAATGACTGTGCACTTTCTGACATTGGATACACATGTAGTGACTTGGTGTAATGAAAGAAGTGGTAAGGACTTCATTTGGAAAAGATTAGACAGAATGGTTTGCAACACTACGTGGAGTGATTGTTTCTCTCATAGTAGAGTGCACCATTTGCCTAGAGTAGGATATGATCATTGTCCTTTGCTTATCAACTTTGGCAACATTGCTGACCATCACACCAAATATTTTAAATTCTTAATTTTTTGGACTAACTTTGATGACTTTCTTGTTGTAGTCAGGGAAAATAGGATTTCTCAATCAGATGGCAATATTTTTTGGCAGGTTCATCAGAAAATAAAGATGACTAGTAGAGCTTTGAGTCATTGGTCTAAAATGAAAATTGGAAATATCTTTGAGAAGTCTCAGCAACTGGATAAAGAGGCTGAACAAAGTGAAGAAAAGTACATGAAATCTATGGATCCTATTGACAAAATAAACATGAATAGAATAAAAGCTGAATTGATCACTCATCACAAGCATGTAGATACCTTTTGGAGACAAAAAGCTAATTTCAAATGGAACCTAGAGGGTGATGAGAACACTAGATAATTTCACTCTATCGCTAAAGGAAAAAGAAACTTCCTCCAGATCCACAAAATTAAAGTAGATGAAAATTGGATTGAGGGGGATGATTACATTGGCATTGTTGTAGAGTTTTACCATGACTTGTTTTCTGCAGGAAAAAATAGGGTGGATAATAGCTTGCTGGACCTCATCCCTAACTGCATTAGTGAGCAAGATAATCTGATATTGATATGAGATCCTACCAAAAAGGAAATTAAAGAAGTTATTTTTAGTATTAACCCCAATAGCTCTCCTGGACTTGATGGTTTCAGTGGGCTTTTCTTCTAGAAAGCTTGGTGCATAATTGGTGAAGATATTACTCAGCTTGTCAAAACAATGTTGAATGGACAACACATGCCTAAGTAGTTAACAAGTACTTGTTTGATTCTCATTCTGAAAGTGGAGTCTCCTCAATCCTTCTATGATTTTAGACCCATCAGTCTTAGCAATGTTACTCATAAAATTGTCTCTAAAATAATGGATCACAGGCTCACCCATATTCTTCCTAAGATCATCTCCCTCAATCAAAGTGGTTTCATTAAGGGTAGAGCTATAGGAGAGAATGTTCTTTTGGCTCAAGAAATTATTTATGAGATCAATACCAAGAATAAAGGGAGCAATGTTATATTCAAGATTGACATGAACAAAGCTTACGATAGGATGTCCTAACAGTTTATTTGCATTGTTATGAAAAGAATGAGTTTTGATGATAGATGGATTCATAATGTGTGGAATCTCCTTTCCAATAATTGGTATACCGTCACAGTTAAAGGCAAAAGACATGTTTTTTTCCAATCCAAAAGCGGAGTTAAACAGGGCGATCCAATTTCACCTTCTCTTTTCATTATTGCTGCCGAATCTCTTTCTCTAATGTTGAATAACCTATATGAAAATCCTTCCTTCAATGGATTTAGCATGGATACCATTGGACCAAGGATTAACCACTCAGATTATGCTGATGATTTAATTATTTTTTGTTTAGGTTAAACCAAAACATTGGAGGTCGTTGTAAATTGCCTAAGGAAGTATGAAGAATGCTCTGGACAACAAATGAATAAAGGGAAGAGTTGCTTCATAATGGATAAATATATCTCTACTAAAAGGATCAACATTGTTTCCAGAATTTTTCAAGTCAAAAAGGAACAATTCCCAATCACCTACCTGGGATGTCCACTATTCATTGGGAAAAAGAAAAAATGAATATTTTGCAGACATGACCACAAAGATCATTAAAAAAATTGGTTCTTGGCAATGAAATAGACTCTCAACAGGGGGGGGGGGGTTAATATTATTCTTATTAAGCATGTTTTGAATACTATGCCTCTTTATCTTCTCTCAATATGTCAGTCCACAAAAACAATCATGTATCAAATAGAGAAGATTTTTGCCAACTTCTTATGGGAAAGGAAAGAAGAAAAGAAAAAATACCATTGGGCAGCTTGGGACAAGTTATACTATACAAAAGAGGAAGGAGGCATTGGCATTAGATCTACTATGGACATCTCTAAAAGCCTGGGAGCCAAGATATGGTGGCAATTCAGAACCAAGGACACCATTTGGATCAGATTTATGAAAGATAAATATTCAACGAGAAACCATCCAATGGCTAGGAAAGTGAGTTACAAATACTCAAAATGTTGGAGAAGAATGATGAAGAAATAAGTAGATCACCTAATCCAATAGAGATTGAATAAAGGAAATTCAAGCTTCTGGTGGGACAATTGTACAGGTATTGGTAGACTTTCTCAATTTATTAAAGTATCTACCTCTATTAAAATTCCCGTCTCTGATTTTATTCATCATGGTATGTGGAATACTTATAAGCTCAATCAACATCTTCCTGTTCACTTAGTTAATTTGATCCAAGGAATTACTATTAAATCTTCTAATCTAGATGATACTCCTTTCTGGAAGGCTAACTCGGATAGAAAATTTAGTAGTAAATCTGCTTGAGATCTTAGTAGGAAAAAAGGAAATGTGAATCTTACTAATAAGATGATTTGGCATAATAAGAACCCTTTTAATATTGTTTCTTGTTATGGAAAGTACTGCGTAACAAGGTGATTGTGGATCTAAATCTCACTAGATTTAAGGTCCACCTACTTTCAAGATGTTCTTGTTGTTACAGGATTTATGAAGAAGAAACAGTTGAACACTTATTCTACAAAGGTTAGATAGCACAACAAGTTTGGAGACATTATAACAAACTATTTGAGATCACCCAGAATCATAATTGTTTTAAAAAACTATTGATAAACTGGTGGATTTCAATAGAGAAGAATCCGGTCCAAAATCTCGTCCTTCAAATCCTTCCTAGTATTATAATTTGGCAAGTGTGGAAAGCAAGATGCAAGCATAGATATGAAGGCATAAAGATGAACTTCAAGAGCATAACCTACAACATTAATAGTCAAATAATTACTATAGCCCACAAACAATTCCAAAGTATTAATCCATTCATGGATTGGGAACAGTTTTACAACATCATCGGAATAGCTAGGGACAAGATCAGTCATGTTCTTGTTCTATGGTTAAGACCAAAACTAGACTTCTACAAGCTCAACATAGATGGTTGCTTCAAAGGAAATCCAAGACTAAGTGCAGGAGGCGGTATAATTAGAGACAATCAAGGCAGGATGAAGATTTCTTTCGCAGAGGCTTATGGAAGCACCACCAACAACATGGTAGAGACTTTGGCTCTGGAAACAGGTATTCACTGGTGTGTCAACAATGGAATTAGGAACCTAGAGGTGGAGGTTCATTCTAAACTTCTAGTGGATTGTATCCTCAACCTTCAAGATAATACATGGATCATATGGGATAAAATTATCATCATCAGGAATCTCCTTCAATGACTGGACAATTGGAGCCTTCAATATTGCTACAGGGAAGGAAACAAGGTGGTCGATTGCCTCGCCAATTGGGGTCTCCAGTGCGCTAACAAAACATGGATCACTCATCATCATCAATTACCAAGTGAGGTAAGAGGATAACTGATTTTGAATAGAATGAGTGTTCCTTCCCTCAGAATGATTACCCAAAAGAACTCTTTCTCCCTAGATAGAGATTTGTATAGAATTTTCACTTTTGAGGAACTGTTGTGCTGAGGTTTATACCTCATTTAGTTTTATTTTTTAGAGCTTACATAGAAATCCTACTTTGGTATATAGATTGGGGGTTTTCCCACTCTAAGTAGGTATTAGGAGCTTTCCTCCCCTTTTTGTACTTCTTATAGTATCTAAAGTACTTTTTTAAAAATATCATCCTAACGCAACGTACTTGTGAAAAACACTTTTCAAATGAATTACCCAAACAATTTTTTTTTTTCAAAATCACTTTTTTGAAAAGTCATTTTAAAAAAAATTCTTCTAAAATAAGTTATTTTAACAGTAATGCCAAACAAACTCTAAGTACAACATGTTTATTTTGTCTCTATTTTAAAAATGTTTTAACCAGATTCTTATCAATCTACTAATTAAGGTGTTAATGGTTGAGTCAATTTTCTCTAAAAAGGAAATTAAACCAATTAAGTCAATTTTTGAAATATTTAAATTGAATTAATTAAGTTAATTTTTCATGGCTTTAGTTTTGTTAATTTGCTTTTTAATTTGTCAATTTTTCATAACAATATACTTTCAAGCAGAAACATTAGGATGAATATATTCCAACATAATAATATCTAAAGGTCATGATGATACCTACTGAAATTCACAGTAGTTAAACCAACTCATAGTCCGCAATGACAAGCAACGAGCCTAGTGGGAAGAAGCCTCAAATCAGTGGAAAATAACAACATTTTAAGGAAGTAAACATTAGAAGAGAAGAAATGACGTAACTAAATACAATAATACAAGATCACATGTACCATTCTTTTCTGTGACCGGATGACTAATGTGTTATTTGATCCGGGTTCTACTTATTTTTATGTGTCTGTTCAGTTTGCCTTGGGATTTGATATGATTTTTGATATACTTGATGCCCCCATCCATGTTTCTACCCCAATTGGAGAGTGTGTCATAGTCACCCATGTTTATCGTGCTTGTTCTATTATGTTTATGGGTTTCCAAACTTGGACTGATTTGGTTATATTGGATATGATGAACTTTGATATAATCTTAGGCATGACTTGGTTGTCCTGCTATTATGTTGTGCTTAATTGTAATACTAAGTTCGTGACTCTTGAGATTCCGGGTAGAGAAAAGTTAGAGCGGGAAGGAGTGTACAAGCCTAAGCCAACTAAGATCATATCCTCCATTCAGGCTAAGAAACTGGTGGCGTAAGGATGTTTGGCGTATTTGGCTCATATTCAGGATGTTGAGGTCGAGTCTGTCTCTATTGAGTCTATTCCTATTGTGTCAAAATTTAGAGAAATGTTTCCTACCGATTTGCCTAGTATGCCTTTGGATAGAGATATATATTTCTATTGATTTGGAACCTAGTACCCGCCCCATCTCCACCCCCCCTTATCGCATGGCTCTGACTGAGTTAAGAGAGCTTAAGGCTCAAATTCAAGAACTTCTTGATAAAAGTTTCATTCGTCCTAGTGCTTCCCCGTGGGGTGCTCATGTCTTGTTTGTTAAGAAAAAAATGGTAGTACGAGGATGTGCATAGATTATCGGCAATTGAATAGGGTAACCATTCGAAACAAGTACCCACTGCATCGAATAAATGGTCTTTATGATCAACTGGAAGGTGCATCCATTTTCTCTAAGATTGATCTAAGATCTGTTACCATCAGTTAAAGATTAGGCCTGAGGATGTATCGAAGGCGGCCTTTAGGACCCGCTATGGGCACTATTAATTTCTCATTATGTCATTTGGGTTGACAAATGCGCCTGCAACTTTTATGAGTTTGATGAATGGTGTGTTCAAATCATTTCTTGATTCATTTGTGATAGTATTTATTGATAACATTTTGGTTTATTCGAAAAATGAGGAAGAGCATGCTGACCATCTTCGTATTTTTCTTGGTGTTCTTGGGAAACAAAAGTTGTATGCGAAATTTTCTAAGTGTGAATTTTGGTTGACTTTGATTGCCTTTTTGGGGCACGTAGTTTCAAGGAAAGGGGTAATGGTAGATCCCCAAAAGATTGAAGAGGTTAAGAATTGGGGTCGGCCTAGCTCTGTGACTGAAGTTAGGATTTTTGTGGGGCTCACTAGCTACTATCGTCGATTTGTGAAGAACTTTGCTTATATTGCCACACATCTGATAAGGTTGACCAAAAAGGAGGTACCTTTCGAATGGACCAAAAAATGTGATGAGAGTTTTCAAAAGCTCAAGACTCTTTTGACCACAACACCTATTCTAGCACTATCGGTGGAAGGTAAAGATTTTATTGTTTATTGTGAAGCTTCATATTTGGGTTTGGGTGCTGTATTAATGTAGGATAAGAATGTTATAACTTATGCGTCGCGGAAGCTAAAGGTGCATAAGAGGAATTACCCAACACATGATTTAGAGTTGGTAGCGGCAGTATTTGCTCTTAAGATCTGGCGTCATTACCTCTATGGTGTCAAGTGTGAGGTGTTTACTGATCATCGTAGTCTATAACATGTCTTCACTCAAAAGGATCTAAATTGTAGACAACGAAGGTGGATGGAGTTACTCAAGGATTATGTTGTAACCATCCAGTATCATCCGGGTAAAGCTAGCGTAGTGGCAGACGCGCTAAGTAGAAAAACGGTGAGTATGGGTAGTCTAGCTTGCTTGAGTATATCCAAGCGACCTTTAGATAAGGAAATTCAAACCTTGGAATCTAAGTTCATACAGTTGGGCATCTTAGGAAAGGTGGGGTGTTTAGCTAGCATTGAGGTAAGGGCCACATTCATTGAGGAGATCAAGACCAAACAGTTCCAGGATGAGAATTTGAAGGAGCTTAGAAAGAAGACAATGTCTATATGGTAAGGCACAATATGGGACTTTAGATGCGGGGGGTGTGCTCAGTTTTAAAGGAAGGATTTGTGTCCCTCGAGTAGATGACTTGATTCAGAATTTGTTGACAGAGTATCATGGTTCGCGATATTCTATTCATCTGGGTGTGACCAAGATGTACCGAGACTTGGTGTGACTAAATTGGTGGCCAGGCATAAAGAAAGATATAGTGAAGTTTGCGGCTAAGTGTCAAAATTGCCAACAGGTAAAATATGAGCATCAAAGGCCGACAAGTTTGCTTCAGAGAATGCAAATTCTGGAATGGAAGTGGGAAAGAATAGCTATGGATTTTGTGGTTGGTCTTCCCAAGACTTTGGGAAAGTTTGATTCTATTTGGGTAGTGGTTGACAAATTGACTAAGTCAACCTATTTTATTCCAGTCAGAATAGACTATAATGCGCAACAATTGGCTAAGGTGTATGTAAAAGAGATAGTAAGGCTGCACGGGGTGCCCCTTTCTATCATCTCAGATCGTGGTACGCAGTTCACATCCAAGTTTTTGAGGAAATGACATGATGAATCGAGCACACAACTCACTTTTAGTATAACTTTCCATCCACAGTCGGACGGGCAGTCGGACAGGACTATCCAAGTGTTAGAGGACATGTTGAGGGCATGCGTGATTGACTTTGGAGGACATTGGGATAGTTCCTACCTTTGTGTGAGTTCTCTTATAATAATAGCTATCACTCCATTATTGATATGGCACCATTTGAGGAACTTTATGGGAGGGGATGTAGATCACCCATAGGATGGTTTGAGGTTGGAGATGTGAAACCTTTGGAGGTTGACTTGGTGAAGGATGCTCAGGATAAGGCAAGAAGCATCCAAGCTAAGCTTTTAGCAGCCTAGAGTAGACGAAAAAAGTATGCATACCATAAGGTAAGAGACATGACATTTCAGAGTAGTGAGAAAGTTCTTCTTAAGGTGTCACCCATGAAAGGGGTGATGGGATTTGGCAAGAAGGGAAAACTTAGTCCTCGATACATTGTACCATTTGAAATTTTGGATTGTGTAGGACGAGTAGCGTATAGATTGGCTTTACCTCCTAACCTATCGGGAGTTCATCCGGTAGTTCATGTGTCCATGTTGAAGAGATATCATGGTGACAAGGATTACATCATGAAATGGGACTCAATATTTCTAGACGAAGACCTTCAGTATGAGGAGGAACCGATTGCAATTCTTGATCGTGATGTTCGGAAGCTGAGGGCTGATAAGTTCCCAATTTGGACTCTTTTAGGTCTTTATTTTGATAGATTTAGTGTCCTTAAATGCATATTTTGTCTCAATAACTGATGAAAAACCTTGAGTTTTAGGTATTTGGAGTTAGAGGCAAAGCATGGACACTATTGGGCAAAAAAGGAACAAGGCAACTAAAAGGACGAACAAAAGACAGCTTGAGGATCGCCTAAACCATTAGGCGAGTCGCCGAATGGCTATGGGCTCGCCTAATGTTCCAGCGTGCCAGACTCTGAAGGAGAAAATCGAGTCGGCGAGATAAATGAGCAGTCAGCGAGTCGCCGAACAATTCCGCGATGCAGTGCTTTATCGCCCAAAGTTACAGAACCTGAATTTGCTGAAGGCCAATGCAAAAAGGCGATGAACCAGACCAAAGGGCGGGTCACCGATCCAATTGCGCCGAGTGGTCCTTCGCAGCACACTGTCTAACAACTATAAATACTTGTTTGAATTTTTAGTTTAGTATCCAATCATTAGCGAATTTTAGAATATCAAACATTATTTTTAGTTTTTAGAACTTAGAGTTTTGGAGACATTGTTCCTTAGCTTTGAAGATTTGAATATTTCCATTTCTAAGCAATTGGAAGTGGGTATTGAAGATTCTTCATCTTAGACATGTGTAAAGAAAATATCTATCATACCCACTTGATGGAAACACTTTTCGTTATCAATTTCTATCTCTTTACTATGTCTAGCTAAAACCCCAATTCTTGGGGTGTTATTATGTGAATATGGGTTGAACTTACTGCGGGGTATTGCTAATTGATAGTTAATTTGCAGTTTAAAGGTGATTTTTTTCAATAGTTGTGTTTGAATTTAATGGGGTTGTAGTTGCAAATACAATTTTATCTTTGTGTTTTTGGCTTGCTTGAGAGAGAGGTTTTAAAACCAAAACTATTGAATTGATAGTCGGTGGTTATTGGGTTGTCGTGGGTTCAGCTCAAGAGAGTGAATCCGGAACCCTTTCCCACACATTCAGCTTGAGAGAGTGAATGGACTAAGGCGAAGGTTGTGCTTCATTGCCGCTTATCGGTGTTTGAGAGAAACCAATTTGATACGGGGTAAACTGTTCGAGAGAAAGCTTACCCCCACTAAAGTCTAGCTTAGTTACCAATTTACAGCGATTTACTATCAATAGAATTTACCCGGTTTTTTTATCTTAGCCCATAATCCTATCACATCCCAAGAATCCCATCTCCATATTCGTATTTCCGTATTACTTGCTGTTTTTAGTTGCTAATTTTACTACAAAATCCCCTTTGATAATTGACACTTGTGTCACCCTTTAATTTGATATGGTTTTCTTAGTATATATCTTTAGCTGTAATTGACTTGAGCAAAGTTCTTGCTTTTCTCTTAATTCTCAATTACAAACCGCTTCCTTGGGACTCGACCCCAACTCACTAGTTAGGTTATATTACTATCGAATGACCGTGTATGCTTAGTATTGGATGAAGCGCCCGGATACGTCAAGTTAAAATGGCGCCACTACTGGGGAGTGGTGTTAATTGAGAATTTCTAGTTGAGTTAAATTTTGCTCTTTTTAGTTGTAGTGATACTTACTTAATTTTTTAGCTTTGTTTTGGGTGCTTATGCTTTGAAATAGAGGAGGTGAGCATGTCGTGCAGTAATTGCGAACAAATGGATTTTCCTCCTTTAGAAGTGATGATGTTCAGGGATCGCATCCTAACCTTCAAACAATTGGAAGGTGAACGGATTCATGAGTCGTGGCTAAGGTTTAAAGCATTGTTGGTTCAATGCCCAACTCATGAAATTCCTGATGTAGTCCTCCAAGAATGTTTTTACAGAAGTCTTGGTCCCGAGAATAAAATGTTGGCTGATCAATACTTTCCGGGTGGCATTGTACAACAACCCTATGTGATAGATGCCCAACTGCTTGATCATATGGCTGAGACAAACCAAGAAGTAAAGAGGGACTTCATGTGAACCACATTGGTAACTAAGCTGGACGAGTTGGCCAAGAAAATATCAGAGATTGAAGTCCAGTGCAAAGGAAAAGCTAGATACATACCCCCTCATGAGCGGAGAAGATCTGAGAACAATGAGAGTAAATGTGTCGAGCATACGCTGTTAATCATTCTCCATAAGATCAGTGAACAAGATAGAGTGCTCGAAGAGATAAATGAGAATATTGAAGTGCTAAATCAGATGATCGGTTCTCACTCTAGATCTATCCAGATAATTGAAACTCTTATGGGTCATGTATTGCCTCAGCTCCACCCAAATGAACAATTGGGGTTACCTAGTTGCACTAGGACCAACCCCAATAATGGAGTTTGAGTAGGACTTGTGTCGTGCCAAGGCGTTAACTAAGGCGCTTCTTGGGAGGCAACCCAAGGTTTTATCGCTTTATTTTTGCTTTTAAGAAATAATGGTGTGTTGCTTGATTAGGTCGACGTGTGGAAAGTGAGCAAAAAATGCAAATTGGCGAGCAAAATGCCCAGTCGGTGCATCACTGAAGAGGTCTGCGACCCCGATCTCGACCGCTGATGGACTCAAGATAATTTCAAATGGGAGTCTGTAAAACTCGGCGAGCCCAAAAAATTATTGGCGAGTCACCGACCTGCTCGGCGACCCCGATCCAGACCACCGTTCGGACCCTCAGTTCAACTGGAGATCCTATAAAACTCGGCGAGGTAAGTGATTACTCGACGTTTCACCGAGTGATTCGGCAAATACGACTAACGTCACCGAATGGGAAAGAACTGGACGATTTATTAAAAGGCCAAAAGCTTAAATTTCAAACTCGTCCATTTTCCCTCATTTTTCAAACCTGCACCTATTTAGTTATTTCGATATTTCTGCATTTTATAAGTATTTTAGTTGATCGATTGGTGCTTGGATTTGGATTGCATTGCCGCCTAGCTTTTTCAATCTTATTTTTATCGGCATTTAAGACATGGATAGACCGAAAGTTGCTGGGAGAAATGTTCCACCCCGAAAGATAAGAGCTCAAAATTTCAAATTATATAAAGGGGGTCAAATCCTCCCAGGAAGGACAAGCAAGAACCTCCACCTGCAGACAAAGGTAAGGGAAAACGGCCCATTTATGACAGGAAGACTACTCCTTGAGACCCTCTATTCCTTCATGGGCCTGGGAACTCGATGCAATTGTGCATAAATTTTTGGCGGATACACCTGTGGCAGCTCTTGGTGAATCTGGTGCTATTATTCCTTTTGTTGTGACTCCAAGCACTGATGCCCAGACAGATGGAGCGACTGAGTAGACATGATCCCTTCTTTACCTCCTTCTCTGTTTTTATTTCTTTTGCCTTTTGGATATTATTAGCTTGTTTGCACTTAAGGACAAATGTTTTTCTTTGTGGTGGGGTGAGGTTCACCTTTTGTGTGACATTCGTAATTTTTGTTTTGTTTATATTTGGGCTTTAAGCTAAAAAATTGTGTTTTTACACTTCTTTTGTGGATACTTGAGTTTGTGGCTCCTTGCTTTTAATTGTAAATGATTTTTGACCCTTCTGAAATTTTTTGCCACCTTTTTTATGTGTTGAATGTGACTGTTCTCTTGCAAATTTGAGTACTGGTTTTTTATCAATACCGATGACTCGAATAGTGATCGTAATTGAACAAAAAATGAATGTGCGGCTAAGACGAGGCCAATTGAAGTTGCATAGACAATATGTGAACTCTTTGCATCTCATTGTGACTTGCCAAGTATCGAATTGAGTCTCTTGTGATAAATATTGCATACTAGCGAAAGTGTGAAGTCTTGTTTGACATTGGTGTCAATGCCTTGTGTGATGAGCTTACCGTGAACCATATGTGATGACCCCTAGAATTTGCCTAGTTGGTCTGGTTGACTAAGTGATGCAATTTCATGAGATGATCTTAGGCGACTTTAAAGAGTGTGAACCAATTTGACATTATACCTCTTTTATGGCCTACCTTGTGAGTGTGTGAACTCCTTTTGAACACCTTTGAGCCTTAACCCTTTTCTTGGAAGAAACTTGATGAAATTGAGACCTTTCTTGACCCATTACCTATAATCCTCATGATTTGTGGTTGGTTTGAATAGCCAACTTAGGTCAAAAGCCTAAGTTGGAGGTGTGGTGAAAAGAAGAGGTAGATCAAGAAAGTAGAAGGAAGTCCCTTTTCCCATATTTTGAGAAAAATGGAATCCCTCCATATAAAAAAAGAGAGAAAAAGAAGAAAAGAATGAAGAAGGAAAAAAAGAAAGAAAAAGTTGTGGAATAAAGTTGTGGAATTACAAGGAAAAAGGGGTTTCCAACCGTCCATGGAAGATGAATAAGAGGTGACTTTTGAGCTTGAATGAAAATGATAAAGAGAAGGAAAAAAGGTGTTATTCACATCACATTTCATGAGGATTTTAGCCTATAAGCGTAAATGGCCATACCTTTACACTTAGCCCCATTACAAGCCTTGAAAAAACCATTTTGATCTTGAATGAGCTGAAGCAAAAGTGATTGAAAAATAAGGGAAAACCTATGGGTGAAATCATGCATTGTGTTTATCTTTGTGAGTGTGAGTGTTGATTTTGATTCCGGAACTTTAAATGATTGAACCATTAAGTGAATATGGAATCATTCTTTGTGTGAGGGCATATAAATACCTTTGTTGATCTTGAACTTGCATTTGAGGCAAGTATGGTGAGCTTGAGATTCTTTGGTAATGGTGAGTCACAACTTGAATCTTTGAGTGCACAATTGATCCTTGCACGAGTAAGTTGAGTCTTTTTGTGTGCATTCATGATTGAGTCTTGTGTAGCACTGTTTGAGACACCTTTTTGAACTGATGAACTTGAGTTTTACTTGAGGACAAGCAAAAGTTTAAGTTGGGGGTGTTGATGAGTCCATAATTTGGACTCTTTTAGGTCTTTATTTTGATAGATTTAGTGTCCTTAAATGCGTATTTTGTCTCAATAACTGATGAAAAGCCTTGAGTTTCAGGTATTTGGAGTTAGAGGCAAATCATGGACACTACTGGGCAAAAAGGAACAAGGCAGATGAAAGGACGAATAAAAGACGGCCTGAGGATCTCCTAAACCATTAGGCGAGTCACCGAATGGCTATGGGCTTGCCTAATGTTCCAACGTGCCAGACTCTGAAGGAGAAAATTGAGTCGGCGATATAAAGGAGCAGTCGGCGAGTCGCCGAACAATTCCACGATGCTGTGCTTTATCGCCCAAAGTTACAGAACCTGAATTTGCTGAAGGCCAATGCAGAAAGGCGATGAACCAGACCAAAGGGCGCATCGCCAAGTTGATCAGCGATCTCGACTAACTGCACCAAGTGGTCCTTCGCAACACACTTTTTGAAAACTATAAATACTTGTTTGAATTTTTAGTTTAGTATGCAATCAGTAGCGAATTTTAGAATATCAAACATTATTTTCAGTTTTTCGAACTTAGAGTTTTGAAGACATTGTTCCTTAGCTTTGAAGATTTGAAGATTTCCATTTCTAAGTAATTGGAAGTGGGTATTGAAGATTCTTCATCTTAGACGTGTGTAAAGACAATGTCTATCGTACCCACTTGATGGAAACACTTTTCGGTATGAATTTCTATCTCTTTACTATGTCTAGCAAAACCCCCAATTCTTGGGTGTGTGATTATGTGAATAGGGGTTGAATTTACTGCTGGGTATTGCTAATCGATAGTTAATTTGTTGTTTAAAGGTGATTTCGTTAGGTAGTTGTGTTTGAATTTAATGGGGTTGTTGTTGCAAATACAATTTTATCTTTGTGATTTTGGCTTGCTTGAGAGAGAAATTTTAAAACCAAAACTACTGAATCGATAGTCGGTGGTTATTTGGTTGTCGTGGGTTCAGCTCGAGAGAGTGAATCCTAAATCCTCTCCCACAAATTAAGCTCGAGAGAGTGAATGGACTAAGGCAAAGGCTATGCTTCATTGCCGTTTATCGGTGTTCGAGAGAGACCAATTTGATACGGGGTAAACTGTTCGAAAGAAAGCTTACCCCTACTAAAGTGTAGCTTACTTACCAATTTACAACGATTTACTATCAATAGCATTTATCCGATTGTTTATCTTAGCCCATAATCCTATCACATCCCAAGAATACCATCACCATATTCGTATTTCCGTGTTACTTGCTAGTTTTAGTTGCTAATTTGACAACAAAACACCCTTTTATAATTGACACTTGTGTCACCCTTTAATTTGATATGCTTTTTTTCGTATATATCTTGTATATATCTTTACCTATAATTGACTTGAGCGAAGTTCTTGCTTTTCTCTTAATTCTCAATTACAAACCGCTCCCTCCCTTGGGACTCGACCCCAACTCACTAGTTGGGTTATATTACTATTGAACGACCATGGACACTTAGTATTGGATGAAGCGCCCGGATATGTCAAGTCAAGGGCCAAAGAGATTAAGTCCATGAATGTACAATGGAAGCATCGTCCAGTTGAAGAAGCTACTTGGGAAACTGAGAAGGACATGCGATACAAGTATCCCTAGTTGTTCGTCGATTCAAGTACTACTCTACCCTTACTTTAGCCCCTTTTTCATAGTTTGTCACTCGGGGAAGAGTGATGAATAAATTGGTATCTATTGTAACGAACTGTTGCTGTCGTAAAAGAAAAGCCAATGGGGAAATTTTTGGGCCAGAAAACTTTTTGGTAGTAACTTGAAATTTCTAGCCTAGTCCAGATTTGGATAAAATGAGAGTCATGCGAGTCTAGGGTGATCAGGTAATGAATTAGAGATCCAATAATGAATTTGATTGTCTGAGTAAATAGCTAAGACATTAAGGAACCCGTATGACTTTACAAAATCAAATTTGGGCGAGTAGAACTCCCTAAACTGATCTTAGCGTGAACAAGTACCTTTTGAGTGTCATGGGTTGAAGGTGTTTTGTTAAATGGGGGCTTGAAACTCTAAATTAGACTCTCTATTTCGGTACAAGCCACCAGGGTGGGGCCGCCATAGCGGGCCAATCGCGACTTAAGTCAGAAATAAACCCCAAAACGTTATTTTTCTGCAATTTTCGTTCTTGAGAGCTAGGATGAACCAGGGAACGTTTTTGGCAGTTTTCCACCTCTTCTAGCACTAAAGGTAAGGATTTCACTCCCCTAATCCATTTTTTGATCCGTCGAACATAAATTTATGGGTATTTATCGTTGGGGGAGGGATTTTGCCCAAAGTTGATGGTGGGAAAAAGCCCTAGCTGCACCTTAGGATCATAGGTTTGGTCTTGGGTTATTGGGTTTAGTATAATCCAGATAATTAGACATTTGATTGTTTATCATTGCGTATATTAATTGTTTGTATACTTAGAACAAGCGGAAATAATCCAGAAAGGGAAGATTCAAGTGCCTTAGAGGGATTCAAGCTTGGTTTCAAGGTAAGTGATGGTTGATTTCATGTTTGTGTGATGTATGCTAGTATTTGCTTCATTGTAATGCATGTATGTATGCGAATTTTGCACTATTGATCACATCTAATGCAAATGAGTATGAATGAATGATTGTAAGCCATGAATCAACACTTGATTGTATGATTATGAGAATGTACATTATGATTGTGATTGTGGCTTGTTGAATGGATCGGGTGTTACGTTCCAACACACTAACTGGTATTCGATGTCACGTACCAACATACATATTGGATCGGGTGTCACGTTCCAACACACTAATTGGGATCGGGTACCACGTTTCGATGCACTAATAGTTTGGGTATGGGTTCCATGAGAGGACCATTGACTTGTCATATATGCGTTACTTGATATTAGAAATGTAGAATGAGACATTGCTCCTGAAATGATAATTGATATTGTATATGTTTGGTATATGCGTGTTTATTATGTTGTGAGTGCTTGTATATGTTTCACTTACTAGAATAGCCCCGTGATCCTACCAGTACACTGTGGTTGTGTACTGATACTGGACTTGCTCTTCCTTTGTTGAATACAAGGCTTCTTCAGGCGGCTATTGATAGACCTCATCTAGGAAATCAGTGGTCAAATCAAATTCAAGGGTGAGTTAGTTATTCAAGGCTTCTATGAGTTCTCTTTTTGCTCAGTCCATCTTATTCATACATAGATTAGTACTTTAGATGTTAGGTTGTTTTAGCTTTCGAGGTTGTACCCCTTTTTCTTTAGGCTTATCGTTTTGTTAGAGTTTTGGTACACTAACTTTCAGTTTCTAGGGAATACTTCCGGAATGTTTTAGTAATGATTTGTTAGACTTTTGGAGTCTATGGGAACTCTATTTGATTTCTGCATATATACCTGCTTTCGTATCTTTAAATGTCTCGCTTTTGGGTTAGCTGCTTAGTATTAATGGTTCTTCCACCGGGGGGTTAGTGTGGGTGCCAATCACGACGGTCTGTGTCGTGACACAGAGTCTGTGAAGTTTTTACCCGGTCATGAACTGCGGTCCATGGAATCATGTACGACCTCTACTTAACTCTCGTATAACTCATGGTTTTGTGCCCATTCCGTGAATCTGCACAACAAGCCCGTTCTACAGACCGTACTACTCTTTACGAGCTATACTGCTCACTCGTAATACTCAAAGCTTTTTTCACATTTTTGAGTCTTCTTTATGACTCCCATATACAGCTTGTGATCAAACGATGGTCCATATAGTGACTCGTATATGACCCATAGTTTGCCTATTGCATCTGTTTCTCAACATTTAGCCTCCGAATCCTGTTTTCCTGCAAAAAACCACAAAACAAATCACATCAACTAAATGCGCTAGAAAACTTAATGAAATCTTATGTTTTAAGCATAAAAAGTATCGTTAATCCATGACACATCAACACCCTAAATTTAAAATCGTTGATTGTCCTCAAGCGACTGAAATAACTATAACATCATGACAAATTAGCAAACAAAGACTTAGAACCTACGACAATCACATGGCTTTCATTAGTTGATTTCATAAACTCGACACCCTCCTTTTTATATCAAAATCAGTGTAAAATCATTACTTCTCATGTTAACACATGAGGGTCAATGAATGACATCACCATACTGACAAACGAGGTTACATTTATAGTCAAGAATCACCTAGATAATCAGTAATCAACAATGCTACTCGTGCCATCACAAAAAAGAAGTCTTGTTTGCGCACAACATCATAGTTTTAAAGATCAGAGACTAGGTAGACACTCACTCTCATAATTTTTTTTTCAAACCATGCATGTGCAATACCATAGGATTACCCTTATTTTCTTCACCTTATCTTTTGAACAATCGGATTAGGATAATTATAGGTCTTTACTTGGTTTGTAACATCGGCTTGAACACAAGTATGGTATATTAGGAAACAATGACTATTTCCCTCCTTAACACTACGCTAACTTAACTCCACCTTACAAACCAACCTTTCCCATTTCCTATTTTGCTTTTCTTTACTCTATTTACAACAATTGTTGGGTGTGGCAATTTACTTTGTGCCCAACTTTTTTTTTTTTTTTTTTTTTTTTTATATGTGAACACCTACCACACTCATTTATTTCTCTTTTTCGCATCACACTTTTCTTTTCATACCCCATTTTTCATTTTCCTCTACAGTAGCCACCCTTAACTTAGGGATTTTGCCTGAATTGAGGTACACAATGTCTAAGGAGGTACCAGGGACAAAACAAAGGTTAACGTAAAAAATGAGGAAGGTGAATGAGATAATACAAGAAAAAAGGTATGGTTAGGCTCAATTTTTTTGATTCAGGGATAAACATTTTCATTCGGTTGGTCATTTTAGGCTAAATGGGTTAAATTTCAAAAAATGTCCTATGATCCTTTCCTAATTAATATTCCGATAACCACATAAAGACTAACGAGGCAAGTTCTTAATGTCCACACAGTAAGAGCAATGCAACTATCTCACTCACAAGCATAAAGTCTCACTATGGAACAACTAACTTATCAGGTTCATGCTTCTAGCTAAGTTACACTTGTCACATCAATATACATCATGTCCTATATAGATCCAATATAGTCACACTATGAAAACAGTAAAGACAATACATCAAAACTTAGAGGGATCTCATTTTTTCATTTCAAAACAAAAACATGCCATGGATTCCAATAACGTTTCCATTCTTCTTTCACATTCACAAAACATTCGAAACATGTTGGTTCAAAATATTTAAGATCCCCGGGGACAAAACACAATAAGAAAACCCCATGGACACAAGAGAGAACCTAGGCTACTCAGACTTAGCCAAGATACTCAATAAAAATATGGACAAGTACCATGATTAGTTAGATTTCATAAGATAATCATCATACATAATACCCGCATCCCATCTCGAAAGGTTTGAATTGTACCTAACGCACCAAAAATAAATATAAGCAAGGGGTGAAGACATACCCGTGGCATCTGGGTGCTGGCGTACGTACGAATAATAGATGGGTCCATCACTATGGAACCTATCTCAGACTCAACCGAGGTAGTAACATCCATAATAAGTGCCGAACTAGAAGCACCACTAGCACGGTACCTCTCTCTCTCCTCTATCAACCTCTCATCAACTATGGACCTCCGCCTAGCCTCCTCCGTCTCTCATTGCTTTCTTTTATGGACTCTCTCCAGATACAACATCATTTTCACTACATACTCTCTTTCCATGGGCTAACAAGGGATCCTCATTAGCAAATAGATCAAATATGATAGAGGAAGAATTCGACATTGACATAGAAAAGGTAGGTATAACTGATAACACTCAAATCACTCCTCAAAACCAATCAAAAGAGTAAGCAGTCATCATCAATAAATATACCCAACTAGGAGTTAGAGTCAAATCCCACAATGAATGGTATATGATTAAGAATTTAATTAGTGAATCAACAAGCACTTAATTCTAATGAAGTTTAAATGGTAATTGGGTGGAGACGTCAACCAATTTATCAACAATAATTCAGTAACCCAATTAACAATATTGAACTAATCGACAATTCACGAAGTTAAAGATCTCAAGGGGTGTAGGGATCAAATATTGATTCCAATTGGGGTATTATAGAATTGCTCGTTATAATTAGTAAATTACAGATTAGCTAAGTCATCTTAATTGACACTGATCTTATTTCAATCTCAAAATATATCTTTGCATAGAATCTCTTTTCAGTCTCATCTATATGCCATTCTAAGCAACCCAAAACTTTAGATATGTAATCAAGTAACCTAAACTACATCTTGTCACAACCCGAGAGCACCCCCTAGTCGTAACACGACGTGTTCTACCTCGAAGAGGTCTTATAAAAGCCTCATAGCATTCATTCATCCCATAGGTAGTAAAAATAGCAAGGAATTTAAAACTTTTATTCAAAACCAATACTACTCAAAAGTCATCAACATTTAAAACCGTAATACGCAAGCGGAAGTCTAAGTCTCATTTTGCCATCTTAGACACAATATCAACATGGAAGGGACACAACCCTTTACAATTGAAAAGAACGCTAAGAGTCTATTACATGAATTGAAAGAAACTTCTAAAACAAGTGTCCTCGATTCCATGAGGACATACCAAGACTTGGGAATAGCAAATCCAAGCACTCCAATCTAGAGAGAATCCCTTAGTTACCACAACCTACACTTGTAGTAAAAACATGAAGAAGATGGTGTTAGTACAATTAAGCACTAAGTATGATGACCATGCAAAAACATGCCAAAAAAGGACATTTGTTTGAAAGCGATGCAATTATGCCATTTTGGTAAACTTCATGAAATACAAGTATAAGAAACATGGTATTCACTCATAGACAACATATAAGCCATTTATCACATTAAATATATACTCAGCACATATAACCCATTACTTTTGCTTTACCTCTTCACCACAAGCAACCCTCAAGTAACACTTTGTGCAATGTATGGCTAGCGTCCCATACCACCACCCCACAAAAGCATCACCCTAAGGTCATGGACTCACATGCAACCCTTTCCATTCCAACCATACACATTCATAAAGACATAAACACATTACAAAACATAATCATCACATAAGGACCATCACTTAAGATAACTCTAAGTCACACTTGTGCAATGTGCAAGTAGCATCCCATACTACTACTCACAGTAAGTGCTCCCTTGAAGTCACCCTAGACTATGCATATCCACATTCAACAAGTTATAACATCTTCTTTAACATTAGACATAAGATCAATATTCTTCATAAATATTGAGCAAGAGCCCATTCATTCATTAGCACCATAAAGACCACACCATGACCTCCCTCAAGTACCTACTTGTGCAATGCATAAATGGCGTCCCATTCCACCACCCATGCTAAGTAGAACACCCTTAGGAAACCATAGTTCATTTTGATTATTGTGGGGGTAAGCCTTAACCGACATAGACCATGTGAGCAACTCATGGAATCTCGATGTCACCCTAACCGGATAAAGGGATCTCGACTTGCCTAAGGTAGGGCCATTCTTTCTAGCTTAAGTGGATCCATTTGCTATAGACCTATGTGGGAACATACCATGGGATAGGGAGGTTGCTACTTGATACCTCGCCTCTACTCACCGATGAGCATCCACCTCAAGATATTGCTACTAAGTACCCCACCTCAACTCACGGGTGAGCACTCATCTCTAACCATATGCTCTTGGTGCTTAACATTATTCCCAACGGAGTACATTACATTTTTTTTATCTTCATTCGTTATAGGATGATGGATTGCTACTAGATACTCCGCCTCTACTCACGGATGAGCATCCATCCCAACCCACCATTCATTCATTGGAAAGCTCAAAGAAATACTGAGATTATTACTAGACACTCCACCTCAACTCACGGTTGAGTATCCATCTCGAATCCCACATTCATTCTTTAGAGTACAATTGAAAATAGCCTTTCAATAGACTCACATTCAATACATTAGCATTCATTTAAGTACAACATGAGAATAACCTCCAAATAGTACTTCACATTCATTAACCTTAACCTTCATTCATTTATTCATTCAATCAAGTGTGTGTTTTAATGTGAGAATAGCCCTTCACATTATCACCATCATTCACAAGTGCTATTAGAGAGATAACAACCAATCCTAACACAAGTAGCTTCTAAACAATATCATCCTTCATTCAATTAGATCACACACATCTATACTTCACATTCATATATACAACTTCATGACAATAATTCAATCCAATGCCACATTACATAAATAAGTAAACACCTCCACCATAAGTGGATCACACATCAATCTAACCCATAAATTCAAATCACTACAAGAGATAAGGTAATTGACATATTCATAACCAATTCCATCATTCACATAAGCAATTGAACATGAACTCATTCATGACTTCCATATTTAGGTCATAATTCTCATATCATCAATAATCAACAATTTACCATCATAAGATATAATCAATGACATGAATCCATAAACTAACTCCATATAATCACATACTATTCATTATACATCCATAATCAACCAATTTCCAAGATAAAGAGGTTTAGGAGGAATCGTGGGTTCTTGAAGGAATTAAATGAAAAATCAACTTAAAATCATCAATCAAACCTTAATTCATCAATGCAATTTCCTAAAAAACCTTTTACCAATGAACCCATGCTTAGATTAGAAAGTAGGAGTTTTGATCATTGAAAGACTTTGAAATCTATTTTGATTTGACTCCTTGAATGGAAGGTTAATCAAGGATCAAGGATCACCATACCTTATACTTGAAGAACCCCACAAAATCCACTTGAAAACTTGGAGAAATTGACCTAAAAACCTTGAGTTCTTCACCTCTAGTAGAGTCTTCCTTGAGAGAGTTTTGGAGAAGAGAGGTTCTAACTTTTGGGGTTTTGAAAATAATTAACTCTAAAATACTATTTTATTACTTTTAAACTCTTAAAATATGTAAATAACCATAAAATAACCGCCCATACATTTAATTAGCCAAGGGTGGAATTTACCAAACCACCCTTGGCTTGGTCGACTTGCACCAGAAAATAGTGGTGACTTACGACTGCCCCACCTACGGACCGTAGGTGGAGGTATGGAGCGTCCTGTTGCTCCGTTGTTTTGGTCAGAGCCTCCTTAAATGGAGGCCAAGACTCCACGACTAAGTATGGACCTACGCCCACCAGGTACGGTCCGTCACTCGAGTTAAGGGGCGTAAGTGGCCTCCGTAAGTCAAGTTGTTTTGACAACTTTTTGGCCAACGTTTGTGTCCTCCTCAAGGACCCTTAAGGCGGTCCTTGGGGAGTCGTACCCGGACATTTAACCTCTAAACATGACCAATTAGGTACTAGGGTCTCTTTTATAAGTTTTAGACTCCAAACCACACCAACTTCCGTGACAATACATTAGAACACACTAGCACCAAAAGACTAGTTTCCGAACATCATGGTCGTTTCTTGACATTTGACCTTTAAACTCTTTAAACTCAACTTTAAAAGATATTTCTCAACATTTTAACAAGTAACCAACATCAACCACATATGCAAAGCTCTAGTTCTTCCTATTTCATTTTAGGGTCCTTACAAATCTATTGAACATATTACCCACTTATACTGGTTTCTTTCGAGCACCATTATAATATCAAAACTAGAATTAAGTTGGAAACCTCAATTCATGAATTAATCACTCGAAAATCAGTCAAATTAATGAATAATAGTCTTAAAATAGAGCAATCCAACAAACCCACTAGATTAAATCAACACCCAACCCCATAATCACACCCCAAGAGTTTGGGTTTTAGCCACACATTGTAAACTGTAAATAGATTATACATTGCATGAAATTAGCCATGGGTAGCATGAATTTAGGAATTTAATAGCAAATTCAGTTCAAATGAAACCTTAATTTCTCAAGTTCAAGTTTATACAATTGAAAGCTTCAACAATAAAAGTGTTCTTGCTTAATGGAAAATATTTCTCTCAATTTTTTTATCCACTCTTTCTCTCTCTGGGCTATTTATAGTTATCCAAAATTTTGCCCAAAATTAGTATTGTGTCCCTTTTGGTGACATCAACACCATTTTTGATAATGCTCAAATCACTTCTCAAAACAAATCAAAAGAGTGAGCGATCGTCGTCAATAAAAATACCCAACTAAGAGTCTGGGTTGAATCCCACAAGGAAAGGTTTACGATTAAGAATTAGAGAATTAACTAGCACTTAATTTTAATGAACTTGAAATAACATCTGGGTGGAGACGTTCATAATTTTGACAACAATAATGCAATCACCCATTTGACAATATTGAACTAATCGACAATTCACGAAGTTAAAGAGCTCAAGGGGTGTGGGGATCAAATGTTGATTCTAATTGGGGTATTGTAAAATTGCTCGTTACAACTAGTAAATCACAAATAAGCTAGGTCATCTCAATTGACGCTAATCTTCTTTCGATATCAAAGCATCCTTGCATAGAATCTCCCATCGGTCTCATATATATTCCATTCAAAGCAACCAAAAACATTAGATCTGTAATCAAGTAACCTAAACTACTGCCATTAAACAGATTACCCATTTATATTGGCCTCTTTCGAGCACCATTACAAGATCAAAACTAGAATTAAATTGTCCACCTCAATTCATGAAATAACCACTGGGCAATCAATCAAATCTATGAATAATAGTCATAAAACAAAACAATCAAACAAACCCACTAGATTAAATCAACACCCAACCCCATAATCACACCCCAAGAGTGTGGGATTTTAGCCACACATTGTGAAGTGTAAATAGATTATACTTTGTATGAAATTATCCACGGGTAGCATGAATTTAGGGATTTGATAGCAAACCCACTTCAAATCCAACCTTAATTTCTCAAATTCAAGTTTACACAATTGAAATCTTCAACAATAAAAATGTTTTTGCTTAATGGAAAATGTTCTCTCACTCGAATGTTAAAAATATTACTCTCAAATTTTCTACCCACTCTTTCTCTCTCTTCTAGGCCATTTATAGTTTCACAAAGTTTTACCCAAAAATGAGTTCCGTGTCCCTTTTGGAGACGTTAGCTCAGTTCGCCAACTGCATTCTGTGAATCGCCTATCTTCCTTCGGTTTGACTTTTTTCTTGCTTCAAGCTTCAGGTGTTTGAGTCTCATTAGGTGATCCTGTATGAGTTTGCTTCTTTAACTTTGGCGACTCACCGATTTCTACCTCATAACGCCCTTTGAACAATCATTTCATCTGCCACCATTGTCAGATTCGACGACATCTACTCACTTCACCTTATGTCTTTCGATGACTCACCCTTCTAGCCTTACTTCGCTGATTGACCTTGATGATTGACTCAGTGCACTGTCAACTTAGGTGGTCTTAGGTATCTTTGGAGATTCGCCCTTCTTGTTAGGCGATCTTCAATGTGTAGTTTCACTCCTTTTTATATTTTTGGCCATTCTTTCATGCATTCGATCCTTGGCTTATCCAATTGCCTTCATAGTTGCAAATCATCAATATTATATCAAAACTAGACAAAATTTGGCATTGAGGACACTATTTATTATGATAAATGGACCTTAAATGAGAGAAAATTTGTCACTCATCAATAACTAGTGCATGTGTGGTGGACATAAAAGTGATATCTGATCAAAGATGGCCCGCTCTGCCTGTAAATCCCACAAGTATGGTCTCTGCACATCCTTAAGCTTATCACTCACGCGGCACTCCAAAGCATCAACCCAAATATGTAACTCATGCGCTACCCATTAAATAAAGGTCTACATCTTTGTTGCCGATCACTCCACAACCTGAATAATAAAGTTCTTCACCCATGGATTCATATGCGTGATTAATTGTGTAAACTGAGTCTCGATCCGCGTCTGAAGCTGGACTAGGTCATGTAAAAACTTTATTGTAATGGTAACCATGCATAGCATGGTACCCAATCGAGATGCTAGTGGCATGTCAGCTGTGGTGGAAACCCCTGTTAACTCTGTAGTAGTAGCACCCTCTATACTTAGCTCTGAAGCATGTCCCCCATACAACTATGGTACCTAAACCCCATGATGAGAGATCATCTCTAGGTAACTAGATTAGTATAATCTTTTATCAACCCAAAATCTTGCGTCTGATTCACCTTAATGAAATGGTCCACAAACTATCAGCACTCTAAAATCATTGCATATTCTGAAGATCAGGCATGGAAACAAGATGCTAGTGCTCTCTCATAAGGCACGCTCGTGGATCTCCTCATGATATATAATGGGATACTGATGTCGTAACCCGCCATGATGATAGCTACCATTACATTCTTGTCTCGTGTCAATGTGTTGTAAGCAAATTTGAGCAAAGATAGGAACACATTATAGCTCACTAAAACATCCCCATAAATTAAAGTGAGGCCTTCTTAATCGGGACTAGTCCTTTCACTAAATCAGTTTTCTCACCCCTCTCGACTATTTAACTCGCAACCTATCTCAATACATTAGCCTTTTGGGTTAGATCCTTCATCTTTTTCGAGTCCCGCGCTATCTTTATACGATGGTAAAATTCAATTGTGGACATAGGGAGATCATACATGTATAAGAGGAATTGGATGGTGCACGCAGAAATGTCAAATAGTATCTTACAAACAAGTGTGTTATTGAGCACCATCCAGTCAATGGTATTTTCACTCTCCGGGGTATTCTAACCTATTGAGGTGACATATGATGTATAGATTTCAGGTAGCATGGCCCGATTGTACTTCGCTACTGGCTTAACCATCTATTCGAGAAGGTATTAGGTGAATGTCGCCTGAATTTTAGGCACCATAGCTAAGCCCTCTGTTCTAACCCTTCGTTTCTCAAATATATCCCATTTGGGAGTACCCTTTTTAGTGATAAAGGCATCCTGAGTTTAAACTTGGAACATGATCGGGGATACACCATCTTGTGGTATCAAGGGCTCTTGTAGTTTCATCTCTCTTGACTAGTGTATCTTTATGCCATGTTCAACTGGAGCCTCTGGGGTGGTGCTGAATTCTAAGTCTAACCCTGATAGAATTTCCTCCCTGCCTTTCTCTGCAGATCCTTTCCCCTCTTCAGATATAGGAAAAGTAAGCATGGTAGGGTTCCACATTGGGAGGCAACTCAGAGAAGCTCGACAATTGGTGTGGTTTGCTTAGTGCTTTGCATTGTATCTAGGGTCTCGATGTTCAAATCAAAAGTGATGTTGTAGCTTTCCTGAGAGCTACTTAATTCAAAGTTAGATGACTCATCTTGTAGTAAGAGCTTTTACTTCACGACACTTGACCTTATTTTTTGGTGTTCTAGATGCACCCCTGCGCCTATGTGTTGATATTAGAGGCATGTTACCTATGAGAAGTACATTAATATACTGAGAGAGGAAAGAAAACAAGAAAAAAACTCAAAATATTTTTGTGTTTTTCTTTTATGTATGGTATATTAGAATCAACCAACCGAACACCCAATCTGGTCAATTTATGAGCATCGCGAACAAACTCCTTCATATCATCCTCAACACGAGCAATACTTCCCATTGATAAACGACCAAAAGAATCCGCCACCACATTTCCCTTTCTGGGATGATATAGGACACTTATGCAAAAATCCTTTAACAACTCAAGCCACCTCCTAATTTGGCGAAGATTCAAATCCTTTTGGGTGAACACATACTTAGAACTGTTGTGGTCGATGAACATATTTACATGAACACCATACAAGGTAGTGTCTCCAAATCTTTAAAGCAAATACCACCACCGCCAATTCTAAATCATGTCAAATAATTCTTTTTATGAACCTTCAATTGCCTCGAAAAATAAGCAATAAATTTCCCATGTTGCATAAAAACACAAGCAAGACCAATTCGTGAAGAATCAGAATAAACAACAAAACCGTCCGATCCTTCCTGTAAAGTAAAAACAGGAACCGAAGTGAGTCTATCCATCAACTCTTTAAAACTCTTCTCACAAGTTTCTGACCAAAGAAATTTTATCTCATTTTGAGTCATTGTCATCAAACGTGAAACAATAGAGAAAGAGCTGTCCACAAACCTTCTATAGTAACCGGCCAATTCTTAACCACCTCGGTTTTCTTAGGATCAACTTGAATACCTTCACAGGAAAAAATATGGCCAAGGAAAGCAACAGACATCAACCAAAACTTAAACTAGGCAAATTTAGCATATAATTCACGGTCCTTGAGACTGATTGACAGATGTCTTGACGCATTTCGACTCACCCAGGTGTCTAAAATCAAGGATGTCACGAACTATATCTTTGGCGCAAAGTCTAGAGCTGTGGGTACTTTAGTTGTCGTTCCTCATGTCCCACTCGAAATACCACAGGAAGGCAGAGAACCAGAGTAGGGAGAGTCGTCACAACCTTCCACAGAGGCACCACCACCTCCACCCTTAGCCTCCCAAGCATCAGGTACTTTTATTACGATTCCTATGCTTTTTCTTGAGAAATTGGTTGCAGATCAGTGCCAAACAAAGACACTAGTAGACCAAATTGTACTACAGATGCCCTAGTTGATTGAAACAAGGTGTTAGTAGTGAAAAATGAGATAAAAGATTAAATGCGGACGGAGCTGGCTGTCTTAAAAAATAGGTTGGATGGTTTAGAGAATCTGGTCCAAGATCGATTCCAGGCTGTCAATTCAAGAGAGAGAATGATGAGTTCAAATCACAGCTGGCTGAGATGAGATCTCAGATTGCTAAACTGGCTGAACAGCCAGTCCAGGTACCCACTCCAGTAATGCCAGACTCTTTAATGCAAATGCTCAATCAGGCACCATCCACTCAATCTTTTGATGATCTTTAGGGAGAACTTCCCACAACTAAGTCCGGCAAGAGAAAACATAAAGCTGGAGAACTTGATGAGGAGACCTCTATTGACCCAGTCAGAGAGGCAAAAGGCAAGAAAAGAGAGCTCGTCGAACATCAAGGAGGGAAGCTCGAGAAAAAGAAGCTCTGGCACAACAACAAAGAGATGCATCCTTAGTTGGAGCTTCTGGTAGCGGGGCACCTATCCCGACAAATGGGGCCCATCCTGATCAAGTACCAAGTTTTGAGAGTGCACCCATTGAAAAAGGTGCCGATGTTGATCCAGAGACCGCTGCCTAGAGCGCTGTAGGTATGACCCCTCCTCATAGCCCTATCTATTTTATTGTTTTGTATTGGCTTTGTGGGAAAAGTCCTTTCTTTTGGGGAGGGGGTGGTGAGAAACCTTCCATAACTGTTAAAAATGGAGGTTGACTCTGTGTGAATGAGTGCAGATTCTGTGTGTTCAACAGTGCATCAATTAATTTGTGAAAAATGAGAAAGATGAATATGAGTTTGACTCTTAGGATCTTCATATGACATTTTAGATACTGACTTGTTGAACATTGCTAGTTTGATTGATTACTTGGTGAACCAAGAAACTGAACAATGCAGTCTTGTGTCATGAGAGTGGAAGTTTTGATTGAAGTCTAACATTAGGAGCAATAACTAGATCTTGCCCGAGTAGTCTTGCTTGAATATGAGAATAACCGGATAGGAAAGGATCAGTAGGCCATTTTTGTTAAGTCAGTTAAAAAAAGCCAAAAATAAAAACAACCAAATGAAAAGCTTATCACTTGAACCCAATTTGAGCCAAAAATTCAGTCTTTGTTCTTACCCAATATATGTATCATATCCTTGGTTTTCCGAAGGTAGGATGTCACAACTCAGGCCAAAAGCCTAAGTTGAGAGTGATTGCAATCTGAACAGAAAGAAGAAGCGAAAAAGAAGGTTCAACCAGTAAGCTGAGTATATTAAAAAAAAGAAAAAAAAGAGAAAACATAAAAAGTGTGAAGAAAAGAAAACAATGGCTACTGGGATATGCTGAAATAAAGAAAAAGAGGGAATCACTCAGAAAAGAGTTGTGTGAAAATGAAACTTTGGAAAACCAAGGGATTAGTCACTCACTAAACCAAATATCCATTCCCTAGCCCCGAGCCTGTGTTACAAGCCAATACAGTCCACAATGATCCTATTCCGGGTGTTTGAAAGATAGCGCGTAGAAAGCGAGGGCAAGCCTACGGTAGTTTGTTGTGAGTGTTAGAAGTTCTTTGAGAGTGTGAGCGTAGTACTCAGTCCCAATTATTATGAGCGAGGGACTTCTTTGGTATGAGGACACAGTGATTGCATTTGAAAGTAGATCGTGTGAGCTACTAATTCACAGACATAAGCATGATCGACTATGAGTAATGAAATGTCATGTATTGATCCTTACATGTTAGACTCAGGGTTTTGGGATACAAATTGTGTGAAATAGTTGCTGCGTAGTGTCAAAAGTTTGAAAAGATTTTGAGGGCTGATTGTACTGTTTTCTCATCACTTGAGGACAAGTAATGGTTCTAAGTTGAGGGTGTTGATGTGCCTTGAAATCGTGGCACATTTGATGCTTGAAAACTAAGGATTAATACGAGAATTGAGTGTGTTTTTGTATGATTTGATGTGTTTGTTAATTGTGTAGACAGATTCTGGTTTGTGGGGACAACTGAAAGAAAAAGGCAGAAAATGATCAACTGAAGACCACGAGCACCTAGACGGGTCGTGTTCCTTATCACGGTCCGTGGTGCCTGTCGTGAAGGTGAACCAGTGTGGAGGCCTTGGAAGAGTAAGAGTGGAGTGGACCAAGTAAAGATCACGACCAACCTCACGGACCGTGGTCCTTACAACGGTCCGTGGTGCCAGTCGTGAAGATGAACCAGTAGATGGGCAAGGAGAATTTTAAATGGGAAGTGACCAAGTGAAGACCACGGGCACCTTTACGGACCGTGGTCAGTACCATGGACCGTGGTGTTGTCTGTGGTGCAATTTCGAGAATGGTGGCATTTAGGACCAAAAACTTTGGGAGTTCCAAGTGAAGACCACAGAAACTCAGACGGACCGTGTTCTCTTTAATGGTTCGTGGTGCAATTCCCATTGTGCAAGCATGGACGACCCAAGTTAGGAAAGTCCAAGTAAAGATCACGAAGGGCTTCACGGATTGTGAAGCCCTTGACGGGTCGTAGAACCGTCCGTGGTGTACCCGAATTTCAATCCTACTTCGAGTAGGACGCTGTTTTAAAAACAATTAGTTTAAACTTATTAGGTTGTTTTTCAATGATTATTGATTATTTGATGTTTTACGAAGGAGAACACGATATTACTCTCAGTTTTGGATTTTGGATTCAGATTATTGTTATCAGTTTGAAGTTTGGATTTTGATTATCAGATTATCAAAGTGGTTGTTGATTTACCAATTATTTTTGTAAGTATTGCTTAACATGTTTTCATTCTCCATTACTGATTCTTTACGTGAAAACATGAGTGGCTAAATACCACAACTGGGGATGTGGGATCTATGATGATATCTTAGTTACGATTCCGTAAAACGAGTAAAAGGCAGTTTTTGTTTACAACCTGCAGTTTACAACTTTCAATATTATTTTCGTCACTGAGTGCACGTATTAGACAAGCTGGTATCTGGTGTTTGTTTGAGAAAATAGACCAGTTAGGAAAAAGCTGAACTAAGTTAACAAATTGGAGTTAAAGTTGGAGTTCGAGAAAAGAGATCTTTAACACCATATCAATGTAAACGAGGTTCAATGTTGATAACACTTTAAGTTCGAGAGAATATGAGTGAACATTATCTGATTAAGTTGAGAAGCGTTAGATAAATTCAACTCGCAAAGGTTCTGTAAACCTTGATTTGCCTGACACTCAAATTATGGGAGAGCGTTAGAACTAATGTCATAGTGAACACAAACTTGTTTTCTTTAAATTAACTGAATCAACTTTACAACGAGATTGTTTGTTAACTGTGAATCTGAATTTTGACTGCAAGTGTTGGTAATAAGAACATTTCAACCAAACCCAATTTACTTTCCGTTGTTGTTTGTTTAGGAAATAATAATGACGTTCAAGTAAACGCGACAGTGAAACCTTATATGTAAAGAAATTCTCTGTGGGATCGACCTCAACTCTATTTACACTTCTTATTTGAAGTGTAAGTTTGGACGTATCACGTAGCAAGCAATTGACACTTTAATTTATGATCTCCTTTCACCAACTCACTCCTTTACTGCACTCGCCTTTTCCCTTTCCAGTCACTCTGTCTTTTATTCAACCCTTCCTTCACTACATAGTGCATTAAGGATCGTTGTTTGGATCAAATTGAGATAGGATATCAAAATAGGATTATGGTCATCATGTGGCTAAAAAAGAAACAGGCTACAAAGCTCAAAATGGGCTTCACTAGGGATAATTTAAGGGAGGCATTACCATAGAATTGAATTGGCTATAAAAGGAAATGCCTAAATCATGATCCAATATTTCATGCTAGTCGATTTGTCACAATACAAATGGGGAAGTTCTAGATGCTATTCTATGAAAGAAATCAGTCAAAACTCACCGCACATGGTAGCATGACACACATATAGGGATACAAACATCGCATGCTCACACACAAATATATTAAGCGCATATACACAATTAAGCCTTTTTTTTTGTTTTTGGAGTCCAATTAATAACCTATGTGTCTGTCAAGAGTTCTTTTGTCTACATATTTAAAGATGAACTACCCATGACGTCTAGCTAACTTCCAAGCGGGGTTTCAAAGTACCAAAGGTCAGGTTTCCCACACTACCCACTATGAATAATTTTTGTTTAAGATGGTTGTCATCCATCAATCATCGGGAATAGTAACTTCTGCAATGACTCACCTAATAAGATACAAAAAAATCTATTCAGTTCCATGGGACTACCCTCAAGAAAAACTTGATTTTTTTTTGAGGAATCCATCCTAAAAAAAACAAAAAGTCTTAATAAAGCAGTAAAAAACAAGCTTGAAATTCAATCTCTCACCCCATACTTAAACAAAGTACTGCCTCCGGTGCTACAATTCAAAACAGAAGTAAAGAGTGATGGAAATAACTCCCTAGGCCTCATTCTTAACATTTTTAGCTGCTGCATTCGTAGCTCCATCTACCGCCATGAGATATGTACCAACATTATCCAACTCATCGTCATCATCATTATCAACATCATCAACTATGGCCTCGTCATCACCCAACAAATCTTGTTACACCGAGCTGATTTTACACATGTACATGACACTGTCCATCAGAGGATAGTGATGTTATCGTACTGATTCACATGAATCTAATAAGCACTTCCTCTTATACTTGTAAGACCAGTGAACCTAGAGCTTTAATACCACTCTGTCACGAACCAAAATCAAGCCATTATGGTGCCTACTATAAGTCCCCTAGTAGGCAAGACAAAACCTAAAACGGAAGACAATAAGCAACTATAAAGAAATAAGAGAAAGAAAAAATATATATAGAGAGAGTAGGGCCCATAACATTAATATGTAAATATCACCGGTAGGGCCAAAGTTGACCAAGAAAGATAAAACTATACAGAGGAAAGCCAACCCAGACCTGATATCACCGGTACAAGAGCGTCTAAGTACAAAAAGGCTATATACACATAGTTTGTCTAATATAAATCCAAAATTACAGAGTTCTTTTAACAAAATAACAAAAGCTGCAATCTCCGAACACTAAGAGCTTACCACAATCTAAGTCTACAATGACCATAAGAGATTTAATACTCAATGAGGGTGGCTCATAATAAGAGCTGCATTAGAAAATGATGCAGAAGTGTAGTATGAGTACCAAAACATGGGGTACTCGGTAGACCTCATAGGGAAACCAAGCTTAGAAAAATCACATACATATAATAAAAAGTAGTGTAGTGCTAATGCTACAGGTTTAATAAATATTAAAGATAGATAACCAACCACTAAGTATAGTAGAAATAATACTAATAATAAGTAAGTAGCACCCATATGCAAGGTCATCATAACCACATAGATAAACAAGATGATGCAATCCAATGTGGCCAATGCATAGAAGTAGATGCCCGACAAAATCCTTGAGCCGCCCGAAATGATACCTTAGACTTGTCAATGGATGGAATGCAAGACAAATATAACTCAAAATTAAATCTATGGGCCGCGTCAGAGTATCACCTCGAGCTTATCGACAAAGTAAAATTCTTTTTTATCCAAAACTTTATAAAAATCAAGTATTTGCCTTGAACTCGGGCCTCGACCATGAAATCAAAAGGTTTGAAGTATTGTCTTTTTAAAGACACAACCTCAAAAAGTGTACATTTCCCTTAAAATTCCATGTTTCCCCCAAGTAAAAATGATAACACACTCCCTTGGAGTTCAAACAAGTGAAAATCATAGTAAAATCATAGAATTTTTTTAAATACATCTTTTCTCTCACTTCCAAGTAAAAAAAGCCAAATGTAGATGTCGTGCACATGAATGCGTAACAAGTACAATCGTACTAACCTAGAGCTCCAATTAGTCCAAGTCTAAGGCCCAGGACAACAAACGGATCATAAAGCAGTGATAAAAGCACGAAAATAACTAAAGAGGCACACATTCATACAAACCAAACAAATGCTTATAATTCAAAGTTTCACGCCACATAGAAGCATTCTACGGATTCTAAAATGACAAAAAAAGCTAGGGATCAACCTAAACTAAGGCGTATCGACTAAACACTAAGTTAAATTACTTGAAAGGGAAAATATTATAGTCCAAGGATGCCACAACCCTATAACAACCGGACAATTCATAGGTTAAACTAGAGCCTAAACATAATGTCAATGAGGTATAAAATGAATTCCCCTAAGTTAATAGACCATATAAGTGTCCTATGGTGGTCTATGAGTTATGGCCTAAGGGAGGAGTGCCAAGCAAAAGGGGCAAGCCAAGGCCAAAGGCCAAGGCTGCCCCAAACTAGGAACTACTACCTCAAGCTCCACGGCCATCACCACGGCTCGTGGTCATGACCATGGGCAAGTGGGAAGCTTCGTGGAGTTTCTTTGGACAAGGTAGAGGGACCTCCAAGTGTCCTAGATATTGCCTCACCCTTCACGATAGGGATCACGAGTCGTGGTTGTAACGACTCGGAAAATGATAGGTTAAGCAAGAGCCTATGACTTTGTGTTGACTTTATAATGAGGTTCTATGAGGGGTTTTTATGTAATTTCGTTTTAATTGTGTTACATCCGACAATTTAAAATGAATATGAAGTAGCTTGAAATTGGAAGTAGTCACTTTTGGAAAAAAGTTCAGAACCTGGAAATTTGGTTAAGTGTGGGAAATCAGTGAGTTTTTGGCCAACTTTGAGCAGTCATAACTCCTAGCTCAAGATGATCCAGGAGTAGTTCTAGTTATTTTTGGAAAGTCCTTGGAACGATCTTTCCAACGCCACCGAGTTTGCTCGATTCCGAGTTCGTATGAGCGAGTTATGCCCTTTGAAAGTTGGGCAGTGAGCAAGGAGTCCGTCCGGAAATTTAAGGGCATTTTGGTCTTTTCACAAATCTTTTCTTTTGAGGTTATATTATTGTGTTAGGCTGATTGTGGATCATTTTTGTTCCATTTTAAAAGAGTAAGAGTTAGGGTCCTT
Source organism: Solanum verrucosum (assembly GCF_900185275.1). Lineage (NCBI taxonomy): Eukaryota > Viridiplantae > Streptophyta > Magnoliopsida > Solanales > Solanaceae > Solanum > Solanum verrucosum. The sequence goes on along the minus strand of NW_026020063.1, from coordinate 6,218,539 downwards.
GAGTGAAGAAGAGAAGAAGAGGGGAAGAAGAAGAAGAAGAAGTTGGAGCTAGGATTGAAGATTTTGAGTTCCTTCTTCTTCAATTCTCGTGGGTTTTCAACTTAGAGGTATGGGGATTCTTTATCCTTGATTATTCTTCCTTTCAAGGAGCTCAATTCAAATGATTCAAAGTTCTTCCAAAAACACAAAAATCCTAATTTCGATTCTAAACATGGGTTCTTGCATTAAATGATTTTTTTTTGATGATTTACGTTATTAATGGTGTCTATTAATGGTTTTAAGAAAGAAATTTCCATGAACCCATGTCTTGGAAAGTTTCCTAAAGTTGGCTTACGAAGTGGGTTTATTATTTATGATTGAATGATGATGGAAGTATGCTTGGATTGAGTTGAATAGTTGACTTCTATTATTATCTATGCTTATCTATTGTGAATTGTTGGAGAGTTGAGGAATGGTGATCGTGGCTTGGGAAAAAGGGTAAGTGGACCTAACTTCATTGTTAAGGTAGAATTGATATAGAATTGTGATAGATTGATGTGTGATCCACTTATGGTGGAGGTGTTTACTTATTGAATGTATTGTGTTTATGGCCTTGGAGGCATTATATGAGGAATTGAAGTGTTGACATGATATCATATATGTGAATGGGATGTGAAGGACTTGAATGAGAATCAAATGAAGTAAAGGCAATCATGTTGTGAATATAAAGGTGTTCATGTGATCTCAAGGTGATCTTGTTTAAAGTGTTGTTGTATTGTGATTGAAAGTGTGTCCTCTATTATTGTTCATATGTGATGATGATGGAATGTGAAGGAACTTTATAATGTGATGTGTGTCTTGACTTGGTAGACTTAGGTGCCTCTTCTTGATACATTAGAAGCTTTGTTGAATATGAATCGATAGGATATGGCATTCCTTTCGGATGTAAGTGACGAAACCTGTTTTTGAGCTGGATAGTGTTTGGTATTTTAGGCATATCTCTTGCTCTAGAACTTAGTTTGGAGTGAATAAATATGATTTGGAAAGCTAACTCGTATACCTACAACTTTTATGTTTATGTAAAATTCTAATTTAACTGTTATGGATACGAAATATGGGACGCAACACAGGGCAAGTTCTGCCCAGATTCCGAGAATTGAAATCCTGCATGACCAGCGGCTAGTGTCTTGACTATATCTTTTTGTACAAAATATATTTTGCGGTGATCCTTGTTTGTTTGCAACCCTAAGAGATGTATCTACATCTTTCATGAAGGTTATAAAGTCTAGTTCTGCCATTTTCCTTTTCAAATCTAAGATGCAACATGAGGTACTAGGCTGGCCAGATTCACTGTTTTGGGAGCATAGTTGTATTTGTACATGCTAGGCTTACTTATGATGATGATCCTATTTTACGTCAACATTACTGAGCTAATAGAAGTTAAATAAGTTATGTAATTGTATTTCTAAGGTTGATATACTCGTGAACAAGTTGAGGTATGTGGGTTTGATTGTGGAAACCTTCCTTTCCACAAGTCCAACCATTTATCTTCTATTTCTACTTCAAGTTTATGGGTCCTTATGATTATTTATGAACTCTTGAATTATGGAATTATTATGTGATGTTTGTGGTTTTCATGCTTCCATGATCAAATTATGAAGGTTGATATATATGTATGTTGTTGGTGGGCTGATTTATATGGATTTTGGAATTGGTTGCCTAGTACGGGGGGTAGTAGGCCCGTATAACCATATCGAGGGGTTGGTACCTTGGTTGCCTAGTACGGGGGGGTAGTAGGCCCGTATAACCATATCGAGGGGTTTGTACCTTGGTCCCTAGCTCGGGGGTGGTAGGCCCGGGTAACCACATTGAGGGGTTTGTACCTCTTTCGCCTCTCCAAGGGGGTGGTAGGCCTTGGAAATACTATATTGATGGTCACTCACCACACATGTACTACGCCCCACTAAATATGATTTATTTTATGTAAGCATCATTATACATATCATCTCATTAATATGCTATCTATCGGGTATGATTCTGCACTTTGCCTATAAAGTCCTTATCTAAGGTAATCTTGGGGAACACTTAAGTGTGCTTGAAGAGGATTGTGTGGGCGGTCACTTCTTGTCTCACTCAAGTGTGTCTTAAGGTTATATTAGGTAGAGGTCCTATGGTAATGAAATGACATGTGTCCTTCTAAAGTTAAGCATGGGTTGTATATGGATTTATGTTAAGTAGATGTATGGTTGGCTATGGTCTTATATGTTAATGATGACTTGTATTATATCTCTTATACTTGTAAAGGAAAGGTTTTATCAAAGGATATGAAAGCATACATTTCTTGTAAATGTCCGTTGTGCATATTTTCTTGCATGGTCTCCATACTTAGTACTTAATTGTGCTAACCCCTTTCTTTCGCTTTTTGACTAAAGTGTAGGGATTTGGAGATGGTGATATGTCATGGCTACTTGATAGGTTTTTAAGAGTTGAAGATGAAGACTTGGTGAGTCCTCATAGATTCGAGGGCAATAACCAACATGTTCCTTTTTTATGTCTCTCTAGTATTTGCTTAAGTTTTGAGTGGGCTTAGTCCCAATGTTATATTCAGGTATTAGATGGTTTTGAGACATATTGTATAAAGTCTAGAAAGTCTTCCGCTTGCTATTTATTGAAAGTATCTTCGTGTGTGAAGAAAGTTTTTAATTCCTTATGGTTTTGGTGTCTATGCGATGAATGAATGCTAAGAGGCTTGTATTAGACCTCTTCGAGGTCGAGTACGCCGGTTACGACTAGGGGGTGCTCCCGGGTCGTGACAGTGGTCCACTTCACGACTCGAGAAGGTGGGTGTGGAGCTCCCTTAGTTTTTAGGGAGATGGGAGTTGTTAGGGTAGCTACTGCCCAATGCACCACGGGCACCACTACGGGCCGTGGTGCACTTCACGATGGAGAGGGGTGGCTCGTGAAGGTCACTCAGCACTAAGGATTGAAGGCCTTGCCTCCACAAGGCCAAGTCATGACCAAGGCCATCACCACAGACCATGGTCTTCACCACGGATCGTGGAAGGCTCCGTGGTCTTGCCTTGGCCAAGTGCTAGCTTGTGCATGAAAGGGGAGGTACTACCTCCAAAACCACGGGCAACACCATGGACCGTGGTGCACTTTCACGACCCAAGAATGGTGGCCGTGGTCCCTGACAGGGACCACTTAAATGAGGAGTTTTGGGACATTTCCTTTTTAGTCCAAATGAAGTAGGGGTGTTTTGGGTATTTTAGAGGTTATTTATATATTGGTTTTTAAGTCTAAATTCATAAGTTTTAGTCATTATACTCAACACCCAATTGAAATCAAAAGTCTCCCACTTCGATCTAAACTCTCTCTCTAAAAACCTTAGAAGAAGAATACATTGGAGCTAGGGTTTCAAGGTTCTTTCTCAAATTTCTTGGAGTTTCTCCATTGATTTTCATGGAATCAACTAAGGCATGGTTGCTCTTCACTCTTGGGATCTTTTCTCCAAGAGCCCCTCTCAAAAATTGGATTTCAAAGCTCCCAAAATTCTAGGTTTTCTCTCAAATTCGTAGGTCACTTTACAAATGTGTTTTCATTGAATTATAATGATTGATTGTGGTTTTATATGATGATTTGTTGATGAATTAATGTCATGTTGATGATTTTGAACAAATGCGCACAAGACCCATGATTTCCCCTTCTTTCTCATTTTAAACCCTAGTAGGACTTTAATGGTAAATGAAGGATGAGAATCTAATATGTAATTGTGGAATTCATTATGTATTATGATGTTGCTCTATATGATGAATGATTACCAATGAATTACGGTTGAATCTTGATGTGATCCTTTAAGAATATAAATGAAGATTGTCAAATTGATTGAAATGTTCGTATATTGAATTGTTGATCCACTTATGGTGGAGGTGGTACTTGATTATAAATTGTAGTGATTGAGTTATATTTCCTCTTCCCTACAACCCCAAGTGTTGACAAGTATGCTATGATACGAACATGAATGTTAAGCTATGGTTACGGTAGTGTTGGTATGGTTAATAGAAGGTTAATCTCATGAACATTATATGACTATGTTATGAATGAACATTATTATATGTTGATGGTTCTACGGCGAAAGGTTATTCTCATCTTAGAACTTGTGAGCTATATGATGAATGATGGGTTAATTACCTAATGCACTCCTTATTGAATTAATGTGTAAGTAAAGGACTAATACTACTTAAAAAAACAGAATTGTGCTTAGCACCAAGTGAACATGAATATGAGATGGAAGCTTTTACGTTTAGCAAGTGCGGCTTCCCATATGGGTTTCTTTTACGTTTAGCAAGTTCGGGTTCCCAACATATATGTTGTCTCATGAGACGGAAACCTTCTATGTTTAGCAAGTCTGGGTTTTTAGTAGCGATCTCCTTGTTCCATAACTATGTTTGCCCACATAGGTATTAGCTAGTGGATCCACCAAGATTCTATTATGTTAGTTCTACCTTGGCAAGTAGAACACTCTCTTTTCGGTGTGGGAGTAGAACATCAGATTCCATGAAGCTCACATGGTCTATGTCGGTTATTGGTAATGTCCCTGTGTTTTAAGAAGATGATCAAATGTATGAATATGACTTATGTAAATGACCTATGAACCCTGACTAGGGACTACTTGAGGGATACTACTTAGTATAGGTGAGGGTATGGGACTTTACGTATGCATTGCACAAGTGGGTTCTTTGAGGAGTTCTTGTGTGAGTCCCCTATGGATGGAAACTTATGAATGATGGTAAGGTTGGTTTCACCTATTATGATGTTGATTATGTATGTGATTACACTTGTGTCATCTTGATGGCTTTACTTAGTATATATGGGGGTATGGGACTTCATATGTATATTGCATAAGTAAACTTAAAAGGAGGGTCATGGGTGCTGTTTTATGATGGTATGATATAAATGGAATTCAAATATGTAAGGTATGGGTTATGGCTTCTTGTTATGATCATAAATGTCTCTTAACCTTGTAATGTGGATTGGCTAAATGTTCCTTGAATATGCATTATGGCTTTTAACTTGAAATAGCATGTTTTCATATAAAGGTCCCTTTTATGCATGTTTTAAGTGGTTTTAATTGCATGGCTTCCATACTTAGTACAATTGATTGTGCTAACCCATATTTCTTCTTTTTTCTACTAAGTGTAGGTTCTGGGAAGTGATTGTGCTACTAAGAGACTCAAGCTTGGACTTAGACTTTCTCCAAGACTTTTTGGTATGTCCTCAAGTTCCGAGGACACCCATTATGACACTTATGTCCCTTATATTGTAATAGACTTTTAGACTCCTTATTTACTTGTCATTTTGAGACAATGCCATTGTAAAGGGCTATGGTCCCTATTTTGAGATTCTTTTGTGTACTTAGATGGTTTCATTGAGATGATGATGTCTAGACATTCTACTTTCTATTTTCTATTATGAGACACTTTGACATTGATGTTGAAATGTTTTTTAAATTTCCATATTTTTCAATGTCTATATGCTATGACGAATATGCTAAGGGCTCGTATAAGACCCCTTTGGGGTCAATTACGCCGTGTTATGCCTAGGGGGTGCTCTCGAGGCGTGACATACTTGGTATCAGAGCATAAAGTAAATTGGTTACTATTAGGGTTGTTGTCTCATGAAACCATGTCGAGTAGAGTCGCGTTCATATGTGTGAAGCGCACCACACTTATGAATGAGATGCTATAAGATGCTTAAGAATTTTCACTTCTTGATTACTCATTGGTCGTGCCTCAAGAATCTTAGTTCTATTAAGTCTTTCCTTCTAATTTTTTTCTTGTGCTTATAGGCTATGAATACAAGAAGGACTATTGCTAAGAGGGCCGGAGAGGAAAATGTGAATGAGGAGGTTCCTCCTCATGTTTCTCAAAACCCTCAAGTTCCTCAAAATCCTCAAGCTCCTATTGATGAAGGGGCTATGTCTAATGTGGAGATAAGGGAGCCTCTTCATACTTTGACTCAACTCATGATGGCACAAGCTAACCGGGAAGCTAGACCCCGGGTAGAGACCAGTGTGAGTACCATGGCATCACGGTTGAGAGATTTTACTAGGATGAACCCTACTATCTTCTTGGGTTCCAAAGTGAATGAAGACCCACAGGAGTTCTTGGAGGAGGTTTATAAGATTGTGGAGGCTATGGGAGTTTCTTCTAATGAGATGCCGAGTTGGTAGGGTATCAATTGAAAGACGTGGCCCAAGTATGGTGCACTCAATGGAAGGACAATATGCCTTTAAGGGTGGGTCCCATAACTTGGGAGGTATTCAAGAAGGCTTTCCTTGATCGGTTCTTCCCTTATGAGAAAAGAGAAGCCAAAGTTGAGGAATTCATCAATCTTCGCCAAGGAGGTATGAGTGTCCAAGAATACTCCCTGAAATCATGAAGTTGTCCAAATATGCTCCCTCTTTGGTTTCTAACCAAAGAAATGAAATTAGTCACTTTGTCACCGGTGTGTCCGATGCTATTGAAGAAGAGTGCCGAGCGGCAATGCTCCACGAAAACATCGATATCTCTAGGTTGATGGTACATGCTAAACAAGTGGAAGAGTCAAGGCTTAGAAAGAGGAACAGAGAGGTGAAGAGGCCAAGGGCTGATGAGGTAAATGCATCTAAGGGTAAGTTTGAAGGCCAATGTGAACCAAGGTTTAAGAAGAGGTTTCCCAACCAAAGTCCTTTGAATGCTCCAAGGCCCAACAAAGGTTGGGTGTCTACCCCTAGACCACAAGGGGGAAAAGGTGGTGGTCCTTATGTTGAGAAAACTAGTTGTGAGAATTGTGGTAAGAAGCTTCAAGGAAAGTGCCTAATTGGCACGGACAATTGCTTTAGTTGTGGAAAGAGTGGTCATATGAGGAGAGATTTCCCTATGTTGAAGGTTCAAGGGAGGGAGAATAAGCAAGCTCAAGCAAGTGGGTCTAACTCCGATGCTCCTAAGAAGAATCACTTCTATGCTCTCCAATCCCGAGGTGATCAAGAGACCTCTCCGGATGTTGTTACCGGTATGTTGCAAGTATTTTCAATTAGGTTTTATGCATTTTTAGACCCGGGTGCCACTTTATATTTTGTTACTCCTTTAGTGGCTATGAAATTTGATGTGCACCCCGAAACCTTTAAAGAACCTTTTTCCCTGTCTGCCTCGGTACGTGAGTCGGTTATAGCTAAAAGAGTGTATAGGGGTTGTGCCATTTCATTGTCCAATAGAGTCACATTGGTTGATTTGGTAGAACATGGCATGTCGGACTTTGATGTCATATTGGGGATGGATTGGCCTCATGCTTGTTTTGCTTCCATAGATTGTAGAACCCAAGTTGTGAAGTTTCAATTCCCTAATGAACCCATTGTTGAATGGAAGGGAGGAAACTTGATCCCTAGAGGTCGAATTATTTCATGTCTAAAAGCATGTTTTCATATAAAGGTCCCTTTTATGCATGTTTTAAGTGGTTTTAATTGCATGGCTTCCATACTTAGTACAATTGATTGTGCTAACCCATATTTCTTCCTTTTTCTACTATGTGTAGGTTCTGGGAAGTGATTGTGCTACTAAGAGACTCAAGCTTGGACTTAGACTTTCTCCAAGACTTTTTGGTATATCCTCAAGTTCCGAGGACACACATTATGACACTTATGTCCCTTATATTGTAATAGACTATTAAACTCCTTATGTACTTGTCATTTTGAGACAATGCCGTTGTAAAGGGATATGGTCCGTATTTTGAGATTCTTTATGTGTACTTAGATGGTTTCATTGAGAAGATGATGTCTAGACATTCTACTTTATATTTTCTATTATGAGACACTTTGACATTGATGTTTAAAAGTTTTTAAATTTCCATATTTTTCAATGTCTATAGACTATGTTAAGGGATCGTATAAGACCCCTTCGGGGTCAAGTACATCGTGTTATGCCTAGGGGGTGCTCTCGGGGAGTGACAAATCCAAAATCTCGAGTCCTGATGGTACCTACCATAACCATTAGTAGGTCAGCAAACCTGTATCCCTATCGGGTTATTAACAACAACAAAAAAAAGATAAAATAAGCAATTCAAAGGAAAATAGTGGAAAATGAGAACAATAAAAATGTATACACATCAACAATAGATCCAATCGCATGACCTGGTGGACAAAACTAGAGAGCTACTAAAATAGCATAAGTCCCAAAAGTGGACCAAAATGCATACTTGTCTCGTATACAAAAGACTAGCCAAAAGCTATATACATAAAGAGATAGGGTGAATTGGGATGCCATAAGCTCACCCTCAGCTTCTGAATATCCCCGCAGCTGGCCCGAATTTAATGTTGGCAACTCGCGCTCATATGTCCATAAAGAAAATAGATGAAGAGTTTAATATGAGTACCAAAATAATAGGTACCCAGCAGACATCATAGGCCGATTGAGCTTAGAAAGTATAGATAATAATGAAAAGTGAGAAAGTAAAGCAACTAGTGGTCGTAAGAGTGAAATGATAATGAAGAATCTAACTACAAGGCACATGAGTCTAGAAAAGGACGTCAATATAGTAAAAAGTTAATTATATCCGAAGGGGACCCCATATGCCTAGAAGGTACACTCGTGAACATTTGAAAGTATATAACCCAAATGGAGCACCATAAGTCCAATGATTTCACAAAAGTGCTAAAGAAACTGCTAACTAAGAATAAGATTAATCAAAAGAATGCAACAACTATTGAAAACGTCTAAATATACTTCTTAAAAAGAAATATAAACGGTCATTTGCAATATATTTACCAATCTATGACTTGGGGTCGATCCCACACAGAATATAGAAGAATATTGTCAATAACAAAATTTTACTTGGTAGTCATTATTCAAAAAGAGGGAATTTCAATTGAGAAAACAATAAGAAGAATAACAATAGCTTGGAGCTAAAATATTTATGTCTTGAGATTATTATAAGTAACTAAGAATGTAGTCTCCATGATTTCATAACATATCAAGAATATTGTGTTAGTGATTTATTTCATTATTAGTATGCAAGATTGGTAATTTATTTATCACCTAAGTGGATGGTCACCTAAATAGGTGAATTTCACCATGCAACTTGGTCCGTCATCGGGTTTATGCTTTACTAACCATTATCTTTGATGTGAAATTAGCTATCCCTTGGTTTGTTCAAGCTATTAGATGAGGGTTGATAGCCTAAAATCTTTGTTGTATAATCCATTTCCCATTCGTTACCTCATTGGTCTGGTGAGTAGGAATAAGAAGAGTCCTAATGTAGGCCTCTGTTAAAAAGCAATCATAGCAAAGAGAAAAATAATACATGAATAAACACTATTCAAAAATTACTATTTATTAGGTCTGTGTTGTTAATTCTTTATGGTTCCCACAAACCTAGTTGTGTAATTGGCTATTCATAGTTATTTGATCACAATTTATAATAATTGGATAAAAAAAATCATGAACTTACAAGATGAACGTTTGAATTCCAAAATCTTGAATTGAATTGCAAAGATTTAGAACTTCAATTAAAAGCCAAAGAATTCAAGAATTATAGCAAAAGTAGTCCACTAATAATCCTCAAACTCCAAAATGTACATCCTCTAAATAAAAGCTAAAAAGTATTTATAAACATCTAAACCTAAACAAAACTGATCTGGATAAAATAAGGTTCTCCAACTTCTATGACTCAATTTGTACGGACCAAAGTCCCTTGTACGGCTCATGGAAGACAGTGTTTGATTAATCTCAAGGACCTTTTCTATGGATGGGATCTACAATCGGTAAACTGAAGTATAGTTTGTCCTGGTCAGTCGTGTTCTAAGTCATCTATTTTCAACTCTCTCACTATCATGTACGGCCATCCATGTACGAGCCGTAGAAACTATTCTAATTTCATTTTTCTATTAGTCAAGGTTTGTAAAAGAAAGTGTAACCGACATGGGAAAACTGACTTGAAGTGAGGGGCCTTCATGGTCTAGGATTCTTCAACACTTCAGTCCATATTCTACGACCAATGATCTATTGCTCGTAATCACGAGTATGGATAGTATAGTTCCCCCATGTACTTTGGACTGGATTTTACTTTTCAAAGCTCTCAGGCTACAAGTCCTTCTATGGCTCATGGACAAAACATCAACTCATAGCCAGGCTTGTAGATGTCCAAAATACTATTGCCAACACTACCATATGTAACTCTGCTGCCAAAACCTATTTCCTTATAAATCAAATACAAAACAGAATCAACTCTATTAACAAACGCTTAAAAGACTTAAAATATCTAAAGTTTAAAGCATTAAAAGTACCATAAATCCACGGTACATCAACACCTTCAACTTAAAATTGATGCTTGTCATCAGGTGACACAACTATCACATAAAGACACTTTGCAAAAGAAGATAAAAAACCTACGATATAATCACATGTCCCTTTTTCAATTATAAAACCTTAATTTGTTATTCAACAATCATTGCATCAATATTTTATTAATAAGCTAACACATGAAAATCAATAAATGACATCATTATACCAATAGAGTAGATTACATACACAAACAACAATCACCAATATAAAATTTTTTCAACTGTGCTACTTGTGCCCTAAAACCAAAGAAGATCCTTTTTTCACACACATATCAATACTTTTCAAGAACGAGGACTATGTATACACTCACTCTGAAAAAAGAAGTTCGACCCATGCATACATAATACCATATGATTTCCTTTATTTTCAATTCTCAGACTCTTGAATAGTTGAATTAATATCACTGTAGGACTTTTTAACTTGTAATGCAGCTCGAGACATGTGTGGTATTTGTAGATTATAATGAATTTTTCCCTCCTTTACACTACCGTCATTTAACTCCACTTTTGAAACCAATACTTATTTCACGACCTTTCTCTTTAATATTTCATCAATGTTTTGATGTTGGTTTCACATTTTTCCTTTTTTTATTCTTTTTCTTCTGTTCATCGTCTTCTCTTTCTTTTTTTTGCAACAAACCCAATTATTTCCCTTTTTCTCATTACACTAGTCTTTTCATACCACTTTCTTTTCTATTTTTTCTCTATAGTAGCCACTCTCAACTTAGGCATATTTTCTTGAGTTAGGTGCACAATGTCCAAGGAGGGACTAGGGCTGATGTTTGCGTAATCAAGACACAATTTCCAATGCAAGTGTCTACGATCGTACAATAATATAGTAACCCAATCAAGGGTTGGGGTCGAGTCCCAAGGGAGTGGTTTCGAGAATTAATAGATAAATAAAATTAGGTTCTAACTAGTCATAGCTAGAAACATTATCGAATAAAAACATGGTAAATCTAAGGGGTGACACAACCGTCAATTATGAATGGGGGTTTGTAGCAAGTAAGCAAAAACAACGAAGATATAAAGAGTACTAATTACGGAGACGGGATTCTTAGGATGTGATAGGAATACGGGTTAGACTAGATCATTGGGTACATCTTTTGATAGTAAATTCATTGAATAATTGTGACTAGGCTAGACTATAGAGGGGGTAAATTCTCTCTTGAGCAACTTACCCCGAATCAACTCGGTTTCTCTCGAACACCAAGTTGCCATATGAAGAACAACCTCTACCTTAGCCTACTCACTATCTCGAGCTGAGTGTGTGGCAGAAGGACTGGGGTTCACTCTCTCGAGCTGAACCTCATGTCGACCCAATCCTACTGGCCATCAATTTAGTAGTCTTAGTTTTATGACCTCTCTCTCTCTCGAGCAAGCCAAAAACACAAAGGTGAAATCCTATTTGAAACTACAATTTCATTAAGTTCCAACACAACTACTAAACGAAATCACATTTAAACAACGATTAAACTATCAGCAAGCAAGACTCAACAATTAATCTAACCCATATTCACAAAATCACACCCCAAGAATTGGGGTTTTTAGCTAGACATGTAAAAGAAAGAGAAATTTATACCAAAATGAGTTTGTATTCAAATGTGTATTGAAGATTTAAGTCTCAAAACAATCCAAGAGTGAAGAATCTTAGAGACCCAAGTCCAAAATCTTGGAGTTGAAACCCTATGAATTTTCAAGTTCTTCAAAACCCTCTCCAAACTTAGAGTTCAAAAATAAAAGTAAAGTTCGAAAAATTACTATTCAAAGCTAAAAATTTCTATATTAAGCTAAAACTCTTAACGAGTATTTATAGTTTTCAAAAAATCTGTGCTGCAGCAGACCACTTGGCGCAGTTGGTAGGAATCGTTGATCAACTCGACGATTCGCCCTTTGGTATAGTTCATCGTTGTCTTGCTCTATCCCTCAGCATCATCATGTTTTGGATCATTAGACGACATGATACTACTTCATGGAGCTGCTTGGCGACACGCCGATTCCTTCTTTTCATCACCGATTTGATCCTTTCCTTCAGGGCTCAGCATACTGGAACAAAAGGCGAGGATAAGACCTTTTGGCGACTAACCGAATGGGTTCGGCGATTCTCAGATCTTCATTTCTTCGTTCTTTCAGCTGCCTTTGTTCCTTTTTGCTAAGTAGTGTCCATGCTTTCCCTCAAACTCCAAATACCTGAAACTCAAGGTTATTCATCAGTTATTGAGACAAAATAAGAATTTGAGGACACTAATTCTATCAAAATATAGCCCTAAATGAGTCCAATTTGTGGACTCATCAACACCCCTAACTTAAACTTTTGCTTGTCCTCAAGTAAAACTCAAGTTCAGCAGTTCAAAAAGGATGTCTCAAATAGTGCTACACAAGATTCAATCTTGAATGTACACAACAAGACTCAATTTACTCATGCAAGGATCAAATGTGTACCCAAAGATTCAAGTTGTGACACACCATTACCAAAGATTCTCAAGCTCGCAATAGTTGCTTCAAATGAAAGTCCAAGCTCAACAAAAGTATTCGAATTCCCTCACAGAATGGATGATTCCATATTCACACATAGCAGTTTAATCATTAAAAGCTCCGGAATCAAATGCAACGCTCACACTCAAAATGAAGAACACAATGCATTCTTTCACCCATAGGTTTGCCCATATTTTCTAATCAACATTTGTTTTAGCTCACTCAAGATAAAAAAGTCTTTCCAAGGCTTGTAATGGGGCTGATTGCAAATGTATGGTCATTTAGGCTCAGTGACTTTCATCCTCATGAAATGTGGTGCTCACAACACTTCCTTTCTTTTTTATTTATCATTCTCTTTAGTACTCATAAGTCATCCTATTATTTAGTTTCCATGAGTTGTCTGGAAACCCCATTTCTTTTGTACTTTATTCTACGACTTTATTTTTCATTCTTTTCTTCTCTTTTTCTCTTTTTTTAATATGGAGGGTTTCCATTTTTCTCAATACATGGATAGAAGGGATACTTCTTGCACTTCTTGATTTCCCTTTTCTTTTCACCACACCCCCAGCATAGGCTTTTGGCCTAAGTTGGCTATTTCAAACAAATCAACAATCATGAGGACTATGGGTAATGGACTAAGAAAGATTGTGTTTTCATCAAGTTTCTACCAAAGAAAGGTAATGCTCAAGGGGTGTTCAAGAGAGGTTCACAAACTCACAAGGTAGGTCAAAAAAGAGGTATATGTCAAATTGGCTCACACTCTTCAAAGTTGCCTAAGATCATATCAAGAGATAGCTTTACTTAGTTGACCGGACCAACGGGGCAAATTCTAGGTGTATTCATGCATGGCTCACAGTAAGCTCATCACACAAGGCATCGACACTAAAGTCAAACAAGACTCCACACTTTTGCTAGTGTGTAACGGTCATCACAAGAGAATCGATTTGATACATGGCTAATCACAACGAGATGCAAAGAGTTCACATATTGTCTATGCGACTTCATTTGGCCTCATATAGCCATACATTAATGTTCGTTCGATCACAAGAACTATTTAAGTCATCGATATTGATCGAGACCGAGACTCAAATTTGCCAAAGAACAGTCACTTTCAATCACAAGAGGTGGCAAATTTTTTCTTTGGAAGTGTCAAAATCATTTTTCAATAAAAACAAAAGAAGCCATAAACTCAAACATCCACAAAAAGAAATTTAAACACAGTAATAACTCACAACCCAAAATATATAATCAAAATAAATATGCACAAAGGTGAGCCTCATCCCACCACAAACAAAAAACATTTGTCCTCAAATGCGAATAAAAGTATCCAAAAGTAAAAGTAAGTAACACAGAGAGGGAGGTAAAGAGGGGTCCTGTCTAAGCAGTCGCTCCATCTGTTGGGGCCTCAGTGCCTGGTGTAGTGCTCTGAATATGGGCATCAGTGCCCGGAGTAACCGCAAAAGGAATAACAGTGACAGATTCGCTAAGAGCTACTGTGGATGTCTCAGTCAGCTATGTCTAGATCACCGACTGCACAATCGTCCCCACAAGATCTGGCAAGTCTCTAAATATGCTCTCTTTTCGTCCCTCTATCATCTCCTCCTCATGTACTGCTATCAGCTCCTCACTGGTCTTTGCATCCGACTCCTCATCTGTTGTGCCACCCCTATGCACATCTCCGGTGGTAGCTGGAGGAATCCCCGAGGTCTTAGGAGCATCCTCGTCATCTACACTCCAAATCAATGAAGTGAAGTCAGTAGACTTCAAATAGTCTACACCCTTCCTCAAATCTGCTACTTCGTATTTCAAAGTCGAAACCCCGGATGTCTCCCCATGTCTGCTCTCGTAAGTAGTGACTCTAGTAGCCAGATCATCAACAGAGGTCTGATGAGTCCACAAATTGGACTCATTTAGGGATTTATTCTGATATAAATAGTGTCCTCAAATTCTCATTTTGTCTCAATACCTGATCAAAACTCTTAAGTTTCAGGTATTTGAAGTTTTAGTGGAAGCATGGACACTTAGGCGCAAAAAGGAACAAAAAGGCTGAAAGGAATGAAGAAGATAAAGCCTGAGCATCGCTAAGCACACTTGGCGATACGCCGAAGGGACGCACTCCGCCCTTTGTTCCAGTACGTGAAGAACTGAAGGAGAAGGATAAAAAAGGCAATGAAAGGAGTAGTCGGCGCTTCGCCGAATAGTTCTACAAAGCAGTAAAGTACTATACCACCCCAATGGTTCATAACATGAAGATGTTGAAGGCAAGCACGAAACGGCGATGAGACAGAAGAAGGGCGAGTTGCCGAGTAATTCGGCGGCCGCGACAAACCTCGCCGAGTTATCCGCCAACACTAATTTCTGAAGTCTATAAATACTAAACTCTTTATTAATTTTAGGAGAGTCGAATTATTATTATAATTGTCACAATAGAATAGTACTTTTTTGGGATATTATCTCTTAAGTTTGGAGAGGGTTTTTTTGGGAGACTTGAAGATAGAAGAATTTCATCTTCCCCAAGTTGGAAGTGGGTCTTATCCATTCTTATTCCTTTGCTTAAATCAAGGTTTAATTCCTTATTCCCATTTGATTTTAGTATCATTTTAGGTGTATTTTGTTATTTCTTGATGTATGGCTAATAACCCCTATTCTTGGGGTGTGATTTAGCAAATATGTGTTGATTATTGTTGGGTCTTGTTTGCTAATAGGTTAGATGTATTTTAATGGTGATTTCACCTAGTGGTTGTGGTTTTATTTAATGGGTTTGTAGTTGTAAATACAAAACCACCCATGTATTTTCGGCTTACTTGTGAGAGAGGTCGTGAAACCAAGACTGCTAGACTGATGGCCTAAAGAGTGGGTCAATCGAGATTGTGAGCCCTAGTCCCATATCCTAACACTCAGCTCGAGAGAGTGAGTGCGGTAAGGCGTAGGCTGGCCTTCATGCGGCAAATGGGTGTCCGAGAAGAACCCATTTGAAACGGGGTAGGTTGCCCGAGAGGGAACTTATTTCCATCTAAAGCTTAGCCTAGTCACTATTATCTTGCAAATTTCCTATCGAAAGCATGTACCTAATGATTTATCTCAACTTGAATTGCGGTCACACCCTAAGAACTTTTCTCCATACTTGATTTTCTTGTTATTTTTGTTGTTTTTACTACTTGTGACAAAACCCCCAATTGATATTTGACACTTTTGTGTCACCCCATTTAATTTACTATGTTTTTACTCGTTAATGTCTTTAGCTACGACTAGTTAGATCAAAATTTTATTTTTCTGTCAATTCTCAAAACCAGTCCCTTGGGACATGACCTAAACCTTTAGTTGGGTTACTATATTATTGAAGATCGTAGATACTCGTACCATAGGTTAGTGTCGTTGGTCACGATAGGCATCAAAATGGCGCCGCTCTCGGGGAGTGGTGTTATTTGAGAATTTTTAGATTAGTAGAATTTTGGTTTTTCTTAGTTATAATTTCACTAACTTTACTTTTAGTTTTGTTTTTCTTAGTCCATTCTGCATCATCCTAAGGCAACTTGCCTTGGTTCTATCATGGCCAGGAGACCGATCAACCTGGACTGCTGGTTTCACAGGAGATGGTTGTGAGAGCCAAACATACACCGACATCCCTGCCATTTCATATTCTAATTTCTAAGTTATGGCGACATGATGGAGTACCCCGAGATCCTGCTAGCGATATAGAGGTCACCCCGTCTTCCTCCACTGATATCCGGCATATAGAGGCATAATTTAAATGAGAGGAGAATGACAGGAGAAGAGCAGCCCCAACAGATACTTCTCCAGAGGTCATTGACTCATTATCAACAGAGACACCTTCGTCCTCCTCGGCCTCTGAGCCCTCAGGTATACCAACTGCCTCTTCTTCGTCCTCACAGGTTCTAGGTGTTTCGTCATCCTCCCAGCCTACCAGGATCACTCAAGCCATGATCCTGAAGATGGGGCAGTTGGCCTATTCAGCTGATGTAAGAGCTACCTGACTAGAGAGGTCTGTTCTAGAGATGATCGCCAGGGCCATACTAGCAACACTTACCTCACTTCAAACCTCTGTTGATGCCTTGACAGTGGAGTCATTTCTTGAGAGAGAAGACAGAGGGAAACCTCTGAGATGGCGGCTTTAAAAGTTGAGATCACGAGTTTGAGGAAGGACGTAGACTATCTTAAGTCTACTGACTTCACTTCACTAATAGAGAGGGCGGATGATGAGGATGCTCCTGAGACTACCAGAGATATGCAGAAGAATGGCACAACACATGCAGAGACTGACGAGGATCTGATAGAAGATGAGGAGGAGATGAGAGAGAGCCAAGATGCGAGCATATTTAGAGATCTGCCAGATTTAGTAGAGACGGTTATGCAGCTGGTGATCCAAGCATTACCGACCGAGATGTCCGCAGTAGCTCCTAGTGGATCTGACACTGTTTTTCCATCTGAGACTACTCCGGGCACTCATGCCCCAACAGATAGAGAGACTGCATAGACATGACCTTTCTCTACCCTCATCTCTATCTTGCTTACATCTACTTTTGGGCTACTTTTATTTGCATTTGAGGGAAAATGATTTTATTTGTGGTGGGGTGAGGCCCACCTATTGTGTGCTATTTGATGTTCGCATATTTGGGTTGTTCTGATTTCAAATAGTGTTAAAACTGCTTTTTGTGGATGTTTGAGCTCATGTCTCCGTTTATTTTTTTAATTGCAAAATGATTTTGACCCTTCTGAATTTTTTTGAACTTTTTGCACATTTTTGCCACCCCTCGTGAGTTGAATGTGGCTTTTCTTTTGCAAAATATTGAGTCTTGGTTTTGATCAATACCGATGACTTGAATAGTGCTCTCAATTGAACGAACATGAATGCGCGGCTACGACGAGGCCAAATGAAGTTGCATAAACAATATGTGAACTCTTTGCATCTCGTTGTGATTAGCCATTTATCGAATTGATTATCTTGTAATGACCATTGCACACTAGCGAAAGTGTGTAGTCTTGTTTGACTTAAGTGTCGATGCCTTGTGTGATTAGCTTGTTTTCAACCATGCATGAATAAACCTAGAATTTTCCCCGTTAGTCTGATTGATTTAGAAAGGTATCCTCTTGAGATGATCTTAGGTAACTTTAAAAAGTGTGAGCCAAATTTAACATATACCTCTTTTGTGGCCAACCCGTGAGCGTGTGAAACTCTCTTGAACACCCTTTGAGCCTTACCGTTCTTTGGAAGAACCTTGATGAACCCTAGACCTTACTTGACCCACTACCTATAAATCCTCTTGATTTGTGGTTTAGCGAATAGCCAACTTAGTCCAAAAGCCTAAGTTGGGGGTGTTGTGAAAAGGAAAAGGAGATGTCAAGAAGTGCAAAAAAAGTCGCCCTTAATCCATGGTGTTGCAAAAATATGGAAACCCTTCAAAAAAATAAAGTGTGTGGAATAAAGTACAAAGGAAATCGGGTTACCAAGAAATCCATGGAGGTGAATAAAAAGATGACTTAGAAGCAGTAGAAAAAGAATTGATAAAGGAAAAGAAGGGAATGCCTTGAGAATACCACATCTCACGAGGAAAAATTCACTGAGCCTAAATGACCATACCTTTGCACTCATCCCCACTACAAGCCTTAGAAAGACCTTTTTTGATCTTGAGTAAGCCGAATTGAAAGTCGATTGGAAAATAAAGGCAAACCTATGGGTGAAAAACATGCATTGTGTTCCTCTTTTGGAGTGTGAGTGTTGCATTTGATTCCTGATCTTGAATTGATTAACCCCTGTGTGCGAATATGGAATCATTCTTATGTGAGGGCATTTAGATACTTTTTGTTAAGCTTGAACTTGCACAAGTATCAAGTATTGCGAGCATGAGAATCTTTGGTAATAGTGTGTCACAACTTGAATCTTTGAGTACACAATTGATCTTTGCATAAGTAATAAATTGAGTCTTGTTGTGTGCATTCATGATTGAGTGTTGTGTAGCACTTTTTGAGACACCCTTTTTGAATGGTTGAACTCAAGTTTTCTTGAGGACAAGCAAAAATTTAAGTTGGGGGTGCTGATGAGTCCACAAATTGGACTCATTTAGGGCTTCATTTTGATAGAAATAGTGTCCTCAAATACTTATTTTGTCTCAATACCTGATGAAAACTGTTAAGTTTCAGGTATTTGAAGTTTTAGTAGAAGCATGGACACTTAGGCGCAAAAAGGAACAAAAAGGCTAAAAAGAACGAAGAGGCCGAACCTGAGCGTCGCCAAGCACACTTGGCGATTCTCCGAGAGGACGCACTCTGCCCTTTGTTCCAATACGCGAAGCCCTGAAGTAGAAGAATAAAAAGGCGATGAAAGGAGCAGTCGACACTTCACCAAATAGTTCTGTGAAGCAGTTCTATACTGCCCAATGGTCCAGAACGTGAAGATGCTGAAGGCAAGCACGAAACGATGATGTGACAGAAGAAGGGCGAGTCGCCGAGTTATTCGGCGGCCTCGACTAACCTCCCTGAATGATCTGCTAACACTAATTTCTAAAGTCTATAAATACTAAACTCTTTATTAATTTTAGGAGAGTCGAATTATTATTATAATTTTCACAATAGAATAGTACTTTTGTGGGATATTTTCTCTCAAGTTTGGAGAGCCTTTTTTGGGAGACTTGAAGAAAGAAGAATTTCATCTTCTCTAAGTTGAAAGTGGGTCTTCTCCATTATTCTTCCTTTGCTTAAATCAAGGTTTAATTCCTTATACCCATTTTATTTTAGTATCATTTTAGGTGTATTATGTTATTTCTTGATGTGTGGCTAAAACCTCCATTCTTGGGGTGTGATTTAGCAAATATGTGTTGATATTATTGTTGGGTCTTGTTTGCTGATAGGTTAGATGTATTTTAATGGTGATTTCACCTAGTGGTTGTGGTTTAATTTAATGAATTTGTAGTTGCAAATACAAAGCCACCCATGTGTTTTTGGCTTGCTCGAGAGAGAGGTCGCGAAACCAAGACCGCTAGACTGATGGCCTAAGGAGTGGGTCGACATGAGGTACAGCCCGAGAGGGTGACCCCTATTCCCATATCCTAACACTCAGCTCAAGAGAGTGAGTGGGGTAACGCGTAGGCTGGCCTTCACGCTGAAAATGGGTGTCCGAGAGGAACCCTTTTGAAACGGGGTAAGTTTCCCGAGAGGGAGTTTATTTCCATCTAAAGCTTAGCCTAGTCACTATTTTCTTGCAAATTTCCTATCGAAAGCATGTACCCAACGATTTATCTCAACTTGTATTACAGTCAGACCCCAAGAACTTTCCACATACTTAATTTTCTTGTTATATTTACTACTTGTGACAAAACCCCCAATTGATATTTGACACTTTTGTGTCACCCCCTTTAATTTACTATGTTTTTACTCATTAATTTCTTTATCTACGACTAGTTAGAGCTAAATTTTATTTTTCTATCAATTCTCAAAATCACTCCTTTGGGACACGACCCCAACCTTTAGTTGAATTACTATATTATCGACGATCGTAGACACTCGTACCGTAAGTTAGTGTCGTTGTTCATGATAAGCGTTAAGG
The DNA here is from genome assembly GCF_900185275.1 of Solanum verrucosum. Taxonomy (NCBI): domain Eukaryota; kingdom Viridiplantae; phylum Streptophyta; class Magnoliopsida; order Solanales; family Solanaceae; genus Solanum; species Solanum verrucosum. Next base: position 6,198,149 of record NW_026020063.1, on the reverse strand, counting down.
TCCTAAGGGGGGTCTGTGCATCCAAGATAGCACTGTTAATCATCCCTGGGATGGATCTCTCCAATCGAGTCGCTCTCACATCAGCTGAATAGGCCAGCTGTCCCATCTTTATGATCATGGCCTGAGTAATCTTGATAGGCTTGGAGGAGGAGGAAGCACTTGGGGCTTGTGAAGAAGAGGAAGGAGTGGGTGTACTCGAAGGCTCAGAAGCCAGAGTAGGCAAAGGTGTCTCTGTTGGTCACGAGTCTACATCGACCTCTGGGGAAGTATCTGTCGGGGCTGCTCTCCTCCTATTGACCTCCTCTCTTGTGTACTCGGCCTCAATATGCCAGATGTCAGTAGAGGAAGATGGGGTGACCTCAATATCCCTCGTAGTGTCCCAAGGTACTCCAGCATGCTGGCACAATGCATTGATCAAGACTGGGAGTGGTAGAGAAGTCAACTTCTGCTTGGCCCTCATGGCTATCTTTTGTGGAATCAGAAGCCCAGTTCGGTGCGTCTCCTGGACATAATAGAACCAAGGCAACCTGCTTTAGGATGGCACAAAATGGACTCGTTCTGGGATGGAATTATGGTGCTGCTGATGAAGCTAAACTAGAACATGGCAGCAATGTTCAAGTTCCTCTTCTCAATAAGGACTCCTGCATCCATCCACCTCGGGATGGTGTTAGATATCAAAGGAGCCAACCAACCCTTCAAGTCATCTAGGGACTAAGCAATGGGCAACCCCTTGTAAGGAAGTGCGGAGTGCAGTGGTCTACCCAAAAGAGTGTTGATATATTTACTGCCGCACCCAACTTCCCTTCCTCTGACCATGATTGAATTGACATGTCTTAATTTTCTTGCCATGTTATTGCTTTTGGGCACCAACTACCCACAAGTTCTGTAAAATTCCCTGACCTAAGAAGGAATTTAAGGGCCTTGGGGACTTGTGAACTACTCGAACTCATGGTAGCAAACGTGTCCATAACATCGGGATATTTGCCTTCTAGGCCCTCCATAGATAATACCTTCTCCTCTAGGATGGTCCGTACCCCATCACCTTGTAATCTGTTCAGCAATCTAGGTGGAGGAACGATAGGGAGTGCAGGGGCCACTTGAGGTGCCTGAGCTGGCACTAAGTCTGTTGTCGGAGGAGTGGCAACTGAGGGAATTCTGGTAGATGTGGATTGAGATCTAGTCGGAGTTTATCCCTTCAGTTTATCAGAGGTTGCTCATCTTCTAGTTCAGAAAAATCAACTTGGGTTTCAATAGCTACTCCTTTCCTAGCTAGTGCTTCCCCCTTTTGCCTTTCTTTCCCGGTGGGAGTTCTTCTCCTCTCCTCTTTGGAGGATTTGACCCCCCTTCATTTATGGTGATGCCCTGTGCTTTCTTTTGAGGTTGCGTGGTTAGATTTGTACGTACTATATCTGCAAAAGATCGGGACAAATTAGGAGAAAGTCAAATAGAAGCAGAGGAAATCTATGGCAGACAGGCTCTCATATTCATTCGGCGAGTCGCCGAACCTCTTTGGCCAGCTAAATCGGGCTCGCCTAAGGGATTTGCTTAAAAGTTATAGCAAGTCGGCAATGGGAAGGCCCTTTCGGTGAATCACCGACTACTTTTGCGAGCATGGGTTTTTTTGCCGAAAGTTATAGTGCACAAAGGGTTTCAGGGCTGCAAATAAAGAGCGATCAGGAATACTTTCGGTGAGTCGCTGAGTGCTTTCAGCGACCTCAAACTTCTCGCCGAAAGTTACAGAATCGAACAACAAATTTGACACGAAATTAAAAGTGAAATGAAGACATTAGGCGAACCGCTGAGTGGTTCGGAGAGTTCGATCCATCTCACCAAACGGCCCAACGTGCCCATTTTCAATCCACCTTCTCGAATTCAACCCCTCAACCCCCGATAACAAAATCAAAGCATGCACTAATGAAATTTAAGCAAGACCCGTACTACCCATCACCCTGAGATACTCAGATTTTTCCCGGCTTTGTCAACATTGGCCATTTGACGATATTTTCTCTTAAGAGTGGTGTCACCCGCTCTATCATTGGACAATTTTCATCATTTAGCACAGACATCGGCTACTCACACTTCACCAATCAATCTAAACAACACGCAAGCACAACCTAATACAATTTCATTCATTTAAAAACACAAAGATTACGGGCATTTGACGATCAAAACAATTCGGGTAAGATTTGCATATTGAAATAGGCATTTACGCATTCTAGTCTTATCAGAGAGGCCCAACACACACCAATACAATACAATTATTGCAAATGAGTACAAAAGTTTTGAATGTAAACTCGGGATTCGGAAACCAACCTTATATGCCCATTAAAATGCGATTGAAAATCTAGGCGGCAATGTAATGTAACTCCTAGCACAAATCAACCAACTAAAATACTTATAAAATGCAAAAATAAGGAAAAATACTACCTTGGTGTGAGTTTGTGAAGTTTAAAAGCGAGGGAAAGTGAAGAATTTCAAATTCTAAGACTCCTGACCTTTATAAACCGTCTAGTTCACGTCCATTCGGCGACATTAGTTGCACCTGCCGATCCACTCGGTGATACGCCCAGTGGTCACGTGCCCTGCCGTTTTTATAGGACCTTCAGTTTCTTGGGGGTCAAGACGGCGGTCTAAATCGAGGTCGTCGACCTGGGTCGCCAACCAGGTCGACGACTCACCGAACTGCTTCTCAAGCTTGTCGAGTTTTGCAGGCTCTGAAGTACACTTGTGTTGAGCCAAATGACGGGTTAAGTCAGGCTTGCTGACCTCTTCGGCGACTAGCTGACTGACCATTTTACTCGCCACTCTGTATTTTCCAAACACTTTTTGCGTTTAAACCTGCACCACTAACACACCATTATTTATAAAAGCAAGCTAAAGCATTTAAAACCTTGGGTTGCCTCCCAAGAAGCACCTTAGTTAACGTCGTGGCACGACACGAGTCACTAGTCAATCTTCATTACTTGGGTTAGATCTAGTGCCACTAGGCAACCCTCCTTTAATGCTTGGGTAGAGTTGAGGCAATGTGTGGTCCAAGAGGTTTTCAATCAACTTAATTGATCTTGAGTGAGAGCCACTCATCTGATTAGCACTTCAACGCTTTCCCTCATCACTTCTAGCACTCTATCTTGCTCATGAAGCTTTTGGAGAATGATTAATAGCTTATCGTTGATACGTTTATTTTCATTGCTCATAGACCTTTCTCGCTCATGAGGAGGTATGTACCTCCCTTGACTCCTGCACTGGTTTTCCACCTCTGATTTTTTGGTGGCCAACTCGTTCAGCTGAGTTACTAGTGCGGTTAACTTGAAGTCTCTCTCGACTTCTTGATTCATCTAAGCCGAGTGGCCACCATTTTCCTCAGCGATGCTCAGGGTATCTGCCTACATCAACAACTTAAAAAAAAACCAAAACTAAAAATTAATCAAGTAAACTAAGACTACTAAGAACTGGAATTCTACTAATCTAAGAATTCTCAAATAACACCACTCCCCGGCAGTAGTGCTACGTTATCAAGACACAACTTCCAATGCAAGTGTCTACGATCGTACAATAATATAGTAACCCAACCAAGGGTTGGGGTCGAGTCCCAAGGGAGTGATTTTGAGAATTAATAGAAAAATAAATTAAGTTCTAACTAGTTATAGCTAAAAACATTATCGAATAAAAACATGGTAAATCTAAGGGGTGACACAAGCGTCAATTATCAATGGGGGTTTGTAGCAAGTAAGAAACAATATCGAAAATATAAAAAGTACTAATTAAGGAGACATAATTCTTGGGACGTGATAGGAATACGGATTAGACTAGATCATTGGGTACATGCCTTTGATAGTAAATTCATTGAATATTTGTGACCAGGCTAAAATTCTTTATTGAGCTACAACTCTTAACGAGTATTTATAGTTTTCAAAAAATCTGTGCTGCAGTGGATCACTCAACACAGTTAGTAGGAATCGCCGGTCAACTCGACGATTCGCCCTTTGGTATAGTTCATCACCATGTTGCTCTAACCCTCAACATCGTCGTGTTTTGGATTGTTAGGCGACATGGTACTGCTTTGCGGAGCTGCTTGGTGACACGTCGACTGCTTCTTTTCACTGTCGATTTGATCCTTTCCTTCAGGGCTCAGCACACTGGAACAAAAGGCGAGGATAAGACCTTTTGGCGACTCACCAAATGGGTTCAGTGATTCTCAGATCTTCATTTCTTTGTTCTTTCAGCTGCCTTTGTTCCTCTTTGCTAAGTAGTGTCCATGCTTTCCCTCAAACTACAAATACCTAAAACTCAAGGTTATTCATCAATTATTGAGACAAAATAAGCATTTGAGGACAGTAATTCCATCAAAATATAGCCCTAAATGAGTCCAATTTGTTGACTCATCAAGGGCCAAAACAAAGGTCAATATTTAATGAAGGGGAGTGTGAATTGGGTAATACAATAAAAAGGTGTCTTCAATGCTCACAAATTTGGATAGAGGGATACACTTTTATTTAGTTTGTTCATTTAGGCTATGTGGACTAATATCAATAACGACTTATGATGTTTACCTAATCAATATCTCAATTATTATAGAAAGACCAAACAGGGCAAGTTCTGAATTGGTATATACAGTCAATATGAAGCAATGATCTCATACACATGTCATAAAGTCTCACTGTCAATTATTGATATATCTAATTCATGTTTCCGCTGAAGTCATCCTTATCCTACAGGTCTATTTCATGTCATACAAAGATCCCACACAGTTAACATATATATGAAATAAATACAACACATTAATATTTATTCAGGGGTCCTATTTTTAGTCAAACATTACCCATTATGCCATATTTTCATATTCTTCTTTCACATTTTAAATCACATCATAAACATGTTGATTCAACAAAAATTTAAAAGGTTCTCAAGGAAAGAAAACATACAAGAAAACCCCAATGACACATCCAAGTGTCTGGGCCACTCAGACTTCTCCTAGACAATCACGAGCAAAGCACAATATCATCCCACCCCCTCTCAAAAAGTTGTGAATTTTCCCCAATACACTATACTAAAAAGTTAAAATAGAGGGCGAAGACAAGCCAATGGAAACTAAGTGTCGGAGTCCTAACTAGTGGTGGTTGAGTCCGTTGGTATGGAACAAGGGTGATAGTTTATATTTCTGAATCTTACGGTGGGATGCAATATAAAGAAATTCTTGAACTCGAAGTTCCACCTACATGTTGCCTCTGTCTATCCACCCAAATTTGCTTATCTATAATGGAGGCATGTATGGCCGCCTTTATCTAAAAACACTTTATCTATTCGGCCCAATTCTCTAACTCCTCTAAAGTGTCCTAATCAGTATGTGGTATGTTTCCACGTGCTCTTGGAGGGTCCTCATCTTCACACATACCAATAATCATAGTTTGTATGGTCACCAGTTTAGTAAAAGTGGGAAGGATAGATGTCGATGCAGCGGCTAAGGTAGTGACCTCAAATGAGAGTTGCTCAAACTCAGTTTGCAAATCTTGAATGTTTTGTCTTTGTGTGGTCTGGCGGGGTATCAACATCTTTTCCTCAAAGGTATCTATCGGCCCACATGTATGACATGGACTACTTGTCTATGACTATCTACATCCTTGAAGCTATGCGATCCTCTAAGTCCACAACTAAGTGATCAATTTTTGTTTGAGCTCATGACCTAATCTTTTGGATCAACTGTGCTAGTTGAGACTCTATCTTAGTTTGAATCTACACCATACTATGTAAGAGCTCAGCAGAAATGGTGACCAAGCAAGTAGCATATGGGCGTGGTGTGTCAGTCGAGGTGCTAGTGAGGGGGTACAAATATAGTAGTGGCAGATCTAGTCGACTCTATAGTGGTGGAGTCCCCCTCAACAATAGTTGTATCAATGCTCTACTGCATGGCTGGTCTCGCAAATGAATTTGGAAATTTGAGATCTTGTCGTAGAGCCCGTCTATATAGGATCAGATTAATGTCATCTTTAATCAGCCCCATATCTTGATTTTGGTTCACCTCGGTGAATCAATCTACTATCAAAATAGAAGTCACTTCGGAGTCCTAACAAAGACTATAAATACAATAGGGGAATGGAATACTTGTGATACCTTGGAATTCCCTATCATAAGTATATTTAATTATGTACCGGGTGAAATCAATCTCATATCCCGCCATAATGTTAGCCACCACTACACAGATTGGAGTTAAGGTATTATCTGCCTATGTGGGGCATATGCATAGTGAGAGACTGCTGTCCACCTCAATTCGAATAGAGACTAGACTTTGGTGTTTAGAGCAACTACAGGGTAAATCATAATACCATTGGGACTATGGGTGCGATCGTTTTACCACTATTGTTGTCTCGATCAAAGTTTATTGTCTCTAGTGGCACAATCCAAATACTCAATATTGGAGGGTTGTTCGCAGGCACGTCATCCGAAGACTCATATGCTCATCTTAACAAATTTGTTAGTGTTTCCCAAAGCAGTATGGGTAGGCCAAACTTGGATTTGAATGCCATTGGATTGTGTTTTCCTATTATCACTAATAGGGGAAGCAACTCTTTAGCTAGCTGAGCTTCCATATAACTCAGTAAAGAGATAGAGGTAGTAACATGAGGATTTTCTAGAAAAATATGTCCCATTATCCAAGAAGTAGAAGTTGAAGGATAAAATCAACAACTTTCCACAATTACATGAAGAGTCGATAAGTGTTGCATGGGGAAAATTTACAAGCTATATATATTTAATCACTATTTGCCTCATACTTAATCTCTCTATGATAGTTTTTTTATCATGAATTTTATGGATTATTCTTATATTTTGTATTTTATGTATATAATTAAAATTGTGTGAAGATGAAGATATTTGGAGCACAAGTTATTTAAAAAACAAAAATCATTCAAGGAAATCAAATAGGAAGTTTAATGGATTAAATTTAATATAATAATATATTTATATATATGCTGGCATTTCAAATTCAAATGCTCTTGCTAGTGCCATGTGTCAAATTATTTAGACCCTTTCACCATTGAAGGATAATACACCCAAGTTACACCTCCCTAAAGAAGTATAAATAGTCTTTGTTCAAATAAAGAACCTAACAAAGGTCAAGGTCGATCCCTCAAGGAATGAGAGTTAGACTTAGCCTAACTAATTGTTAATTATATTTTTAGTCGAGTTATTTTCGTAAAAAGAGGGGGGGGGTTGGGGTTGTGAGATAATAGATTTATTGAATGATTGCCGTAACACGTAACACACTAAAAGAGATTGAATATTTTGTAGAATCAATACAAGATGAAACTAGGGTATTTGTATTCCCCACAAGTTCATAACGTAGCAATCCTTGTAGTAGTAACCATGTCTAGTGTCAAGCATGCAAAGTTGGTAAGTTAGGTATCTCTCAAGTGGCTGGTCTACCAAATAAGTGAATTTTATCATGCAACTTTGGTTGGTCTACAGGTGTATGCATTACTAATCCTTACCTTTGACCTCATATTAACTATCCCCTAGTCTAGGTCAAGCAATTAAATGAGGGTTGTAGTTCCTAAATCTCCGTTGTACAACTCTTTTCCCATTCATTACTTCGTTGGTCAGGCAAGTAGAAATAAGACATTTTCTAACGTGGGCCCTTGTTAAAAAGCAATCAAAACTAAGAGAAACACAATACATGCATAAACAATATCCAAGAATTACAAGTTACTAGGTCTATGTTGTTACTTCCTTATGGTTCCCACAACCCTAGTTGTGGAATTAGCTACTAATGTTTGTTTGATCATAACCCATATTTATGGAGTAAAGATAAATCAAGAACTTACAAGAATAATAGACATATTCTTGAATCTTGAATTGAAGAACAAAAGATGCAATATAAACTAATGATTCAATAGTTAAACTGGAGAAGTGTTTAACAAATTATATCTCAAAGACAAAAACCAAAGTATCAACTGTCTAACATCAAAAACAATTAATAAATGACTATTTATAAACAACTAATCCTAAATAAACTAGACTAAGAAAACATAGGAAAAATAAGATTCAACAGTTGAGTCTATAGTTTCTGGTCTATGGCTCGTAGACACCAGTCGTAAGAGGAGACTTCTTCAAGGTTCATCTTGACTCTTGCTACGGACATGATCTATGACTTGTAGACCTTTTGTAACAACCTGAAAAAGTAGTAGGCTACACTAGAGTCTCATTGTGTGGATTGGTATGACTTCAAGTTGGTGTCTAGGTTGAATTAGAGCTAATGTGAGGTTTTATGTAACTTCTGAAGATGTTTAAGACTAAAATAAAGCTAAAATGAAAGAGGTAAAAACCTAGGATGAAGGTAAGGACCTAAACTATCAAGGAAGGGTGAAGGGGAACTTGTCTTCACTTTGGACAAGTTGGCGATTGGTAGCATGGTCGCCAAAGTGACTTGGCGGTGCACCAAAGTGCACTTGGCGATGCGCCAAAGTGCACTTGGGTTTCCTAGTGGTCTGTCTCCCTTAGCTTTAGGTGCTGGAATGGGTGAGGTAGGTCGTGGATCACCAAATGTGTTGGCGATTCGCCCATTGACCCCCTTCATCGCCTAGTGATCTGCCCCTTTTGGGAGCTTACTGGAATTTTGGGCGCACCAAGGGCCATTAGGCGAGTCCCCTAGTGCCCTTGGCGAGCCAAGGAGTGACAAAGGGCGAGCTCCAGTGTGAATTAGGAAGTTTTTAAAGTTTAAGTTGGGGTTTTAAGTAGTTCTTCCAAAACTTGAACGAACACTTTCCCATTCTTTTCCTAACAAGTATTTATACTTTTTAAGGTCAAATTCCTTCAATTTATTTACTCCCACTTAATAAAAGAAGAAACCGAAGACCCCAAATTAAATCCCCACTTCTTTTCCCTCCCAAAAATCTTCTCTCTAGACTCCATTGAAGAACATAAGAAGAGATCAAGCTAGAGCTTCACGAAGAAGACCTTTTCATATGAATTTGATAGGATTCTACACCTAAGGTATGGATGCTTTTCATTCTTGGTTAGCTATCACCAAGAAGCCCCTTCAACTATGTTTTCAAATTCTCCAAATCAAGGATTTTCAAATCTAGTCATGGGTCTTCTTACAAAACGAATTCAATTGTTTCATTATGATTCATTATGGTTGTTTAAGATGATTTATGGTTGGATTAATGGAGTATTGATGGATTTTGGTAAAAATCTCCCTTGGACCCATGACTTCCCCTTCTTCCTAAATTGTGAACTAGGGTATGACTTGATTGATCATGTAAGCTTGTCCATTGATTATGTTTATTTTTATTAAGTTGTTGAATCCTAGAATTCCCCTATCTAGCTTAGTAATTCTAGAAGTTAAGGTTGATCTTGATTCTTAACCTTGAAGGACAAATTGGGGGTTAGATGTGAACCTCTAAAATTGATGAAATTATTGGTGAATTGCCTTAGATTAGATCACCTAGACATGAATTGATTATGAATGAATCTTGTAGATAATAAATATCTTGATTAGGTCTTATGTGATGGATCATGGTAGAATTAGTATTGAGATTTAGTTTACTTGATGATATATGTCAATAATTGAGTAAGAATGACGTAAGTAGTTAAGTTTACCTTGAGAGTTAGGTTTATATGATTCTCATGTGAGGCATGGATTAAAAGTAAGGCTCATAATATGAAGAGGATTCCTAAGGCTTAAATGGTAAAAGCTAATATGAATAGGTCAAGAATGCTTAGGCTTAAAGAAGGAAGCTATTATGTATGTTGAGTTGTATATGGCATGATTGTGAAAAGACTTCACCCACACGACCTATAATATGATCACATGATTTTATGCATGAAATGAATTTATTACTTGAGTCATGGTTGTATCTATGTTATATATGTTGAATGATATATGTGTTGACTCAATGTGACTCTTCAATGCAATATATGTGTATTATGTGTGATTGTGGTATTATGTACATGCTTATGAACACTTGAGAAGGAAGTGTCTATGATGATAATGTATCTATGGTGTTGATTGAAAGGTTAGTTCTCATATGCACATTTACATACTATTATGCATGAAATGTACTTGATCATGTTGATCCACCTGAAAGGTGGAGGTGTTTAGTTATTATGTATGTATGATATGTTATGACTATGGTCGTATTATTGTGTTGATTGAAAGGATATTCTCATGAAAACACTATGAATGATAATGTGAAAGGATATTCTCACTTAATGAATCTTTGAGCTATTATGATGAATGTTGGTTTGAGTGCCTAGTGCATTCTCTTATGATCATGAACTTAAGTAAAAGAATTAAAATGACTTTTAAAGGGAATTATGCTTAACACCGAGTGGATAGGAGTATGAGATGGATTCGTTCATGCTAGTAGTTGGGTTCCCAATACATTGTCTCATGAGATGGAAACCTCCATGTGAGTAGTCAAGGTTTCTAGTATCCATCTCCCTATCCCATAACTATGTGCCCACATCGGTATATAGCTAGTGGATCAACCTTTAAGCTATTATGTACGTTCTACCTTAGGCAAGTAGGACACCCTTTTTTCGATGTGGGGGTAGACCACCGGATTCCATGTAGCTCACATGGTCTATGTCGGTTAAGGCTATTATCCCTAAATGATACGAATATGAGCTATAATAAGAACATGGACTCTAATTATGATTCCTTAAGAGGTACTACTTTGTATGAGTGAGGGTATGAGACTTTACTCATACATTGCACAAGTGGACTTTACGAGGGGTTATGGGTAGGTCCTCTTATATTATGAAGACTTTATGAATTATGTATGTATATCGTGAATGAATGTTAAAGTTAACTTTATGTGTTTCAAGCTATGATCATAAATGTTTCCTTACTTATGTATGTTGATTATGAATGAACTAAAAGTAAGATATGTATGTTGTTGGTGGTCTAAATGTGATACTTGGAATTTGGTAGGTTTATGGGACCTTATCTTTACATTGCACTAGTATGACTTTGGGTTGCATATATGTGGTGTGAACTTGTCTTATGCATGATCATAGTAGCCTAAAAGTGAGACTTAGTGTAGATAGGATTATGGGATCCTAGCTATGCATTGCACAAGTTTAGCTTACGCTTGCTCATGTGATAGTTCTATATTATGATATGATCTTGTGATGAAATTATGCATGTGAACTAAGTGATTTGAAGATTGGAGTATGCATTATGTTGTGTTGGAGACTATGCTTGTAATATTGATAATATCCTTTATGTTACGATGAATTGTACATGGCTTGTCTTATGAGCTACATTCTCCGACTATTTCAAAGATGATGTTCAAAAGTGGCATGAAGCATGGTTTCAAAATGTCCCTTTTATGCATGTTTTAAGGATTTTCTTTCATGGCTTCCATACTTAATACATTTTGTGCTAACCCATATTTCTACATTTTCTATAAGTGTAGGCCTTGGAGATATTGGATTCCATCCTCGTGGCTAGGACTTTTGTAGATCAAGAAGAAGGAGATTGGTGAGTCCTCATAGTATTCGAGGACTTGACCACATGTCTGTTTTATGTCTTTCTTTTATGTTTTAGATTTATGTAAGGGCCGTGTCCCAAAGATTGTATTAAAGAGTCTTAATTCTAATGTTATAGATGGTTTGAGACATAGTGTCATAGACTCGTTCATTGTATAAAAGACTTCGATTGTAAATAAAAGTTTTAAATTTTCTGCATTTTTCCTATGTTCTTATGTCATGATATGTTAAGGGCTTGTATAATACCCCTTCGGGGTCAAGTACGCCGTGTAATGACTAGATAAATGCTCTCGGGTCGTGACACCTTTGTACGGCCCGTCATAGAAAATCGTAGTCCATAATACTGGGACTCAACATCTCTCAATCATCCTATGTCTGACACCTACAACTCGTAGGTCAATCTATGACTCCTAGTCCGATCTTGTCATCCCATCTTAGCTCCAAAATCTTCATCCCTTATCTACATTCAATCCTATGACTCGTAGAGAGGACTATGGCTCGTAGGTTGACCTGTTAGTTCTCCAAAAATATGCTGCTTCACTCTATTTTATTTTCCTGCAAAACAAAGATAAAACACCATTGAATCCACTAACAAGTGCTTAAGAAGCATTCAAAACTCCAACTTTAAAGCATTAGAAGTACCGTAAATGTGCGGTACATAATCATGCTTAACTTAAAGTTGTTGCTTGTCCTCAAGCGACACTACTAACAAAAAATGACACGATGCAAAAGTGGAACTAGAATTCAAACAATCCCATGGTCTTTTCATAACACTCTATACTCCATTTTTTCTCATTCAATAACTTATTTACTTTCTAGCAGCTCAATAATGATGACGTAAAATAGGGTTATCATCACAAGTAAGCCTAGCCTGTACAAATACGACTATGCTCCCAAACAGTAAATTCTGGCCATCCTAGTGCATCATGTCGCAACTAAGATTTGAAATGGCAAATGGCAAAACTGGACTGTATACTCTTCATAAACGATGTAGGTACCTCTCTTACGGTTGCAAACAAACAAGAATCACCGCAAAATGTATTTTGGATTAAAAATATATATTCAAAACACTAACAGTTGTCCATACAGGATTTCAAACTTCAGAATCTGGACAGAACTTGTCCTATGATGCGTCCCATATTTCGAATCCATAACAACTAAATTAGAGTTTAACATAAACATAAGAGTTGTACATATACAAATTATCTTTCCAAATCATATTTATTCACAGTAAACTATGTTCTATAGAACGACATATGCTTAATCTACTAAACACTACCCAGCTCAAAAACAGGTTTTACCACTTACCAAAAAGAAGAGTGTAACTCAATTTCCAGCCAAAAGGACCAAGATTTTCTCTTCTGATCTTGAAGAACAACAAGCTAGATAATGTTCTAAGGGACCTATACTTCAGGTGAGACTAATTTCCTAAGAGAAGGTGTCAAAATATAGTAACACAAGAGATGCTTATCATATACACAGTTGTCCATAAAAGTTGGCTGCCCAAATACTTGTGTGCTGCCCAAATGCAGACATATACACCTATATATATATATATATATATATAGATATATCATTCACCTCCTTTTAAAGCTATACATATTTCTAATTAAAACATTGTGCAAATACCCCCATACAATACATTAAATTACGATGACAGTTATTTTAAGCAAGATTGCAAATATAACATTATTTCAAGTTCCCAAACTGAGAATTAAACATATTGTAATAATTAAGCAGTGTTTTATCGACATGCGACTCTTTGTTAGCATTTTCGGGGTGTTATAACTCTCTCCCCCTTAAAGAAATTTTGTCTCGAAATTTACCTTACACTAGTCCCGGAACAAGTGCGGATATTGGGTTCTCATGTCTTCTCTTTCCCACATAGCTTCTTTTCCAGAATGGTTCCTTAAAGTACCTTTACTAAGGAAATTCTCTTGTTTCTAAGTTGCTTTACTTCTCGAGCTTGAATTAGAATAGGTTCTTCATTAAACGTAAAGTCAAGATTAACCTCAATAGATTCGACTGGAAGAACATGAGAGGGATCAGAACGATATCTTCTAAGCATAGAAACATGGAAGACATTGTGGATCTTGTCTAACTCAGGTGGCAAAGACAATTTATATGCAACTGGTCCTACCCTTTCAAGTATCTCATAAGGTCCAATAAATCGGGGACTAAGCTTTCCATTCTGGCCAAATCTCAAAATCTTTTTCCATGGATACACCTTTAAGAATACTTTATCTCCAACTTGATATTCAATGTCGTGCCTTTTAAGATCAGCGTACGACTTTTGTCTATCCAAAGAAATCTTTAGACGATCTTTGATAATTTTTACCTTGTCCTCTATTTGTTGCACAATTTCAAGACCAACAAGTTTTCTTTCACCAATTTCACTCCAACAAAGAGGGGTCCGACCGTATAAGGATTCATAGGGAGGTATTTCAATACTCGATTGGTAACTGTTATTGTAAGCAAATTCAATCAAAGCCAAGTGTTTGTCCCAACTACCCTCAAACTCCATAATGCAAGCTCGAAGCATATCCTCCAAAATTTGTATCACTCTTTCCGACTGGCCGTCTATTTGAGGATGGAACAAAGTGCTAAATTTCAACTTAGTACCCAAAACTTCCTGCAAGCTGCCCCAAAATCTAGATGTAAACCTTGGGTCTCGATCAGATACAATAGATACATGTATCCCATGTAGTCTTACAATCTCATTAATGTACAATTCGGATAAACGCTCAAGTGAGTAATCCATCCTGATTGCTAAGAAGTGAGCACTCTTGGTTAGCCTGTCCACAATCACCCATATTGCATCATGGTTCCTTTGAGTGCGAGGAAGTCCTGAAATAAAGTCCATTGTTATTCTCTCCCATTTCCATTCCGGCATCTACAAGGACTGTAGTAAACCAACTGGGACTTGATGTTCTGCCTTTACTTGTTGACAAACCAAACATTTAGAGATGAACTCCGCAATGTCTCTCTTCATACCATTCCACCAATAATTTTCTTTGATGGTCTGGTACATCTTTGTACCTCCAGGATCCATTGCATATGATGCAGTATGTGCTTCATTCAATATTTCTCTCCTCAATTTGTCATCATTAGGGACGCATAACCTGTTTTGATAAAATAAGCCACCATCCTCCGTAAATGTAAAATCAAGATTTTTTCCACTTTAAACTTCTCTGGTCAATTTTACAAGTTTCTCATCTAACTTTTGTGCTTCTTTCACTTGTTCAAGTAATATTGGCTTTACATGCAAATTAGCAATAACTAAACCATTTGAATCAATGGAAAACAAACATTCAAGGCTCTTAACTCAAGGAGCAAGGGTAAAGGACTCAAAGAAATGCTTGCGAAGGATTTTCGACTTAAGGCATCTGCAACCACATTGGCTTTACCTGGATGATAATCAATTGTGCAGTCATAATCCTTGATGAGTTCAAGCCATCTATGTTGTCGAAGGTTTAGCTCCTTTTGAGTACCCAAGTACTTTAAGCTCTTGTGATCAGTCAATATATGACATTTCTCTCCATACAAATAATGCCGCCATAATTTTAAAGCAAACACTATAGCAACAAGTTCAAGATCATGAGTAGGATAATTCAATTCATGCGGTTTTAATTTTTGAGAGGCATAAGAAATAACCTTCCCTTCTTGCATCAAAACGCATCCTAGACCATTGTGAGAAGCATCACTGTAAACTACATATTCTTTACCTTCAATCGGTAGAGTAAGTATAGGAGCTTGAGTCAACAAGGATTTGAGAGTTTCAAAGCTCTGTTGATGGTTGTCATCCCAAATAAACTTTACTTCCTTATGCAAGAGCTTAGTCAAAGGGGAGGCGATAATGGAGAAGCCTTTCACAAATCTTCTATAGTATCCTGCTAAGCCCAATAAACTTCTTACCTCGATTGGAATTTTAGGAGGTCTCCATTCAACAACCGCTTGTATCTTACTAGGATCCACCTTCACACCTTCTGTTGATACAACATGTCCCAGAAAAGCTACTTCATCAAGCCAAAATTCACACTTGGAAAGTTTAGCATAAAGCTCTTTCTCCCTCAAAATTTGCAAAATAATCTGGAGGTGTTTATTATGGTCTTCATTACTTCTGGAAAATATTAAAATATCATCTATAAAAACAACAACAAACTGATCAACATAAGGTTTGAATACTCGATTCATTAGATCCATAAATACCGCAGGAGCATTTGTCAATCCGAATGGCATCACCAAAAATTCATAATGACCATACTGAGTTCTAAAAGCAGTTTTAGGAATAACATTTTCTATAACCCGCAGTTGGTGATATCCAGACCTTAAATCAATTTTTGAGAATACTTTAGCACCCTTAAGTTGGTCAAACAAATCATCGATCCTTGGCAACGGATATCTATTCTTGATTGTTATTCTGTTCAATTGTCTATAGTCAATACAAAGCCTAAGAGTGCCATCTTTCTTCTTTACGAATAAAACAGGGGCTCCCCAAGGAGAAACAATAGGTCGAATAAAACCTTTCTCAAGAAGTTCTTGCAGTTGAGATTTCAATTCTCTTAATTCTGCTGGAGCCATTCTATAAGGAGTGATAGAAATAGGGGTAGATCCAGGGATAAGCTCGATTGGAAATTCAACCTCTCTTTCCGGGGGCAATCTCGAAAGGTTTTCTGGATATACTTCTGGAAAATCACATATAGTAGGTATGTCTTTGATACAAGGACTCTTCAATTGTATATCAACTATGTGAGCAAGGTATGCCCCACAACCTTGACGCATCAACTTTCTTGCCAAGGCTGCAGAAATAATACTAGATGTCACTGATTTTTCACCTTGTACAATGATGTGTGAAAATGTAGGATCTTTAAAAGTCACATTCTTAGACCTACAATCTACCACCACATGATATTTATAAAGCCAATCCATCCCGATAATAACATCAAAATCATTGAAGGGCATTTCAATCAAATCAGTAGGAAAGACTAGGTTTTGAATCACAAAGGGACAATCTTGGTAAACTCGATTACACACAACTTGATAACCCAAAGGAATTTCAACTAGAACATTATAATCAAGTCTCACAGATTTCACATTTTCTGGAAGAACAAGTGATGAACAAATATAGGAATTTGTAGAACCAGGATCAAACAATGTAAACACACATATGCCAAATAAGTGAAATTTACCGACAACCACGTCTTGTCCATCTTGATCATCCTTCTGCCTCATCGCATAAGCGCGTGCAGTAGCCTTTTTCCCACTAGCTTGATTAACTCCACTTGTACCTGCTGCCTGGGTGTTTTTAGGTCTTGCACCTCTATTAGTTTGAGGAGGATTAACAGAAGGCTTATGAACTGAGCCTTTAGTTTTAAAGGAAGGAGCATTACTAGGATTAGGACAATCTTTCACTTTATGATTAAAGCTCCCACAATTGAAACATGCACTAGAAGCTCTCCTGCAAGTTCCATAATGATTCTTTCCACATTATGGACAAGTAGGAACGCGAGGCTTGCCTTGGCCATAATTTGGAGTGCTAGCTGTAGAAACTTCTGATTTGTTTTGCCTTTGTTGAGGTGGCCTGTTATCACTACCAGCCTTAGAACTATCAAACCTTCCCCTTTTGGATGGACCCCCAAAATTTGGTCTAGGCTTTCAGAATCTGTTTTCATTTCTACTAGTTTCTTCTTTATCAAGTCGTTCCCAAGTAGAAGGAGCAGACACTAACTTACAAAATTTCTCATGTAGCAGGATCGCCACATTCTTCCTAATAGAATCATTTAAACCCTCTTCAAATTTCCTTCACTTGTCTTTTTCCCTTTTAATAATACCACCAGCATAGTGAGAGAGCCTTAGAAACTTCTGTTCGTATTCAACAATAGACATGCCTCGTTGCCTTAGATTCAAAAACTCCTTTTTCTTTGCATCACAATAAGCAGGTGGGACATACTTCATACGAAATTCCTTAAGAAAATTGTCCCAAGTAAGAACAGAAGGTTTTACCTGGGCATTCGGAACACTTACCCACCAATCATAAGCATAATTTTGTAATAGTGAAATAACATACTTAAATTTGGCAACATCTTAACACTCCAACTGCTCAAATACCCTCTCCATGCGATCAAGCCATTGTTCATCATCTGCGGGATCAACAGTGCCTTCAAACTCCACTCCACCCATTTCCCTCATTATCTCAAAGTTAATCCTGTGGGGATCATTCATCGATTTAGCCATATGGTGGAAGAATTCAGCCATTTGTTGAAAATGAGGATTCATGGTTTGAGTACCATGACTCATGTGAGGATGTGGACAACCTCTTACACCCTGATGGTTTCCCACTTCAGAACAACTAGTGTGGGGAACATACTGATTTGAGATATGTTCTACAACCCCTTCCAGTGCATGAGGTTGGGAAAATGAGGCACCCGAACCTTCACGAGCAGCTTCCTTAGGTCTGTCAGAAGAAGTGGCCATAACTTAATTCCTTGAAAAGGGAAGATCACATTGCATTAGGGATATGTACTAGATGCATATGCACTCTACATGCGATGCAATTATCATAAACCATATAAGCGAACAAATAATCTAAATAGAACCTTTTTTGAAAGCAAACAACTATATTAGTAATTCACAACAAAAGTCCTAGAACCACAAACCTAGGCTCTAATACCAACACTTGTAGTGATCCTTTCAAAACGATACCACCACTTAAACGAGAAATCTAATTAAATACTTGCGACATTTAAAACCAATTAATGAGGGCATACTGATTTTAATCTAGTAGAGGGATTAGATTCATAATGAACTCCAAAAAAAAATATAACATTTAAGCAATTAACCGACCAGATCTTCATGAATATGTTAACCTCACACTCAAGGTGAAATAACAAGAATATTATAATCTTCCGAGTACTGAAATCAGCTGGCTCATGCTTCACACAACTTTCAAAAAGAAAAAAACGTATAACCATACTTATATTACAACCCATGGTGACATGACCAAATCAGCCCTTAAAATCTCTTGTAAATATACAACACAAAGATCATGTACAAGTCCCAAGGTTATACAAAATATATATGCCTATATGCAAATGTGATCTTCCTTAAGGCTTTCAAAATCTCCATCATCAATGGCCAGCTTCAAGCATCATCACGAACAACCAGTACGATAGAAACAACTATCGCTAAGCATATAGCTTAGTGGTGTACAAACTATAGGTTTGGAGCCCTTAAATTCACCATGTTATCATTCTCAAGTCAAGGGCAGCACGATCAAAACAAAATCAGTAAATCAAGTAAACAATATACAAAGAGTATCAAATTCAATATATAAAGGTCCAAATGCCAAGAATCCTCATAGCACAACTTTTCAAGAGATTCAATAACAAGGCTCACCCAATATATACATCATGTCGTCACACCAAGCACGAGCAGGTATCAAGAAGGGTCAAAACTCAATTATCAAGAGAACCAAGAACCATATTAAAAAATGTCTTCCTAGTTCGTACTTAAAATGGACAACTTCCATTCTTAAGACGAACTAAAAATCCAGAGTCAAGATGGCAAATGATCCGAACTAAGAGGCATACCAAGAGTGACAAAGTCACAACCACAAGAAGGACAAGGTCCCAAAAAGAGTGCTAAGTGATCAAACAATCCATACAAGTAGGCGAGTTACATAAGCGTCTTTAATGTATTAAAGAATACTAATACGACAATGCAAAGTGAAAAGAGGTAACCAAGGTACCAAGATAACTTTCAGATATACCAGCAGGTAAAAAGAGTACAAGTATAAGTTTATACACAAACCTCAGTTCTTTAGCACAAAGACAGTCCAACAAAACTCCATGAGTCAAACCGTAAACCTAGCAGCCTATCAAAGTCTTTAACTTGTACACGAGGATATACAACCTTAAAAAAATGAATTCAATAACTTATTTATTTTCTAGCCGCTCAATAATGATGACGTTAAATAGGGTTATCATCACAAGTAAGCCTAGCCTGTACAAATACGACTATACTCCCAAACAGTAAATTCTGGCCATCCTAGTGCATCATGTCGCAACTAAGATTTGAAATGGCAAATGGAAAAACTGGACTGTATACTCTTCATGAAAGATGTAGGTACCTCTCTTAAGGTTGCAAACAACAAAGAATTGCCGCAAAATGTATTTTGGATAAAATGATATATTCAAAACACTAACAGTTGTCCATACAGGATTTCAAACTTCAGAATCTGGACAGAACTTGTCATATGATGCGTCCCATATTTCGAATCCATAATAACTAAATTAGAGTTTAGCATAAACATAAGAGTTGTACATATACGAATTATCTTTCTAAATAATATTTATTCACAGTAAACAAAGTTCTATAGAACGAGATATTCTTAATCTACTAAACGCTACCTAGCTCAAAAACAGGTTTTACCACTTACCAAAGAGAAGAGTGTAACTCAATTTCCAGCCAAAAGGACTAATATTTTCTCTTCTGATCTTGAAGAACAACATGTTAGATAATGTTCTAAGGGACTTATACTTCTGGTGAGACTAATTTCCTAAGAGGAGGTGTCAAAATATAGTAACACAAGAGGTGCTTATCATATACACAACTGTCCATAAAAGTTGGCTGCCCAAATACTTGTGTGCTGCCCAAATGCATACATATACACCTATATATATCATTCACCTCCTTTTAAATCTATACATATTTCTAATTAAACATTACACAAATACCCCTATACAATACATTAAATTACGATGACAATTATTTTAAGCAAGGTTGCAAATATAACATTATTTCAAGTTCCCAAAATGAGAATTAAACAAATTGTAATAATTAAGCAGTGATTTATCGACATGCGACTCTTGTTAGCATTTTCGAGGTGTTACATAACCATTTCTGAAAGTGAGGGTGAGCACAAGGAGCATCAGGCTGTAACTTTTGAGCGTGAGGATGAGATACTAGTAGCCCAGAGAGCGGAGTTGCGTTCAAAGAGGCTGAATGATCCGTCTAGGATCAAGACCCCTCAGGCTACTACTTCTCCTCCCGCTTCAGAACAGACCGTGGTATTAGCACCACCGGTACAGGGTCCTCTCGCATGGTCTATGAACAAACTGAAGACTGAGGGGCTGAGGACCATCATAGAGGAGAAGTGGCTTTCTACTGATGGGGTGAAAGACAGGTACCCCAACATCTGGCGCACCATAAAGACCCGCAAATTTGAGATCTTCACAAAATCCTGGTGTTCCTATATTCCAAATTGGGTCTGGGAATTCTACATCGCTTATAGAGCCCTGGTGCCACAATGGAAAAAGTTGGCTACTAAATTCAAGCCATTTGACTATGTGGTTGTTAGGGGCAAGAAACTGTTCCGCGACAGTAATAACATAAATGCGGTATTGCAGTGCACATACAACATTGCGAACACCCACTAGTATAGGATCAAGATTAAGTCCTTGGAGAACATGAAAAGCTGAATTGCCCCTCTCATATATGATGGTACTCCAAGGTGGTTGGAGGCAGGGGCTCCGATAGAAAAGAAGAACCTAAATGTAGGTGTGAGGTACTGGTTAGGCTTTATCAGCAACACTTTCATGCCATCCCTAAATGAGTCTACCCTACGCCACACAAAGGTGGCTTATCTTGGCTCGATCATTGCACGAAAGCGCATGAATCTGGGTATGATCGTTGAGTAGGAGATGGCCATGAGGGCCAAACAACGACAAACTTCTCTCCCCTTTCTGGTGTTGATGACTGAGTTGTGCAGAAGGGCTCGGGTTCCTAGAGATGAGAAGAAGGATGTGGAAGTGATTACTACATATTCTACTGACATTCGGAGGATTGAGGAGGAGTATTTGAAGGATAAGGCATAGAAGAAGAAAGCAGCCCCAGTTGATACATCCCCGGTTGTTGACCTTCAGACATTACCTGTAGAAGCACCTTTGCCTACTCCAACCCCTAGGTCTTCAGGTACATCTAGTGATGTTCCTTCTATTACTCCCATTTTCTCTAGTGCTCCATTGCCTCCTAGATCTGTAACTGCTGCTGCCTCCCTACCCCAACTAACTCAGGTTGGATTACTACGGATGGGGCAGCTAGCCCATTCTGCTGATCGCCGTTTTGCCAGACTTGAGGCCTCTATTACGGGCATGAAATAGCCCTCGCTGATGCTGTGACACCCTTGAGTGCTACCTTTGATGCCCCTGCGGATAGGTTAGTGTTGTACGAGCGTGGCCAAGGGGCCACCGAGGAGGTGATAGCTCTAAAGGCCGCTATTTCTGCACTGAGGAGAGATGTGGACCACCGTCATGTATATATTTTCAAGACGATGGAGATCCCTGATGTGCCAGTTGAGCCAAATATGCATCTGGCTACCACTGGAGATGATGTTCAAGCCAAAGAGGTAGTTGATCCCGAATCTGAGGCTGAGACGGATGAAGAGATGCTTGAGGTTGCTGAGGAGGCTTCTTATGAGGACCTTACGGAGATCGATGAGGCCATGGTAGATGCAGCTGTGCAGACATCCTTGGCAGACACACCTTTGGCAACCCCTAGTGGATCTACTACTATTGAGGTGACTCCAGTCATTGATGCCCAAGATTAGAGTGATGCACTGGGCATTGATGCCCTGACATATGGAGCGACTGTGTAGACATGATTTTTCTTTAGCTCCCTCTCTATCCCATTTTTATTGAATTTTTGATATTTTCTTGCATTTGAGGACCAATTGCTTTTGTTTTGTGGTGGGGTGAGGCCCACCTTTTGTGATTATTGTTTTGTTCATATATTGAGTTTTGTGCTATAAAATTGTGTTTTGTGTATGTTTGAGTTTGTGTCTCCTTGTTTTACTTGTAGATGATTTTGTGCCACCTCTTGATTGTGTTTGAATGTGGTTGTTCTCTTGCAAATTTAATCATCGGTCTTATTCAATATCGATGACTTGAATAGTGCTCAAAATTGAACAAAATTGAATATGCGGCTATGTTGATGCCAAATAAAGTTACATAGGCAATATGTGAACTTTTTGCATCTCGTTGTGACTAGTCGATTATCAAATTGAGTCTCTTGTGATAAACATTGCACACTAGCAAAAGTACAGAGTCTTGTTTGACATTGGTGTCAATGCCTTGTGTGATGAGCTTACCGTAAACCATGTGTGATGACACCTAGAATTTACCCCGTTGGCTCGGTTGACCAAGTGATGTGAATTCTTGAAATGATCTTAAGCAACAATTTTAAAGAGTGAAACAATTTGAAATTATACCTTTTATATGGCCTACCTTGTGAGTGTGTGAACTTCACTTGGACACCTTTTGAGCCTTTGCCTTTCCTTGGATGTAAACTGATGAAATTGTGACCTTTCTTTATCCATTCATCCTTAATCCTCATGAGATGTGGTTTGTGTGAATAGCCAACTTAGGCAAAAAACCTAAGTTGGGGGTGTGGTGAAAAGAGAAGGTAAATAAAAAAAGTGCAAAGAAGTCCCCTCTACCCATGGTTATGAGAAAGATGGAACCCCTCCATATAAAAAAAAGAAAAGAAAAGAAGAATGAAAAAGAAAAAGAATGAAAAAGTTTGAAATAAAGTTGTGAAAGTGTAAAGGAAATGGGGTGTCCGGTATTCCATGGAAAGTGAATAATGGGGTGACTTATGAGCATAAATGAGAATGATGAGGAAAAGGAAAGGAAGTGTTGTTCATACCACATTTCATGAGGATAGAAGCCATTGAGCATAAATGACCATACCTTTATACTCAGCCCCATTACATGCCTTGGAAAGACCTTTTTTTTATTTATCTTGAGTGAGCTGAAACAAGTGTTGATAGGAAAATAAGGGCAAACCTATGGTTGAAATCATGCATTGTGTTCATCTTTGTGAGTGTGAGTGTTATATCTGATTCTGAAGATTTAAATTGTTGAACCATTGTGTGTGAATATGGACTCATTCTTTGTGTGAGGGCATTTGAGTTCCTTTTTTGAGATTGAACTTGCATTTGAAGCAAGTATTGTGAACTTGAGAATCTTTGGTAATGGTGAGTCACAACTTCAAACATTGAGTGCACAATTGATCCTTGCATGAGTAAGTTGATTCTTTTTGTGTGCATTCATGATTGAGTCTTGTGTAGCACTATTTGAGGCATCCTTTTTGAACTGCTGAACTTGAGGACAAGCAAAACTTTAAGTTGGGGGTGTTGATGAGTCCACGATTTGGACTCATTTACGAATTTATTTGGATAGATTTAATGTCCTCAAATGCTTATTTTGTGCCAATAAATAATGTAAAATCCTTGATTTCTAGGTACTTAGATTGAGGAACAAAGCATGGAAACTAATTTGCGAAAATGGAAAAAAACAAGCTGCAAGAAGGAAGAAATGTAGGCCTGGTGATCACTAAATTCCTTTGGCGAGTCGCCTAATGGCCTCTTGACTGCCTAAAGTTCCAGTGTGCCAAGTATGAAGGAGAAAATCAATTTGGTGAGAGAAAGGAGTAATCGGTGTGTGGTTTTGTGATGTAGTGTTGGATCGCCCAAAGTTACAGAACTTGAGGATGTTGAAGGCCAAAGCAAAAAGCCGATGGAATTGACCAAAGGGAGGATCGCCGAGTCCGACTTACTACGCCGAATGGCCCTTCGCAACATATTTTTGGCGACTATAAACATTAATCTTAGAGAGCTTTTTATCATAATTTTTATCATATGTTTGGAATTAGTTTGAACTCAGGGTATTGAGACTAGGTTTTACTTAGCTTTGAAGAAACCAAGTTTTCTATTCTTGAGAAATTGGAAGTGGGTCTTTGAGATTCTTCAATTTGGACCTTTGTGAATTCAAAATTATCTTACCAGTTGATGGAAACACAATTTGGTAACAATTTTTATCTGTTTATGATGTCTAGCTAAAACCCCAAATTTTGGGGTGTGATTATGTGATTATGGGTTGATTTAGCTGATGGGTATTGCTAATTGTTATTTTAAATGCAATTTAGAAGTGATTTCAATCATTAATTGTGGTAAAAGTTAAAGGATTGTAGTTGCAAATACAGTTCTACCTTCGTGTTTTTGGCTTGCTCGAGAGAGAGGTTTTAAAACTAAGATTATTGATTGATGGTCTGTGGGTATTGGGTTGTCATGGGTTCTGCTCGAGCGAATTAATCCTAAACCCTTTTCCACACATTCAACTCGAGAGAGTGAATGGACTAAGGCGTAGGATGTTCTTAATTGCTTGCTTGTCGGTGTTCGATAGAAAACGACTTGATTCCAAGGAAAATTGTTTGAGAGAAAGTTTACCTCCTCTATAGTCTAGCCTATTCCTTAATTTACATCTATTTACTAATAGTTGTAATTATAAATTTGTCTATACTAGCCTATAATCGAATCACATCTTAAGAACCCGTCTCCTTAGTGTTATTGTAGTTGATAAATACAATCAAAACCCCCCTGTTATTTGACATTCGTGTCACCCCCCGATTTGAATTATGTTTTTATCCATTAATGTCTATTCCTATAATTGACTTGAGCATATTCGTGCTTTCATATTGAATCTTAAACACGTACCACTCCCTGTGGGATTTGACCCCAACTCATTTAGTTGGATTATATACTGACTAGCTATCGTTGACACCTATAATTGAATGAAGTGTCCTTGAAACGATAATCACCTTCATAGGTGAGATTTTTAGATAGACCCAATCACTAACCTGAAATTCTAGGTCCCTTCTTCTCACATCGGCATAAGACTTTTGTCTACTTTGAGCCGTTCTCAACCTCTCTCTAATGAGTCGAACCTTCCCAATTGCTTCATAAACCAATTCGGGACAAATTAGAGCAATCTCACCTACTTCAATCCATCCAACCGGAGACCTACATCTCTTACCATACAAGGCTTCAAAGTGAGCCATACCGATACATGAGTGTAGCTATTATTGTAGGGAAACTCTATTAATGGCAAGTGGTCATCCCAATTTCCCTTGAAATCTATTACACATGCCCTCAACATATCTTCTAATACTTGGATGGTACACTCCTCTTGCCATCGGTTTGGGGATGAAAAGTCGTGCTAAGCTTAACATTAGTACCAAGCCCTTTTTGGAATGACTTCCAAAAGTAAGAAGTGAATTGAGTACCCCAATTAGAAATAATAGATAGTGCAACTCCATATAACTTCACCATTTTCCTTAAATACAACTTATCATAGTCTTCCGCTGAAAAAGAAACCTTGACGAGAATAAAGTGGGCTGATTTTGTCATGCGATCTACAATGACCGAAATAGAATAATGTTGTCTCCGGGTGCGGGGCTAACTGACAATAAAGTCCATCTTTACATGTTCCCACTTCCATGTGGGGATACCTATATCTTCGGTTAAGCCTCCCGGCCTTTGATGCTCAACCTTAACTTGTTGACAATTAGGACATTTGGCCATAAATTTCTCAATATCTTTCTTCATCCCATTCCACCAATAGACTTCATGTAGATCACGGTACATCTTGGTGGCTCCCGGGTGAATAGAATATAGAGAACTATGGGCTTCCTCTAAAATTTGTTCTCTCAAACCATCAATATTCGGAACACATAACCAACCTTGGTACCTAATAACCCCATCTCCCCCTTGGGAGAAAGCCTCAACAGACTTCTTAAGTACCGACTCTTTCAACTCAACTAATATAGGATCAATACCTTGCTTAGACTTCACATCCGTCACAAAGGACGATTCGGAACAATTATGGACCATGACACTACCTTAGTGAAATCCACTAGTTAAAAACCTAGTTGGGCCAACCTATGCACATTGCGAACCAATTCTTTCTTTTTGTCCTCTACATAAGCCACACTACCCATGGACAATCTACTAAGAGTATCCGCTACCACATTAGCTTTACTGTGGTGATAAAGGACACTCATATCATAATCCTTCAAGAGTTCTAGTCACCGTCTTTGGCGAAGATTCAAGTCCTTTTGACTAAACACATATTGTAGACTCTTGTGATCCGTGAAAACATCCATATGGACCCCACACACATAATGCCTCTATATTTTTGAGGCAAAGACAACCGCCACTAACTCAAGGTCATGGGTAGAATAATTCTTCTCATGGCTTTTAAGTTGCCTTGAAGCATAGGAAATCACCTTACCATTTTTCACGAGGACACATCCCAACCCCACTCTAGAGGCATCACAATAAACCACAAATCCATCTATACCTTTTGGTAAGGTCAACACCGGAGCGGAAGTATGTCTATCTTTCAACTCTTGGAAACTTGTCTCACAATCTTCCGACCTCCCAAGCTTAGCCTTTTTTTGAGTCAAAGGCGTCAACGAAGAAGCAATGGAAGAAAATTCCTCAACAAACCTTCTATAGTGATCGACAAAACCCAAAAAGCTTCTAATGTCGGAATGAGTTAAAGGTCTAGGACAATTCTTGACCGCACCCGTCTTCTTAGGATCTACCTCAATACCCTTGCTTGACACAATATGACCAAGGAAAGCTACCGACCTTAACCAAAATTCACATATGCTAAAATTTGCAAAAAGTTGTTGTCCTTAAGAACTTGCAACACAATTCTGAAATGGTCAACATGTTCATTTTCACTTCTTGAATAGATCAAAATATCATCGATAAACACAATCACAAACATATCAAGGTATTGTCTAAACACCCTATTCATCAAATCCATAAATACCGCTAGAGCATTAGTCAACCCTAATGACATAACCAAAAGCTCATAATGACCATACCAAGTTTGAAAAGCCGTCTTGGGAATATTATCCCCTCACCCTCAATTGGTGATAACTCGAACGAAGATCAATCTTAGAGAAATAACTAGCCCCTTGAAGTTTGTCAAACAAGTCATCTATCCTTGGAAGTGGGTATTTATTCTTGATGGTTACTTTATTCAATTGATGATAATTAATGCACATTCTAAGAGACTCATCTTTCTTTCTAACAAACAACACCGGAACACCCCATTGAGAGATACTTATTCGGATGAAGCCCTTATCTAACAAATCCTTTAGTTGCTCTTTTAACTCTTTTAACTCCGCCAGAGCATTTCTATAAGGAGGTATAAATATAGGTTGCGTATCCGGAAGAAGGTCAATACCAAAATCTATTTCCCGCTCAGGAGTAATACCATGCTAATCATTGGGGAAAACTTCCAGGAACCTATTAACCACGAGAATCGACTCAAGAGAAGGGGTTTCAGAATCTGCATCCCTCACCCTAACAACATGGTAAAATCAAACTTTCAAGATCATTTTTATAGCTTTAAAGTAGGACACACATTGAACTCTAGGCATAGAATATCCCCCCATCCACTCTAAGATAGGCTCATTTGCAAATTGGAATCTAACTACCCGAGTTCAACAATCGATAGAGACATAACATGCATGCAACCAATCCATACCAGGAATCACATCAAAGTCTAACATATCAAGCTCTACCAAGTAAACAAGAGTAAATCTATGGGACAAGGAAACGAGACATCTTCTATAAACCCTCTTAGCCACCACAGAATCACTAACCGACGTAGAGACCGAAAAGGTTCTAATAACACTTTAGGAAGAATATCAAAATTCATAACGACATCAGGTGTCACAAAGGAAAAAGTAGCACCGGGATATAACAAAGTATATACATATATAAGAAAGACTTTTAATGTACCAGTCACCTCGGGATTGAAGAGCATAAAAGAGGTTTTGCTTCGGGGCATTAGAGTTTGAACCTCTAGGAGGAGCTTGATTACCCTCTCTTCCTTGAACCTTGAGCATCAGACAATCTCTCATCGTGTGACCACTCTTTCAACAATCAAAGACCCATACGTGCGAACTAGGGACTTACCATCATGATTTCTTCCACACTTTACAAAAATAGGCCTAGTAACATAAGAGTCACTACTATTGCCTCCTTGAGGTTCAGGGTTAGACACCCTATCCATGTTGACTCTTGGGGAGAACTAGAGGAACCTTGGTTGGAAAAACTTTTTCTAAACCTTGGTCGACCTTGTCTACAGACCTAGCACGGGAGAGGTTCCCATCACCGATTCTAGCTTTTTTCATTTCCTATTCTTTTCCTTGAGTTTCGATTCCTCCATTGTTGAGCGTACACCATAAGCCTTGAGATATCCATGTCATAGAGGAGCATTTCCGTACGACACTCTTTTTCAACCAAGTCTAACACACCCAGCATAAACCTGTTCATTTTAGCCCTTGAGTCGCCACCATAGTTGAAGCATATTTGGAGAGTTGTGTGAATTTTAGAGCATACTACTTAACACTCATATTTCCTTGACTAAGGTTGATGAACTCATGCACCTTTCCCTCCCTTAACTCTAGGGGGAAAAACCTATCAAGAAATGACGATTTAAATAATTTCCATTCTACCGGGCCCGCTCTTACAGGTCTCTCTCCCTTCCACTGACCATACCACACTTGAGCCACATCTATTAGTTTGTTGGTGTACTTTATAAACCTCGTCGATAAACCTTTGAGGATCCTCTTCCACTTTGGAGCCATGAAATTCTGAAGGGTTCATTCGTGCAAAATCTCTTACTCTTTAAGCCATCGAATTCAGATTAGGATTCATCGGAAAATCAACTTCTTTATTGGCTTAAGCCGTCACGGTTGAGCTAACATTTGGATAGTAGACCTAAACTCCTCATGGGTCACATTCTCAACCAAAGGATCAACCGGAGCTTTATGAGCTTGAGGATGAGCTCCTTGTTCCACATTGTCACCCTCCATCCTTCTAGCATTAGCAGTTCTAGTATTCATTTCCTGAAGAACATAGGGCAAGGATTAGGAGATAGATCTTATAGAGTTAAACACTATGGCACGACATAAGAGTAATGAAAGAAGTGGAGTTTTCTAATCATCTTGTAGCCTCTCATTCATAAATGTGGCGCGTTTCACACTTATGAATGAGACTCTACTAGATGTGGCTTATGAGACATTATCCTAAAATCATTCTAAACCTGGTACTCTAATTACCAAGTTTGTCACGACCCATAGATACCCCCCTAGATGTAACAAGGCACATAGAACCTTGAAAGGCTCTATTTAAGCGACTTAGCATATCATAACATAAGAATAGAACAATAAAGAGTAAAATACATTTCAAGTCTAAAATATTCATAAACAAAATCGGAAGTCTAGACCTTTCTCAACATAGCCATCTATTACAATATTCAAAGTGACAAGAGGGACATAGCCAATACAACATAGTCCAAAAAGGACATTTAAGGAATTGAAATACAATGTGAAAACACCCATCCTCGAATCATGAGGATTCACCAACAAGATAGGATAATAAGAAAATCCAAGCTATAGCCACAACGATGATCACCTAGAGAACCGGACCCTACACATGAGGGAAAATATAGAAAAAATAGGCGTTAGTACAAAAATGAACTAATTATGATAGCCATGCATAAAAACATTGAAAACATGCTAAAAGGGACATTTCATTTTAATACATGTAATTTACTAAATTAAAACATCATTATGAATATAGTGGAAGAGCATAAGTCATTAACATATTCAATACATTGATCATCATATCATAAGAGAAACACTTCATAAATACCCTCAAAGCATACTTGTGCAATGCATGAATAAGACCCTATAAATCTCACCCACGCTAAGTAAAGCTTCTTGAGTAACCATAGTTCATAATTCATATTCTTGTTCTTGTTGTTGTGAGGAATAAGCCTTAATCGACATAGACCATGTGAGCTTAACATGGAATCCAGTGTTACCCACACCGAAAAGGGTTGTCCTACTTGCCTAAGGTAGAACCATATTCTTAGCTTAGGTGGATCCACTAGCTAAATACCTATGGGGGCACATTGTTTATGTGATAAGGAGATTGCTACTAGAAACCTGGACTCAACTAACGTAGAAGGTCTCCATCTCATGAGACATACTTTGGGAACCCAGACTCAACTAGTGTAGAAGGTCTCCTTGGGAAGCCGGACTCAACTCGTGTAAAAGCTTCCATCTCATATACAATATCCACTCGGTGCTAAGCATTAATTCCCACGGATTACAATTAAGTCTTGACTTAGGTTTATATTCAATAAATAATATCTTGACACTCAGTCCAACATAATTCATAGGATAGCTCTTTTAGATCATTTGTGAGAATAACCTTTCACCGTCGATGTCTAACCTTTCACCGTCGATGTCTACATATAGATTCAATAGGTGAGAAAGCCTTTCAACCTTAGAATCGTCATATTGTGAGAAAACCTTTCACACCACATCATATTCATGCATCGATGTGTATATGAGAATTAACCCTTCGATAACACAACAACTAGATCATAATCATAGACACTTCACTCTCAAAGTGTTCTTAAAGCATATACAAAGATTTCATAACATGCATAATATCATAATTTGCACTTTCAAGGATCAAAACTCATATTGAATCAACACATCTAGAATTCACAACATTAGACATGGTTATCAACATAATTCAAGTAACCCAATCCTTACATGCATAATCTAACAACATTCTTCTTTCATCAACAACCCCAAATCACAAGATCATAATTGGGAAACAGGAGGATTTCATGGGTTCTTAGGGATTTCTACATAAAAATCATAATAAATCATCAATTCAATTATACTATAAAGTAATTCAAGCATTAGAATCATTTTTTAAAGGAACCCATGACTTTTGAATCAAATCCTAGCTTTTGGGGGATTTCTATCATTGAAATTGGGATTTTTAAGGGGCTACATGTATGAAAGCTATCCATGGATGAAGAGATACCATACATTATCAATGAAACCCAATGAATTTGAGTAGAAAACCTTGCTCCTTGAACCCTAGCTTCAACTTCCTTTTTCTTCTTCCTTGAAGTTCTAGAGAGAGAATATTTGAGAGAATGTATTTTGTGAATTGAGTTGGGTGAGTTTTGACTTAAAATGACTTATATATGTGTATAAAACAAAGTCAAAACGAGTTCACTTTAATAAGACTTAATCCAGAATTACCCAAAACACCCCTCACTTTAAGTGAGGTGCCACGAGGGGATCCACGAGCAATGGTCCCCTCCATGAACTTGAGGCAGTGGCTAGGAAACTTGTGCCTTTAGCCCACAAGCCCAAGGAAACTTCATGAGCAGCTCCACGAGCCGTGGTGCTTGCCACAATTCGTTTTCCCTCTCATGGGCCTTAAGGCAGTGGCTTGCCACTTCATTTCAACCCTCACACACCCAACTATCCTCCACGAGACTTCCCACGAGCCTTGATCTTCACCACAAGCCGTGAATTGGCTTATGAAGAGGAGTTTGTTTTGGGTAGATTTTGGGGAGCTCACTACCTAGTCCACCACGGACCACACCATGTGTCGTGATCCCTACATTGAGTCCTGGTGGTGGTTGTGGTCACTAGGGCATTGTCTAGAGGAGAGTGGACTGCCTTAGTACTTTCCCTTAGCCCTTGCGACTCTAACCCTCACGTTTTAGATCTAGTTTAGCCTACTAGTTTTTGGGGTATTACAGATTCCCACCCGGACAGAGCTACATAAAGTGTTTTTGGGGAAATGTTTTCCGTTGTCAAGGAAGTTGAAGCTCAAGGATAAACTCAACACTTTCGTCGCCTTAGCTGGACAATCAGTCAGTGACTCTTGGAATAGATTTACAAGGTTCATGAGAAGTGTGCCTAACCACCACATCGATGATGAATTTCTCAAAGATTACTTTTGCCGAGGGCTAGATTACAATGGGAAAGATGTGCTAGATACTATTGCGAGAAGATCAAATGGATCAAACACATTTCAAGAGATTGCAGAGAAACATGAAAAAATCTCCAAGAATAATAATGCATTGACAACTAAAACATTGACTTTTGGAAGGAGTACTTTTTCAACAAGCTATACATAACAAGTCTAATGATGACATTAGTGAGTAGATGACACAATTGGGGATTGACGTTGGCTTGGTTTCAAAACATGTGATTTGAAATTTTGAGAAAATGAATGTACTGAACTATTAGACTAGAGCACCACCGGCTGATGAGTATATTTATGAGGAGGGTACAAATCTTGTGAATGATCAGATGGGGGATTTCTGGACCAATGCCCAAGCATCCAATCAGGATAGTTGGTGCCAAGGTCAAGGAAATTAAGGTTGAAAGTACAACAACTACAATCATGAAGGGAAATATGTTCATGATGGAAACTATAATCCTGATAATAACTACAAAATGAATGGTATACCAATAGGAATGATAAGAGAGGAACCTATGTTCCACCAGGGAACCAGATGGAGAATCGAGTATGAGTTGCACTGAAGATATGATGAACATGATGTTGAAAAGGTTGATTCAAAATGACAATGTAAATGAAATGCATACTAATTCATAAGGTATTGGTCAGAAAGTTGAGTGACACGCAATATCAATTCGACAGATCGAGCAACAACTAAACCACTAGCCCACAATCCTATCAAAATCTAAAGAATGAGGGGCATTATATGGTAGTTACTACAAGGGGTGGAAATTACTCTATTGAACCTTCAATGCCGCCTGGAGTGAAAAGTGCCAAAGAGAAGGAAGAGGATGAAGTTGAGGTAGTAGAGGAGCCAAAAGATCAAGATGTGAAGGAGGCTGAGGTGATGCAAAAGATCATCCCTATGCCGAGACCTCTACCTCCCTTCTTACAAAAGGTTGGTCAAAATGATGGATGACGGAAAGTATAGAAGGTTCATATCTATGATGAATAAGATATGAATAAATGTTTCTTTGATTGAGGCACTTTTACAAATACCTGGTTACCCAAAGTTCATGAATGATCTGGTGACTAAAAAGAGGGATGTCAGTTTTGAAGGTGATGACAAGTTGCAGCATTGTAGCGTTATTGCTACTAAATCTGTAGTGCAGAAGAAGGAAGATCTTGGAGCTTTTACCATTCCATGTACTATTGGTATGCTGCATTTCGCTAAGGCCCTATGTGACTTGATGCCACTATCTGTGTACAAGAATTTGGGCTTAAGATCCCCTTAACTGACTGCAATTTGGCTACTTATGGCTGGTCAAATCGTGAAGAAACTGATTGGGGTTCTTCAAAATGTCTTGTGAAAGTTGAGGCATTCATCTTTCCGGTGGACTTTGTGATACTAGACTGTGAGGTTGACTTTGAAGTACCCATTATTTTAGGGAGACCATTCCTTGATACTAGGCGTGCTTTGGTCGATATGAAAAGAGGGCAGATGAAGTTCTGATTGAACAATGAATTGAAGAGGTGACCATTAATATCTGCAAATCGATGATGCATCAACGTGATCTTAAGTCTGTGTCTATAGTGACCTATACTATTGAGGAAGAGCCAGATGTGTCTATTTAGGAGATATTAGGTGTTGACGCATGATTAACATTTCAAGGACAGTTCATCCAATTCTAAGTGTCAATGATCGCTAGTAAGTATAAAACCCAACTAAATTAGTTAGGGTCAAATCCCATAAGGGGTGGTACGTGTTTCAGATACAATTGGGAAGTATGAACATGTTCAAATCAGTAATAGGAATAAAAGTTATCGAATAAAGACATTATTCAAGTTAAGAGGTGACATGAATGTCCAATGGGGGGGTTGATTTTAATTATCAACTACAAACAGTCACAAACAATAAAACTGCCACGACCCGAGAGCACCCCCTAGTCGTAACCGGCGTACTCGACCTCGAAGAGGTCTTGTACAGGCCTCATGGATCATTCATTGCATACAATACTTGAAAATAGAGGAAAATTAAAAACTTTCTTCACACACGAAGATACTTTCATTAAATAGCAAGCGAAAGACTTCTAGACTTTATAAAATATGTTTCAAAGCCATCTAATACTTTTAGAGTACAACATAGGGACTAGCCCATACAAAACTTAAATAATGACAAAAAAGACATAAAGGGAACATCTTGGGTTTTGTCCTCGAATCTATGAGGACTTACCAAGTCTTCATCTTCAAAGCACTTTAGAAACCTATCCATCAACCATAGAACACCAAATCTCCAATCCCTACACTTTAATCAAAAGGGGAAGAAATGGGGTTAGCATAATTAAGCACTAAGTATGGAAGCCATGAAAAAACATGCAAAAAGGGACATATATTGGAGAAACATGCTTTTATGCCATTTGGTAAAACTTCATGAATTACAAGTATAAGAGACAATACTCAACCATAACCACATACAAGTCATCAATCACATTAGCACATACTCTACATATGCACTATGCTTTTACCTTTAACCATCCACCTCAAGTAACCTTTAGACAACACCTTGTGCAATGCATGGATAGCATCCCATACCACCATCCATACTAAGGCATCACCCTAAGATCACCAAAAGTGAAATAACCACTTATCATGCTTCACATTACAAACAATCATGCTCAACTCATACCAACATGCAACACCTGAACATATTTGTCAAATAAGTTATTTCATGATCTTAGGACCTCTATCTAGAGTTACCCTAAGACACACCTAAGTAAGACATGTAGTGGCCGCCCATAAAACCTCTTCATACACACCTAAGTCTTCCTCAAGGTTACCAAAGATAAGGACCTTTCTATTTCAACATAACTTCAATAAGTCAAGTATATCATGCTTCTTCACGTTCTGAGCAATTAGGGGACAACATTCTTCATGGAGACATTAAGGACATATTCATGCATTTAGAAGACTTTCACATAGTAGTCATTAAGACTTAGGGAACTCACTTTAGCACCTTCTAAGCTTACTCATGCCATGTGTAAATAGCATCCCATACTACTACCTACACGTTGTAGAACCTATCAAGTAACTAGAGTGCACATTCCACATGATGGGAATAGGCATTAACCGACATAGACCATGCAAGATAGACATGGAATCCGGTGTCTTCCCCATACCGTGAGAGGTGTTCTACTTGCCAAGGGTAGAACTAGGACACATCCCATGTAGGCACATGGTTTAGGGGATATCCAAAGACGTTCATTGTACTCTCACCTGATTCTCGGGAAGAGCTACAATCTTAACCATATCCACTCGGTGCTTTGCCTTAGTTCCCTTAGAGTAATTTCATTCACATGTATGTACTAGAGAGGGCACCATCATTAGGTACATCGAACCATAGTACTTCTACCAAGAAGGGAACCATCATAAGGTCTCACCGATCAAGGTTCATTAAGGATAGCTTCTTGACTTTCTTAGAGAGGGTTTTCTACCGGTCCGGCCCACCAACTATAAGTCTATCATTTTACACAAGAAGGAGGTCATCACCATAAGGTCCCCCTCTTCAAGGTTTCACATTCACTTTGGGGTCTAGACTCATCATGAAAGGGCACCATGCTTAGGTATAGCTGATTCAAGTCATAGCCTAGAATGCCTCTTTAGTCTTTCATAGAAAGGGCACCATGCTTAGGTCTAGCCGATTCAAGACACTCATTCATTCATTAGTCAAGAAAAGGTGTTAGCCTACCAAGTCAAGAGATCACATTAAACATATCTTTCAGGTAACAAGAAAAGGCACCTAAGTCTACCAAATCAAGATACACATCACCATATAGAGACTCTTCATAGTCTATCATTATCACATATGAACATTAAGAGAGAACATACTTCCAATCACAATACAATAACACTTTATACAAGATCTCCTTGAGACCACATGAACACCTTTACATTCATAACATGATTACCTTTACTTCATTAGATTCTCATTCAAAACCTTCACATCACATTCACATCTATAATACCATAACAACACTTCAATTCCTCATATAATGCCTCCAGGGCCTTGATCACAATACATACAATGAGTAAACACCTCCACCATAAGTGGATCAAACCATACAAGAACAATTCAATATAGCATGAGATTAGGTCAACTTACCATTCTCCAAAGCCATAATCACCATTACTCAATTCTCCATCAATTAACCATAGATAAGCATAGATAATAATAGAAATCAACTATACAACTCAATCTAGTCATAATTTCATCAACATTCATTCATAAGCATAAGACTCACTTCATAGGCCAAATTTAGGAATTTTGTGAAATCATAGGTTCATGGAGTTTTTCATCTTAAAACACCAATTAAACATCAATAACATCAGAGTTTATCAATCGAAATCGTTTGATGCAAGAACCCATGAGATTGTGTAAGAAATAGGTTTTTCCATAAACTTTGAAACTGAAATCTATTTTGGAATTGGCTCTAGGGTGATAGCTTGCCCTAGATAAAGAACACCCATACCTTTTTATTAAGATTTCCCAAGAAAATTGGTGAAGAAACCTCCTTGAATCGAAACCCTAGCTCCCACTTCATCTTCATCTTCTTCCTTGAGTTAGAGAGAGTTTTTGGGGAGGAAGAACTCTTGTTTTGATTTGGGGAAATAATGAGTAAAAGACTAGTTTTAGGACTTAAAACTATATATACTAATGATATAAAACAATTATAAACAACCCCACACATTAATTGATCAAAAACAAATTACTCAAAAGCCCCTAACTTGGGCAGCCCCCGTCAGGGACCACACCCACTTGGACGAGTCTTGAGGGGCACCACGGCTCGTGGTGGTGCCCGTAGTCCCTTGACCAGTGCCCTCCACCAACTTCCTAGGCCCTCAAAGTCCTAATGAAAGTCCACAAGACCTTGCACGATCCGTGGTGAGGACCACGAATCTTGTGAAGGTCGTGGTCATGAAGGCAGTAGCTAGGCAAAGGTGCCTTGATTACCATGCCACCAAGTGACCTTCACGACCACTTATATGTACCGTGGTCATGACCACAGGTCGTGAAGTGGTCCATGGTCATTGATGGTTATCGTGACCAACGACACTAATCTACGGTTCGAGTGTCTACGATGGTCGATAGCATAGTAACCCAACTAAAGGTTGGGGTAGTGTCCCAAGGGAGTGGTTTGAGAATTGATAGAAAAATAAAATTTAGCTCTAACTAGTTGTAGCTAAAGACATAATGATTAAAAACATAATAAATTAAAGGGGGCGATACAAAAGTGTCAAATATCGATAAGGGTTTTGTCACAAGTAGTAAAAACAACAAAAACTAACAAGAAAATCAAGTATGGGGAAATGTTCTTGGGGTGTGACCGCAATACAAGTAGAGGTAGATCGTTGGGTACATGCTTTCAGTAGGAAATTTGCAAGATAATAGTGACTAGGCTAAGCTTTAGATGGAAATAAGTTCCCTCTCTGGAAACTTATCCCGTTTCAAATGGGTTCCTCTCGGACACCCATTTGCCGCATGAAGACCAGCCTACACCTTACCCCACTCACTCTCTCGAGCTGAGTGTTAGGATATGGGACTAGGGCTCACCCTCTCGGGCTGAACCTCATGTCGACCCATTCCTTAGGCCATCAGTCTAGTGGTCTTGGTTTCGCGACCTCCCGCTCGGGCAAGCCGAAAACACATGGGTGGTTTTATACTTGCAACTACAAACCCATTAAATTAAACCTAACCTATAAGCAACCAAGACCCAATAACAATATCAACACATATTTGCTGAATCACACCCCAAGAATGGGGTTTTAGCCACACATCAAGAAATAACAAAATACACTTAAAATGATACAAAAATCAAATGGGTATAAGAAATTAAACCTTGATTTAAGCAAAAGAAGAAGAATGGAAAAGACCCACCTCCAACTTGGGGAAGATGAAATCCTTCTCTCTTCAAGTCTCCCATAAAACCGTCTCCAAACTTGAGATAAAATATATAATAAGTAATATTCTATTGTGAAAAGTATAATAATGGTTCGAAACTTATAAAAATTAATAAGAAGTTTAGTATTTATAGCCATCAGAAATTAGTGCTGGCGGATAGTTTGGCAAGGTTAGTCGAGTTCGCCGAATGACTCAGCAACTCACCCTTCTTCTGTCTCATCACCGTTTAGCGCTTGCCTTCAGCATCTTCACATTCTGGACCATTGGGCAGTATAGTACTTCTTCGCGGAACTATTCGGTGAAGCACTGACTGCTCCTTGCATCGCCTTTTTGATCCTCTTCCTTCAGGGCTTCGCATACTGGAACAAAGGGCGGAGTCTGTCCTTTTAGCGAATAAGGTGCTTGGTGATGCTCAGGCTTTAGCTTCTTCGTTCTTTTCAGCCTTTTTGTTCCTTTTTTGCGCCTAAGTGTCCATGCTTCCACTAGAACATCAAATACCTGAAACTTAAGAGTTTTCATTAGATATTGAGACAAAACAAGCATTCGCGAACAATATTTCTATTCAAATAAAGCCCTAAATGAGTCCAATTTGTGGACTCATCAACACCCCCAACTTAAACTTTTGCTTGTCCTCAAGCAAACTTAAGTTCAGTCATTTAAAAAGGGTGTCTCAAATAGTGCTACACAAGACTCAATCATGAGTTCACACAACAAGACTCAATTTACTTGTGCAAGGATCAAGTGTGTACTCAAAGATTGAAGTTGTGACACGCCATTACCAAAG
Organism: Solanum verrucosum; assembly: GCF_900185275.1. Taxonomy (NCBI): domain Eukaryota; kingdom Viridiplantae; phylum Streptophyta; class Magnoliopsida; order Solanales; family Solanaceae; genus Solanum; species Solanum verrucosum. Next base: position 6,159,209 of record NW_026020063.1, on the reverse strand, counting down.
ATTCTCATACTTGCAATACTTGCTACTTTGCAAGTTTAAGCTCAATAAAAAGTATCTAAATGCCCTCACATAAAGTATCTAAATGGTCTTTCTAAGGCTTGTAATGGGGCTGAGTGCAAAGGTATGGTCATTTAGGCTCAGTGACTTTTTCCTCGTGACTTGTGGTATTCTCAAGGCATTCCCTTCTTTTCCTTTAGCAATACTTTTTCTAGTGCTCCTAAGTCACCTTTTTATTCACCTTCATGGATTGCTTGGAAACCCGATTTCCTTTGTACTTTATTCCACATTTATTGAAGGGGTTTCCACTTTTATGCAATACCATGGGTTAAGAGGGACATTTATTGCACGTCTTGACTTATCCTTTTCTTTTTCACCATACCCCCAACTTAGGGTTTTGGCCTAAGTTAGATATTCGCTAAACCACAACTCAAGAGGATTGTAGGTAGTGGGTCAAGTAAGGTCTAGGGTTCATCAAGGTTCTTCCAAAGAAAGGTAAGGCTCAAAGGGTGTTCAAAGGAGTTTCACACCCTCACGGGTAGGCCACAAAAGAGGTATACGTCAAATTTAGCCTACACTGTTTAAAGTTGCCTAAGATCATCTCAAGAGGACACCTTTCTAAATCAATCAGACTAACGGGGCAAATTCTAGGTTTATTCATGCATGGTTCAAAGAAAGCTAATCACACAAGGCATCGACGCTTAAGTCAAACAAGACTACACACTTTTGCTAGTGTGCAATGGTCATTACAAGAGAATCAATTCAATAAATGGCTAATTACAACGAGATGCAAAGAGTTCACATATTGTCTATGCAACTTCATTTGGCCTCATTGTAGCCGTACATTCATGTTCGTTCAATTGGGAGCACTATTCAAGTCATTGGTATTGATCGAAATCGAGACTCAATTTATTGCAAAAGAACAGCCACATTCAACTCATGAGGGGTGGCAAAAATGTGCAAAAAATTCAAATTTTTTCGTAAGGGTCAAAATCATTTGGAATTAAAAGTAAGTGGAGCCATGAGCTCAAACATTTTAACACAATTATAAACAGAACAACCCAAATATATTCACAGAATATGAACATCAAATAGCACATAAAAGGTGGGCCTCACCCCACCACAAATAAAATCATTTGTCCTCAAATGCAAGTAATAAGAATCCAAAATTTTTAAAGATAACAAAGAACAGAGAGGGGGGTAAAGAGGGGATCCTAGCTATGCAGTTGCTCCATCTGTCATGGCATCAGTATCTGGAGTGACCACCAGAACGGCCAGCTCCACTGGATCCCGCAGCAGGAGCCTTTGCTAAAGAAGCTTGCACAACAGCATTTATCATGATTTCTTTAGTCTCAGCTATGTCATCCGCTGTAGTTTCCTCAAATATGTTTATATCAATTTCTGCCTCCGATTCAGGATCAGCTATATACTCCATTCCAACTCCATGTCCTGTGGCAGTTTGAGGAATTTCGGGTACATCTGGAACTTCCATTGTTCCAAAGATCATGGATATATCAGTGGACTTTAGGTAGTCCACATCTTTCTTCAGCTCTACAATGGTGGCCTTTACAACTGTTATTTCCTCTGTGGCTCCTTGATTGTACTCACACACTAACATCATGGCCTCTAAAGCATCAATAATAGTGCTCAGTGGTCTCACAACATAGTCGAGGGAAAACTGAATCATGCTTGGAATGGAGCTTTTTCTGTTGGCAGTTCGACAATTAGCAGTTTGGGCAAGCTATCCCATTGGATCAAGGATGCTTGAGTGATCGGTTCAAAGGGGGTAACATCAGTTGTAGATCTGGGTGGTAGTGAAGCAGTAGAGGGACATGTTGAGTCAAAAGGAGTGGTAATGACATCAGATATACCTGAAGGCCTAGGGGCCGGAGTAGGCAAAGATTCCTCTGCAGGTACAGATCTAGTGGCCACAGCTTCCTTCTGTTTGTTTTTTGCCCGATCCTTAAGATATTCAGATTTGATCTTTCGAATACTGGTGGAGGTGGTGGTAGCCAATTCCATATCTTGCGTTGCATCTCCAGGCACCCGTGCTCTTTTGCATAGTTCAGTCATTAATACGGGGAAAGGTAGAGATGTCTGGCCCTGTTTTGCACGGATATGGATTTCAGAGGAAATGATCTTCCCGAGATTTATCCTAGTTTTCTCCATGATGCATCCAAGACAAGCTGCCTTAGCATGAAGAAGGATTGATTCATTCTGTGATGGCATAACTGTGCTGCTGATGAATCTGAACCAGTATCGTACAACTATGATCAGATTTTTCTTCTCAATTGGAACTCCTTCTGCTAACCATGTCGGAGCATTATCATCTGATACTAGCGGACCTAACCACTTTTTCATGGCATCCAACTTCTGTGTCCTGATCAAGTGCTAGCAGTGGTCATTAATCTTATCGAACATTCCCAAAGATATGTCAATAGTCTCACTGTCACAGGCTACCTTCCTTCCTCTGACAACCACATGATCAACTGCTTTAAAAGATGAGACTAGCCTTTTCCATTGAGGTACTAATGCATTGTATGCGTCATAGAACTGTCTAACCCAGCTTGGTATGTAAGAGCCGCAATGTCTTGTGAATATTTGGAATTTGTGGTATTTCAGGAACTCCATCACTTATGGATACCTATCAATAACCCCATCTATGGAAAGTTGTTTCTCCTCAATGATCGTTCTCAGACCATCTGCCTTTGATCTATTCATTGATCCATGTTTGGGACCTTGTACTGGACCATTGTTCATTCAACGATCCGTAGTTTCCAATCATAGACTCGAGGTATGTTTCCTGAATTTTTGAAGTGTAGAGGGTAACAACGACACCCACCAATTGACAATAGTTCTCACTACGAACAGTCGACGGGGAATGGTAAGTCCAAACAAGTGGATTGCACTGACCCGACCCGCAACCTTATTAAATAAAATCCTTCATTTAAATCTATTCCTCATTTCCCTCTTTCCATTACCGTTACAACTCCTTAATATAGTTACTCCTTCACATTTCCACCCTTTCACATCCATTTCAAACCCCTCCAACTCCCACACTCCATTATATATTCCTCTTCCCCCTATTTCCTCCATATTTCTTCATTTCTCTCATTTTTCCCCAAACCTTTTATCTTCTAAAATAAAACGTCGCGGGTCCAAAGTCTAGAAAGTTTTGGTTGTCAAGGCTAAGAGAACACACTCAAACAAATTTGAATTTCTCTTCAAAGGTACTTCTTCTAAACCAAAATAATTAATTTTCTTTTAGTTGAAATCAAAAGTTGTTACTTGACCTTGGGTATAAATTGTTTATTAAATCTAATAATATTAGTTACAATGTACCCTTGGGATGAAAGTATAGTGAGTGTTGTTGAGTTTTCGTGTAAACATGTGGGTTAATGCCTTCTAGTTGTGTTCTTGACTTAGGGTTTCGAGTTGATTTTTATCTTGTGTTTAATTGCACGACCAAAACCCTAGGAATGACAAAATAACATGAAAATATGTTGAAATACATGTTATAGAAGTGCTTTGGTAGTCGAAATGTTAAAATTTTGAAGTGGGATGAAATTGAGAGGTGAACTAACATAGTAGTGACCGACTACCTCACACTTACAGCTCGTAGGGCAACCTATGAACCGTAGGTTTGGATTCGTCAGTCAAAATCATAAACCAGTAGCCTAAGTTGTGATGATGCTTTGGCTGACGGTCCGTCAATCCACCGACAGACCGTTCTGGTGAATCATTGTTCCAACTTCTAGGACCTAAAAATATGACCTCATTACATACAGTTGGGTCTTGTGGCCTGTGGGTGCTTCCACGGCCCGTAAGAGTTAACCGTAGGTCCCAATAATATAGTTTTTTCAATAAACACAAACCTACCAACGCAAAGGTTTAAATGTTAAAATTTATGTTTTACTTGTTTTTTATTTTTGGATAGTTTGAGTAGGAACAAGTCTTCCTCGGGTATTATGGCACCAAAGAAAACACAAACCTACCAACGCAAAGGGAAGTCCATGTCCATGGCACCCTCCCTTTGGCTTCTTGATAAGTCCAGTGGGTCTTAATTTGATCCCATCACAAACAAAGACTCTCCTATATCACCTTGGACTACGCGACAACAAGCTAGATTACTTGAGATAGTCACATAGTCTAAGGCGAAGCAGTCTCCCAACCATTATGATGCCTCCAAGCTTGAGGAGGGGGAACAGAGTTCAAATGATAAAAATAAGAAGTCCCTACCCAGATCTAGCTCAGATTCAGCTGCCCCCTTGACTTCTAATGCTACTAAGACCAGAGAGGCATATGACCCTTCTTATGCGAGAGTTGAGCCGATACACCTTTCTACTAAGCCAAATAGATGGTGTATGCGAGGGGTGTTATAGTTATTTACAGATGGGTTACCCATGAATGAGTAGCAGAAGCCAACCCAGACCAATAATGAGGAGAGACGGGTGCTCATAGGCAGCCTTCACAGAGTGTCGGTTATTCATGAGCTCTTCAAACGGCTAGATGTGAGTGGATGGCAGAGATTCTGGGGAGGTATATTCCAAATACTGTTAGGGAGTTTTATGGTTCCTATGCAATGACGGTACAAAATGCTCTGCCACCACGGGCTAAGGCACTAGCTCAACCTCCACTATTGACTACTTTGGTGTGGGGTATCCCATCAACTTATTCGATGCCACAGTATGCCATTTTATTTATGACCTTTCATATGCTCTATCGATTAACACAGTTGAGTACGACTACTGGATAGGGATGGTGACAAACAGAGCTGCCATGTGCTATACTGAGTAGAGAGAGACCTTGTTATGCTGGATGGCTGGGCACATTGTTGATAAAAGGGTGAATGTTGAGTGGGTTCGTGACATGACCTTGTCTATAAAAAGGTGACTCTAAATGTTGTTGCTATGTTCTGGTGGTCTATCAGCTGGGCCAGATTCCCCCCACATTTATTGATAATATAGGACTAGGGACCGTGCCGTGTTGCGATGCTAGCTTCATTGATGGCTGGGCATGAGATAGAGTTCTCCCGAATTCTAATAGCCAAGATGCATGAGAGGGCTTTCTAAGAAAAGACCTTTTTACCATCCCCCGTCTCATCTTCTGCCTATGTAAAAAGGATACTATTATTTTTAGGTATGTGATAAGTTGATAGAGGTGACCAAGATTATCAATGTTGGTTTGATATGGGATGATGTACTGCTCTAAGGAGGGTTATCCCATTTTATTTACTGCTTATAGACGAGGCACTTGCTACTGACTAGCCAGATGAGGGCACCATTCCTGCCCCTACTAAGGGGCCTAATGTGACTGCTCCACCTTCCAATTCGCCCGGCATGGGTACGAGCACACCTCACGCTCCTACTCCCACAGGGTTTGCCATACTGCCACTAGCCAGAGTCACAAATTGGAGACTCAAATGGCGAGTCTCTTGCAGCATATTAGTCCATGGATTAGGAAGTCCGTAGAGGAATCAGAGGTACGGAATGAGAACTTTTAAGGTGAATATACAAGCAGTGCACTAGATTATTGATGTTTTTTAGCACCAAATACTGGAAAGGCATCAATCTAGGTCTATAGTTAACATATATATATTCTAGGCAGAGTTTGCCAAACTCTAGGCTAATATTGATGTTTTGGCCACTGTAGATGCTGATGTCCTAGAGCCTGCCCCAAAGGGATATGTTGGATATGTGGTGCTTAATGCATTATTTGGTGAGGATGAGCCTAATATTAACCATGTGGCTGGAAAGGGCAACACACTGCGGACTACGGATACAAAGGAAGAGCGAAGAAGAAGGAGAAGCACCAGTGTGAGGCGGCGAAGAGACAATTGTTGTATGATGAGAAGATGTGGAAGTTTAGAGAGAGGGTGTTGGCTGCCGGTGCATCCTCTTTGAGCAGCACAGCTGATGGTGTTCCCCCAGCTATAATCGAAAGTGTCACTCATGTTGATCCAGCGGGTTTGGGGCAACCAGACCCACCTGCTTCTCAATCGGTCTTCGGCACCTATGCGCCACAGGTTTGTCTCACCCTACGTCTTATGTGTTTTGTACATTATATTTTTTGTAAGGTGGGGTGAACAAATTGTGAGTGTTAGGGTGAAGTTTGAATAACCCATGTCACAATCCTTCCTTGGGGTTTTCTTGCCTCTGTTCTTTATTCCCAAGGAATTGTTTAATTATGTTGAATCAACATGTCTAGGATAGTATAAGTGTAAAAGTAGAATAGAATCAAATCCTGATGGAAAATGAACATAAAAGTTTTTACCCCTCGAGTTTTTGATATATGTTGTATCTGTGTGCTTGATAAGTTGAATGTGTAGGATCTTTGTATGCCATGATAGGAATCGATTAGAAAACATGACTTAAGCTATAACATGAACCAGATACATTGATTATTTGAGAGTGAAACAAGGTGTTATGTGTGTGTGATATTGTTTGTATATTCATATAGTACATGCCAATATAGGACTTGCACCGTTAGTCTTTCTAAGATGATTTAGACTGGGAACTGGAATGATCATAGGACATTGTTTAAAATGAGTCCACTTAAGCCTAAAAATAGCCAACCAAAACAATAAATTATCCCTTTGATCGAAATGTATAAGCCTAATGAATTCAAATTTTTTTCAAGACACCCAATTAACCTTCCCTAATTTTTTTTTGTGAAACTATGTGTTGGCCCTGGTCTCTCCTTGGACATTGTGTACCTCAACTCAGGCTAAAATCCTAAGTTAAGGGTGGCTACTTGAGAGATATGCCTTGATTTTGGCCCTAGTCTTCCCTAGGACATCATGCACCTAAACTCATGCAAAACGCCTAAGTTAAGGATGGCTATTTTAAAGAAAAACAAGAAAGAAAGCGTATGAAAAGCGTCGTGTGTAGAGAAAAATGAGTAAAAATGATGAGAATGGTGTGATTGAACAAAATGCAAAATAATGAAAAGCTTAAATAAAAAGATTAAAAATAAATTAATCAACCAAGAAAATCAATTCAAAGTCACACCCGAGCTTAAATGAATCATAAGGAGAAGAGCAAAAAGTAAGACGATGTCAGAATTGGTTGTAAAAAATGTAAATTAGCCACTGTAATGTCAAGGAAGGGAGAAAAGTCACTTAATATTTGAATATACCGCACTTGACCCTAAGCTTATGTAACAAGCAAAGAAAGTCCTATAGTGATCCTAAGTATACGGTTTGGAAAGTCAAAGCATAGAAAATTAGGGCAAACCTATGGTAATGAGTACAAACTCTATTGAATTAGCTTCTCAGTGCTAGTGTATACTGAGTCCCTAACTAAAATTTCAAATTCTTTGTGAATAAGGGGATTTCTTTCAAGTAAGAGCACAAGTTACATTATTGAAGAGTTGGTATCTTTTGATTGTTGTCTATGTATGTGAATGCGTCTATTGGTATGTCTATGTTATGTATTGATCCGCATGAATTGGCTTGTTGAGTTTAAATAAAAGATTTGCACTGTGTTGAAAATAAATTAGGAGGGTGATTGTTTAGAAATTTTCATGTGATTTCTTGAGTTTTTAGGTTACTTCTGCACAAGTGTCGTTTAATGTTTGTCAGATCGCTTGAGGACAAGCACCAACTTTAAGTTGAGGGCGTTGATGTACCATGAACTTACAATACTTTTGATGCATTAAAATTTAGAGTTTTGTATGCGTCTTAAGAATTGTTTTACTAGATGTGATGGTATTTTTATTTGATTTTGTCGAAAATAGGTTTCGGAGCAGTTGCTGTTAAAAGTGTTACCACAATAGGATTCGGTGACAGACGATTACACTTATGAGCTGTCATTCCTTCGACGAGTTGTAGGTGGAAGGCCTGGGTTGAAATGATGAGAAATTGAGCTAAGTGATGAACGACAGAAGGTGTTTGAAGAGTCGTAGGTACTACTACGAGTCGTACATAAGGAGTGACACGATAGTTCAGAATTAAGAAGCTCCAGTCCATGAACGATAGGTGAATATGATGGGACGTTCTTAGACCTACCAGCCGTAGGCCATGCTCGTGGATGGCACCCATGGGAGATTTAACTAACTACTAGGGACGGAGGCACCTACGAGCCGTCGTCTCTACGACGAGCCGTAGGTTGCCAAACGTAGGTGACACTTCCCAAAACCGAATTTTCTTAGTCTTAATGTTAGACACTTTAAGCATTTTAATTCTTGAAGTTTGGATTATTAAATTTGCATTTGTTCTTCAATTCACGATTACGGATTTCATCTATTGTAATTGTATGTTCATGATTTACCTTACAAACCCTATTATGAATTGTGATCACTCAAGCATGAATAACTAAATCCACAACTAGGGTTGTGAGAACCATGATTAATTAACAACGTAAAAGTAATGACTAAGTAATTCTGAAATAATGTTATTCATGTATTGTTAATCTGCATGAATAACTAAATCCACAACTAGGATTGTGGGAACCATGACTAATTAACAACATAAAAGTAATGACTAAGTAATTCTGAAATAATGTTATGCATGTATTGTTAATCTCTTTGTTTTGAATACTTTTTAACGGTGCCTAACGTTAGAATTCGCCTCATTCCTACTCTACCGACCAAGGAAGTAATGCATGAGAAATAGATTAAGCAACGAAGATTTAGGGTGATAGTCCACTGTCTAATAGTCTAACCCAAATAAGTGAGGGCTAATTTGTGGTCAAGGGTAAGGGATAGTAAAGCACACACCCGTAGACCGACCAAGTTGCGAGGTGAAATTTTCCTACTTGAACGACCAATCACTTAGGAGATACAAAACTTACTGGCTTTGCATGTTAAACACTAGGAAAGAGTTACAATTATTAGGATAACTGAGTTAAGAGTTTGTGGGGAACACATGTGCCCTAGTTTCATCTCATATTGATTTTACAAACTTTGAATCATGCTTAATTATTACTACAAATCAATCAACAATTAATTTATTTATAGATCCCCTTTTACAGAAGTAATCGGACTAAACGTACAATTAACCATAAATTAGCCTAAGTCTAGACCATATTCCAGCTTGGATCGATCCTTACCTTGGTTAGGTTTCTTTTATGGCAACGACTGCTTATAGTTCTTTAGAGAGGTGTAATTTAGGTTTATCAAAAACTCATACCCAAAATGACAAGTAGTGAGTATAAAGGTAGAACTAAACAAAAATAACACTAGCAATAAAAAATAAGTAGAAATAGTAGAAACCCAAAATCTATATACTATAAAAATCCCTCCTAGAACATGGAAGTCGTGAGTACAATGTTGCTTGATATGAACAAAGACAAGTCCTAAAAGTAAACAACAACAGGCCATCTCAAAGAAAAAAGATTAGCTAAACATATACATACAGAAGGAGACAGGTTGATCCAGGAGCGAAGTGCTTACCCTCAACTCTGATCCCCAAAAGATACAAAAGATAGCACAAACAATCACCACTAGTAGATGGTACTAGGACCTGGATCATGAAAAAGATGTAGAGTGTAGAATGAATACCAAAACAAAGGTACTCAGTAGGCATCGAAGGCCGACTAAGCACAAAGGGTAAAAACAGTAGGAAAAGATAGAATCTTGGCACAATTTTTTTTTTCAATCTCTACACCTGTTGGCCAATCCTGAAATCCCTTTGAAATTTTTTCAATCTCTACACATGCTGGTGATTCCATTATTTTTGGACGAGTCGAGCGTACTATTCAAACTTTGTAAAATATGTTGAGAGCTTATAGATTGACTTCAAGAGTAATTTGGATGATAATTTAACTTTGATTGAGTTTTATTATAATATTAGCTATCACAAAAGTATTCAGATAAATCCATTTTAGGCTCTCTATGGTAGGAGGTGTAGGTCTCCTATTGGTTGGTTTAAAGTTGGAGATGTCACTTTAATAGGGCCCAAGTTGGTGCATGAGGCTATGGAGAAGGTTCGACTTATTAGAGAAGGTTGAAATTGGCTCAAAGTCGATTAATGTCCTATGTGGATGTTAGAAATAGAGAGCTTGAATTTGACGTTCATGATTGGGTTTACTTGAAAATCTCACCTATGAAAGGTATGATGAGATTCGTGAAGAAAGGGAAGCTTAGTCCCTGCTTTTTAGTTCCTTATCAGATTTTGAGGCATTTTGATAAGGTAGCCTATGAGTTGGATTTGCCTTTTGATTGCATGCAGTGTTTCATGTTTCGTTTTAGAATAAGTTTATTGGTGATCCTACTTCTATTGTTCCATTAGAGAGTGTGGGTATTAAGGGAAGTATTTCTTAGGAAGGAGTTCCGATTGAAATCTTGGATAATCAAGTCCAAAAGTTGAGAAATAAAGGAGTTGTTTTCGTGATATTTGAATAAAGAAATCAATTAGCTAAGGGTGCTACATGGGAGGCTGAAACCAATATGATGTCCAAGTATCCTCATCTCTTTCCCTCTGTTCCCGTTTTAGCTTGAGGTCTAGCTCCTCATCTTTAATCTTTTGGAATCATGCATTTTGGCTATTCTGATGTTTCCATATACATGAATGTTCATGAAAGCCTTATTTTGAGTTTATGTTTTAGCTTGGGGTCGATTACTCTTTGTTTATGTGCATTTTGGTATGATTTATATTCATGTTGGGTTGTTAGAGCTCTTTTCCTACTCTATGATAGCTTCAACCCCATTAGAGGACAAATAATCCCAAGGGGGAGATATTGTAATACCTCTGAACATGGTAAGTTGAGTTCGAAAGGAAAATCTGAAAATTTTGCTACTGAAGTAATTCTTATGAGCCCACTTATGGACCATAGAAAGACCTACGAGCCATAGGTAGGAAATCGTGACAGTTAAGTGAGAAATTAGAAAATGACAAGTCCTAGAAGAGTTCACCTGGACGGTCTGTAGATGTAAGTTTAACCCATAAGAAGTGGTCGTAACTAGGGTTCTAGACTTGGTTAAATTTTGACTGACCTTTAGTTCTACGGTTGAGACCTACAGCCCATAGAAGGGTCTATGGACTGCAGAAAGTGCTCATGGAAAGTGATAGAATTTTTGGTCTCTAGTAACATGATCTACTGATGACCAGGACGGTCCATAGAGAGTTGTATGGACCGTAGGTCACCTCTGGCACTTTTTAAGTCAAGGTTATTTAGGGTCTCTTCCTACCCTTTCTACACCGAAACTATGTCGTTTTGACCTCATAACTGATTTTTCTCTTCAAATTTACCCATTCCCTCTCATCACTCAAAAAACCCCAATACACCTCTAGATTTCTCTCCAAATTCTCTCCAAGGATCTCAAGGAAAATTATAGGGTTCTTCAAGCTTTCAAGTCTCCTTCTGCAAATTCCAAAGCTAAAATTCATCAAGGTATGTGGGAAGTTCATTAACGGATTTCCTTTTCATCAATTGAGTCCCAAGATTACTCCATTCTCTTCTATGAATTCTTCCCAATTGTCAAGGGTTTTATATGAATTTTAGTAGTTTAAATTGTGTATGATTCAGTTCAATATATTTAATCTTATTACACATGATTTGATAAAAATTAGATGCTTTCAAGGTTTTACCTATGAACCCATCCAATATGTCTGTCTTATGATCATGAATTGACGCTTTGAAATTATGCATGCAAGAGAAATTGTAGTGACTATGATTCTAGGGTTCTTTAAAATAAAGTGTCACATGTTTTTATGAAATTAGGTTGCTGCTGATTGAAGTATTCCTACTATTAAAAATTTCCATAATTTAGCCACTTCCGATTTAAGTTCATTTTTACTAAGAAAATATTATATATAGATGCTTTCGGTTAAGAGTATTTTATACATTGATTATGCCATGAAATCATGGTATTTCAAAGGAGATATTCTTATGATTTATGAGTCTTTGTTAATTCATGGTATTACAAGATTCTTACCTTTTCAAAGACTAAGATATGTGATGAGTGGTAGATTTGCACTCATTGGAGACCGATTTAGCTCAATAATTAGTGTCCTCAATTCCTAAATATGTCATATTCTGATGATATTTCGATGATTTGCATCTATTAGGGCTAATGTACAAGGAAAGGATGAATGTTTGAAATAATGGTCAAAAATGAAAAAAGAAGTGTAAACTATACATTGACGATTGCCAAACAAGAAAGACGAATTACGTAGTGAGCATGACCTCGCCCAAAGTGACTGTTCACAACACTTGTATCTTTCAAGGTAGGTTGACGAACTTCAAAAGAAAAAATGACTCACCAAACAAGAAGAGCAACCTTGTTATTCATCACCAAAAGCGAAAATGGCTAATTGTATACTGAAAATGGCTAATTGCAAGGAAAAAAATTGAAGGCTCGAAAGGTGAACTAAGGTGATACTCAGAGATGCACCAAATGTGAAATGCAGACTAGAACGAGCTCACTGACTGAGGTTCAAAGACCTAAAGCCTAGAGCAAGAGAAGGCGAGCTGAAGCATGAATGATGACTTGCCGAACGAGTTCGATGAGCTCGACAAACATCAACCATAGGGTAGCGTATGAGTTTTGAGTCAAATTTTGGGAACTTATATAGCTCAAAGGAGGGAGAAAGAAGAAAATTATTGGACAATTTTTTGGTCTTTGAGAAGCTTTTGGTGAGATTAAAGTTGGATAGTGAGAGAAACAACTTTACCTTGTGAAGAACTCCCTCTAGTTTTTCTTTTTTTTTGGGGGAGGGGAGGGGGGGTTCAACTTTGCCCTTGAAATTGACAAATCAAAGTTGAATTCAAAGTGGGTTTCCTTGTAATTGCTTGATTTCATGTTACACATGGCTGCTTTCATAGAAGGTATGATTTCTTTGCTTTTTGGTATGGGTGGCTAAAACCCTAAGATCTAGGGATGCAATTATGGGTTTGGTGTAGCTTTAATGTAGTGGGTATTGTATTATGCTTTGTTTTGCTGTTGTTTATACATAAATTTGGGCTAATTAGCATGGGATGAACTTATGGGTTAATGTTGAAAACTTAATTCCTACTTCCGATCTTTGGTCTATAATAAAAATAGATTGATTGGAGTGGGTAATGAGTTCGATACTAGCAATTTAGGTTTGATGTCCGTAACTTGCTCAAAAATAGAGTTTATGGGTCAGATCTAATTGCCCTATTGTTGAATTGAAAGAGAGAATAGGGTAAGATATTGGGTTGTTTAAATTGGCATATTGATGAGACCGAAAGGAGATTCTATGAAAGGATTCTACGAGATCAAATGAAAATTAGAGTCACTGAAGATGACCTAGCCTATTCGTAAATGTCTAGGACTATAGAGCATCACAATTACCCATATGTGACATTTATTTCAAATCCTTGAACCTCTAGATTGCTTGTTACATCTTGAATTTTCCGTAATTTTAGTTTAATTGTGACGATTGATAACAAACTCCTTTTATTAAATTGGTGGAATCATCCACCCATTTATTTTTACTACTACTAATGAACGATTTTACAATCTAAATTTCTTGATAGAAATTTTGACGATATACCATTCTCTAGGGTATTCAACCATGACTCTTAGTTGGGTATTTATATTTACTTTGACCGTTGTCTCTCTTAATTGGTTTTAAAGTGTACATTTGAGCATTATAAAAAATGGTGTTGCTTCCATGGAATGGTGGTTGAGAATTCTATTTGAGAAATTAGTTTGTAAATTTGTTTAGTTGTAGCAGATTATTGTTGTGTGTTGTTGTTGGATTATTTGCAGGTCTAATACAATGAGTGACCATGTTAATGACAATGATAGTCACTATGGTCAAAACAACAACATGGGTGATTTGAATTATATGCATGTGAATATTGTTTAAACAACGGGAGCCATCCAGAAACCTCCCATAGTCGGGAGGGTTGTGTTTCATATAACTGGAACAATGCTATAATTGCTCCAACTAAAAGGAACATTTGGGGGTCTAGCCCATGAGGATCCCCATGAACAACTTAGGAATTTTTTGGAGGTACGTGGACCATTTTTGTTCAAGAACATCTCTCAAGAGTCCGTGATGTCTGAGGTTATTCATGTTCTCTTTAACGAGTGAAGCTACAAGATGATTGACGAAATTGTCAAATGAGTCTATTACTTCGTGGGAGGAGTTGAATAATGATTTCTTGGAGAAATTATTTCAACCCTAAAAGATTGTTAAACTTCGAAACCAAATCCAAAATTTCAAGTGCATTGGAGGTGAATCTCTACATGAGACTTAGTTGCAGTTCAAGAATCTACTTTTGCAATGTCCAACACATGGTGTTCCGGACAATTTACTATTGCAATACTTTAGTTTTAACATTGAGTTTGTCAAGAAAGGTGTGGCTACTTTGTCGCTTAACAACATAACCAAAGTTAACCAAGCATGACATACTAGAGAAGACCAAGTGTCTACTCTACAACTGAGTTTGAGAAAAGAACAAATCGATAAGAACAATGAACGAGATGAAAACATGGGAAAAATGATAACCCAACTTGATTTGTTGTTTATACATGTCTGGGAGGTGGACTTAAATTGGTGAATGCGGTTGGAACTAATAGTGGGCAGTGCCCAGATGATGCCAACTTTGAGGCATTATACAATGAAGAAATGCAATATTTGGGAAACCAAATGGGGGGTTCTCACACCAATTATCAACAACAAGGTGGTAACCAAGGTTGGAACAAGGATAAAGATAATGGTTGGAAAGATTGGCGAGGTGGAAATTGGAGAGATAGGGAGGCTGACCAAGATAGATATGTGCCTCCCATGATCTTCAATGACCAAAAGACCTAGTTGGGACAGAAGGTAACTGAAACGAGGAAATGCTTACAAGGATCTTTAGCAAGGTTGAAGGGTACGACAAAGTGTTGAAGGAATTGAAAAATTACTTCTCCACTTTATCTCAAATAGTTGCCTCCTATTCAATGTGAATCAAGTAGCTAGAGACTAATTGTTCCAGATCTCTACTCATCTCAATCCGAGGTAAAAAGGAACGTTGCCAGTGACACCATCCAAAATACCACAAATGATTGCTGAGGAAATGAAAATTATGTCATCTGATGGTCCACGATTTGGACTCATTTAGGGCTTTATTTTGGTAGATTTAGTGTCCTCAAATGCATATTTTGTCTCAATAATTGATGAAAAGCCTTGAGTTTTAGATATTTGGAATTAGAGGCAAAGCATGGACACTATTGGCCAAAAAGGAACAAGGCAGCTGAAAAGATGAACAAAAGACGGCCTGAGGATCACCTAAAGCATTAGGTGAGTCACCGAATGGCCTTAACCTCGCCTAATGTTCCGATGTGTTTGAGCCTTAAGGAAAAGATCAAGTTGGCGATGAAAGGGAGTAGTTGGCGCGTCGCCAAACAGTTCCGTGAAGCAGCACCAAATCGCCCAATGATTCAAAACGTGAAGATTCTAAAGGCAAAAGATGAAAGGCGATGAACTAGACCAGAGGGCGGATCCCCGATTGTATCAGTGATCCCGACTAACTGCACCGAGTGGTCCTTCGCAGCACAAATTTTCAAAAACTGTAATACCCATTTAAATTTGTAGCTTAGTATCAAGTTTTAGAGAATTATTACTGATTTTTAGAATATTTTCAGTTTGAGTTCTTAGAGATTTTGGGAGACGTTGCTCTTGAGCTTGAAGGTTTTGAAGGTTTTCAACTCCAAGAAATTGGAAGTGGGCATCAAAGAATCTTCATCTTAGATATGTTTAAAAAAAATTCTATCTTACCCATTTGATGGAAACACTTTTTGGTATCGATTTCTATCTCTTTTTCATGTCTAGCTAAAACCCCAGTTCGTGGGTGTAATTATGTGAATATGGGTTAAATTTATTGTTGGGTATTGCTCATTGTTAGTCTATTTACTGTTTAAATGTGATTTTGTTTAGTAGTTGTGTTTGAACTTAATGGGATTGTAGTTGCAAATAAGATTTCATCTTAGTGTTTTTGGCTTGCTCGAGAGAGAGGTTTTAAAACCAAACCTATTAAATCGATAACATGTTGTTATTGGGTCGTCGTGGGTTCAGCTTGAAAGAGTGAATCCTAGACCTTCTCCCACACATTCAGCTCGGGAAAGTGAATGGACTAAGGCGAAAGTTGTGCTTAATTGCTGCAACTCGATGCTCAAGAGAAACCGAGTTGATTCGGGGTAAGTTGTTCGAGAGAAAATTTACCCCCACTAAAGTCTAGCTTAGTTACAAAGTTCATCAATTTACTATCAATAGCATTTACCCCGTTGTTTATTTTATCCCATATTTCTATCACATCCCAAGAATCCCGTCTCCCTATCTCGCATCATTATATTTTTATTATTTTTGTTTATTAGTTGAATACAAACCCCTTTTTGATAATTGACACTTGTGTCACCCCTTGAATTTATTATGTTTGTTTTTGTTAATATTTATAGCTATGATTTATTAGAACATAATTTTGCTTTTCTACTTAATTCTCAACTGTTAACTGCTCCCTTGGGACTCGACCCCAACTCATTCGGTTGGATTATATTACTACACGCAATCGTTGACACTTGAATTAGAAGTTGTGTCTTCGATTACGTCAAACATCAAATTGGCGCCGCTGTCGGGGAGTGGTGTTAGTTGACAATTGTTGGTCTTGTTTGTGATAGTTCTACTTACTTAATATTTAGTTGTGTTTTGCTTGATTGTGTTGAAAGCAGGAAGCATGAGCGTAAACGACAGGAATGGCAGCCAAGTAGGCCATCAAAACGACATCGGAAACCTCAACTATGTCAATGAGCCTCATGCTAATGACCCCCATCTCATGGTAGGTATTGGTGCCATTCGCTTTTCTTCGGTCGAAGGGAATGCAGTATTTCACATCACGAGTACTATGTTGCAACTCTTGCAACTAAAAGGGCTTTTCAGTGGTTTGGCTCATGAGGACCCTCATGAGCATATTAGAAACTTCGTGGATGTACCGTTCCCTTTCAAGAACATATCTCAAGAGTCAGTCCAGTTGAGGTTATTCCCGTTCTCGTCGATGTGAGAGGCGTACAAGTGGCTGGCTGAATTGCCACGTGAATCTATCACTTCGTGGGAGGAGTTGGTTACGGCATTTCAAGTGCAATTTTTCCCTCCTTCGAAGATGATGACTCTACGGGATAGCATTGAGAGCTTTAAGCGTCTAGAAGGTGAGCCAATACAAGAAACTTGGCTGTGATTCAAGAAGTTGGTGCTTCAATGCCGAACTCATGGCTTGCCTGATAACGTGTTGCTGCAATATTTTTACCGAAGTCTTGACTCGGTAAATAAGGGTGTTGCTGACCAACTTTATCTAGGAGGTTTGATGCAACAACCTTATGTGATAGCTGCTCAACTCTTGGATGGCATGCCTACCATAAATAGGGGATGGTATACCTGTGAAGACCAGGTCTCTCCTCTCATATTCAAACTAACTAAGGACCAAGAGAGGGACTAAAACATGGCCAAGATCATGACACAACTTAATATTTTATCTAAAAAATTCATGGGAGTTGGTGCTCATTGTGTTAATGTCGTGGGTGTCGGGTCTGCTAATCTAGATGAGTCCAAGTTTGAAGCCTTGTATAATGAAGAGGTAAATTTCCTAGCCAACTAAGGCGGTGGCTATCGTTCAAACTACCTGAGGCAGGGTGGTAACCAAGGTTGGGATATGGATGATGGTTGGAAGGATCAAGATCGTGAATGGAGAGACCATAATTCGAATTGGAAGGACGGGGACAAGGATATGTATGTGCCTCCCTACGAGTGCCAAAAGCCAAAGGATTCGAAAGGTGGTAGGTCTAAGGATATGCTCTCTAGTATCCTCAACAAAGTTGAAGGGTCAGGCAAGATTCTAAAAGAAGTAAGAAGATGTGTCTACCCTTAACCAGACCGTCACCTACCATTTAGTGTCGATCAAGCAGTTGGAGACCCAAATGGGTCATATATCGTCTCATCTCAACCCGAGACAGCAGGGGCATTTGCCTAGTGACACTATGGCTAACCCCAAGAATGAGATTTGAAGGTAGACTTATGTCGTACCGCGACATTAACTAAGGCGCTGCTTGGGAGGCAACCCAAGTTTTCTTATTTGTTTATCTTTCTTTGTTTAGAATAATAGTGTGTTGGTTGTCTTGGTTAACGGGTGGAAAGTGTTCGGAAATAAGGGAATTGACGAGAAAAAGGTCAAGTCGGCGCACCACCGACCCCGACTCAGACAACCATTGGACTCGAGACAAATTTTATCTGGATTCTATAACTTTTGGTGAAAACCAGGAAATTATTGGCAAGTCGTCGACCTATTCGGTGAACCCGATATAGTCAACCATTTGGAACTTCAAATCAACTGGAAGTTCTGTAAAATTAAGGAGGGAAGTGTCTACTAGGGACTTCGCCGAGCGAATCGGCAAGTAAGACTAATGTCGCCGAATGGACGAGAACTGGATGGTTTTTCACGCCAAAAAGGTTATACTTTTGAAACTCCTTGACTTTCCCACTCATTATCATTTCACAAACTCACACCTGCACATTATTATCTATATTTTTTCATTCTCTAAGTGTTTTAGTCATCGAATTTATGCTCGGAACTTGGATTACATTTCTACCTAGCGATTTTAGTCAGCATTAAAGATTGGTGTCCAAATCCCTCAGTCTATTATTGACATTTTTTACCCTTATGCAATTATTCTTATCGTGTTGTCATATTTTGACCCTCTCAGATAGGAGTAATTTAGTTGAAGGCTGGTTTTAATTTGAATATCTTGCCCAAAAAGTGTATAGGGTTGAAATCTCGTAATTTCGACGAGCTGGGTCGAGCTCGCCGAACCACTCAGAGTTGCGCCTAATGTCCCCATCTTGCCTTTAATTTTATTCTCCATGGGTTGCTGGGCTTTGCAATTTTCGACGAGAAGCCTGAGGTCGCAAAAGATCTGCGACGACTCACCGAAAGTCTTCTTTCCCGCCCCTTGTTTGCTCCCCTAATTCCCTTTGCACTATAGCTTTCAGCAGACTAACCCTTGATCGCCGAATGATGTTAGCGATTTGCCAAGTGGGTTCGCAGGTCTGTCTACGATAGATTCGCTGTGCTTTTGTTTGAAGTCTTTTAACTTTTTCCTGATGAGTTACAGACATAGCTAAACCGAAGGTTGCAGGAAGAAACATGCCACCCTGAAGGAAAGAAAAGAGGTTTGCACCTCACGAGGTTGCAGCTGCATCCAGGAGCAAGGTCACCAAACCTCCCACAACTGGTGGGAGAGGAAAGGGCAATAAGACCATTTATGATAGGAAGACTACTCCTCAAGACCCCAATATTTCTTCATGGGCTAGGGGATTCTATGCAGCCGTGTAGACCTTTCTGGCAAATAGATCTTTGGTAGATTCGAGTTGGCCTGATATTGATGTTTCTTCTAAGTTGATTCCGGGCACTGATGTCCAAGTCCAGACTGCTACTCCAGGCACTGAGGCCCAGTCAGATGGAGCGACTACTTAGACAGGATCCCCTCTTTACCTCTTTCTCTGTCTTACTTTATTGAAATTTTGGAGGATCTTGTTTGCATTTAAGGAAAAATACTTTTATTTGTGGTGGGGTAAGGCCGACCTTTCTATTATGATTGGTGTTTTGATTGTGTATTTATGTTGTTAACCTTAATATTAATAATACACTACTTTTTGTCGATGTGTGAGCTTGTGGCTCCTTGTTCTTTAATTACAAATGATTTTTACCCTTCAAAAAAAAAAATTGCCTACTATTGTATGTACTTGAATATGGCTGTTCTTTGGCTAATTTTAGTCTCGGTTTTGATCAATACCAAAGACTTGAATAGTGCTCATAATCGAACGAACATGAGTGTGCTACTACGATGAGACCAAATAAAGTTGCATAAACAATATGTGAACTTTTTGCATCTCGTTGTGATTAGCCATGTATCAAATCGATTATCTTGTAATGATCGTTGCACATTAGCAAAAGTGTAGAGTCTTGTTTGACATTGGTGTCAATGTCGTGTGTGATAAGCTTACCGTGAACCATGCATGGTGACACCTAGAATTTGCCCCGTTGGTCCGGTTGACGAAGTGATATGATCTCATGATATGATCTTAGGCAACTTTGAAGAGTGTGAAACAATTTGACATATACCTCTTTTGTGGCCTACTTTGTGAGTGTGTGTGAACCACTTTTGAACACCATTTGAACCTTACCCTTCTTTGGAAGAAACTTGATGAAAACATGACCTTTCTTAATCCACTACCTATATTCCTCTTCATTTGTGGTTGATTGAATAGACAACTTAGGCCAAAAACCTAAGTTGGGGGTGTGGTGAAAAGAGAAGGCAAGTCAAGAAGTGCAAGAAAAGTCTCATTTTAACCCATGATGTTGAGAAAAATGGAACCCCTCCACAAAAAAAAGAGAAGAAAAGAATGAAAAATAAAAAGTCATGGAATAAAGTTATGAAAATGAAAAAAGAAATGGGGTTTTCGAACAATCAATGGAAAGTGAATAGTGGGATGACTTATGAGCACTAAAGAAAATGATGAAAGAAGAGGAAAGGAAGTGTTTTGAGCACCACATTTCATGAGGATAAAAGTCACCGACCCTAAATGACCATACCTTTACGCTCAGCCCCATTACAAGCCTTGAAAAGACCTTTGTGATCTTGAGTAAGCTGAAGCAATTGTCAATTGGAAAATATGGAAAATCCTATGGGTGAAAACATGCATTATGTTCATCTTTGTGAGTGTGAGCGTTGCGTTTGATTCCAGAACTTTAAATGATTGAATCATTGTGTGTGAAAATGGAATCATTCTTTGTGTGAGGGCATTTGAACACTTTTGTTGAGCTTGAAATTGCATTTGAAGCAAGTATTGTGAGCTTGAGAATCTTTGATAATGGTGTGTCACAACTTGAGTCTTTGAGTACACAATTGATCCTTGCATGAGTAAGTTGAGTCTTGTGTATTCATTCATGATTGAATCTTGTGTAGGACTGTTTGAGACATCCTTCTTGAACTACTGAACTTGAATTTTACTTGAGGACACGCAAAAGTTTAAGTTGGGGATGCTGATGAGTCCACGATTTGGACTCATTTAGGGGTTTATTTTGGTAGATCTAGTATCCTCAAATGCATATTTAGTCTCAATAACTGATGAAAAGCTTTGAGTTTCATATATTTGGAGTTAGAGGCAAAGCGTGGATACTTTTGGGCAAAAAGGAAAAATGCAGTTGAAAAGACGAAGAAATGACGACATGAGGATCGCCTAAAGCATTAGGCGAGTCCCCGAATGGCCTTAACCTCGCCTAATGTTCCAGTGTGTTGAGCCCTGAAAGAAAAGATCAAGTTGGTGATGACAGGGAGCAGTCGGCACGTCGCCGAATAGTCCAGCGAAGCAGCACCATATCGTCCAATGATTCAAAATGCAAAGATACTAAAGGAAAAACTAAAAGGTGAAGAACCAGATTAAAGGGCGGATCACCGAGTATACCGGCGATCCCGACTAACTGCGACGAGTGGTCCTTCGCATCATAAATTTTTGAAAAATATAAATACTCATTTAAATTTGTAGCTTAGTATCAAGTTGTAACGAATTATTATCATTTTTAGAATATTTTCAGTTTGAGTTCTTAGAGTTTTTGGGAAACAATGTTCTTGAGCTTGAAGGTTTTTAATTCCAAGAAATTGGAAGTGGGCATCAAATAGTCTTCATCTTAGACGTGTTTAAAGACATTTTCTATCGTACCCACCTGATGGAAGCAATTGTTTGTATCGGTTTCTATCTCTTATTAATGTCTAGCTAAAACCCCAATTCTTGGGGTGTGATTATGTGAATATGGGTTAAATTTACTGTAGGGTATTGCTCATTGTTAGTCTATTTGTTATTTAAATGTGATTTCGTTTAGTAGTTGTGTTTGAACTTAATGGGATTGTAGTTATAAAAACGATTCATCTTCGTGTTTTTGGCTTGCTCGAGAGAGAGGTTTTAAAACCAAAACTACTAAATTGATAGCTTATGGTTATTGGGAAGTCGTGGGTTCAGCTCGAGAGAGTGAATCCTAGACCTTCTCCCACACATTTAGCTCGAGAGAGTGAATGGGCTAAGGCGAAGGTTGTGCTTAATTGTTGCAACTCAGTGTTCGAGAGAAACCGAGTTGATTCAGGGTAAGTTGTTCGAGAAAAAATTTACCCCACTAAAGTCTAGCTTTGTTACGAATGTTAAGCAATTTACTATCAATAGCATTTACCCGGTAGTTTATTTTATCACATATTCCTCTCACATCCCAAGAATCTTGTCTCCCTATCTCACATCTGTATATTTTTGCTATTTTTGTTTATTAGTTGAATACAAACCCCTTTTTGATAATTGACAGTTGTGTCACCCCTTGAATTTATTATGTTTGTTTTCGTTAATGTTTATTTCTATGATTGATTAGAACATAATGTTGCTTTTCTACTTAATTCTCAATTGTTAATTGCTCCCTTGGGACTCGATCCCAACCAATTCGGTTGGGTTATGTTACTGCACACGATCGTTGACACTTGAATGGAAGTTTTGTCTTTGATTACGTCAAACATCATTGTTCCACAACGTTAAATAAGGTGTTTATTAGGAGGCAATCTAAGTCTTTAGTTTTGTTTTATTGCTTTCAATAAATTGGGTTTTGAGTGCAAGATTGAGAAGAAGTCAAAAGGTTGAAAACGGAACATTAAGCAATGCCAAAACCAACTCGACTATCCATCGAAAGAGTTGTGCAGACTCATTCTTTTCCATCCTCTAAGCTTGAAAAGGTAGAAAAGTGTATTGTCCATTTTGGTGATCTGAACTCCAAACGGTGATTCGTGTCCTCCTTCTAAGCATGAAAAGGTGGAAAAGCTTGAAGCACACTTTCTCGATTTTTGGGGTTTTTCAACTTTGCTCTTGAATTTGATAAAATGAAGTTGAATCCAAAGTGGGTTTACTTGTAATTTATTCATTTCATATTACCCATGGTTGGTTTTATGGAAGGTATATTTTCTTATATTTTTATAATGGGTGGCTAAAACCAAGATCTAGGGGTGTAATTGTGGTGTTGGGTGTTGATTTAATGTAGTGGATATTGTGTTACGCATTATTTTTCTGTTGTTCATACATGAATTGGGCTAATTAGCATGGGGTTAATTTATGGGTTAAGGTTAAAAAGTTAAATCCTACTTCCGATCTATGGTCGATGCTCGAAAGAGATCGATTGGAGTTGGTAATTAGTCCAATACTAGAAATTTACATTTGATGTATGTAACTTTCTTGAAAAAAGAGGTTATGCCCAGATCTATTTGCCATATTTCTGCATCGAAAGAGAGAATAAACTAAGGTATTGGGTTGTTTAGTTTGGCATATAGATGAGACCGAAAGGAGATTCTACGCATATATTATTTGAGATCGAAAGATGATTAGATTCATTGAAGATACTAGAAAATGTTGTCGAAGCCATAGGTAGTGCGTTTGTTGGTCGACAATCAATATGAGACCACCACCACATTTTGGCATCTTTTTGGAACTGGTATGTCACAAACACAACACTAAATTGCTCCATGTATCCATCTCATGAAGTAGCTCATGATAATAAATAAAGAAATCATAAGCATCTTCATATTCAACTTTAAGAACTTAATAAAGAGATCATGTTGGTCACTACTCATTATAGGTCATGTAGTCAATCGAGGAATCGTTCATGTTTCCAAGGATGCATCTATGCAGGGGGCCACAACGGCTACATATTTTACTCCCTAAACTTGAGGTGGTGGTGCAGAAAACGTTGGGGGTGCTTTTCCCTGATCGGACAACCCACTGAGATAGGTGAGAACTTGGTTGATCATCTCTAGACTAGGTTGGGGTGGTGCTTCCTTCTGATGAGTATTCTCATCCTCCACCTCATCTCCCTTTCTTTATACCTCATCGACTGATGGAGGGTTCACTGCTCTATCCCTAGCTAGCCCAATTGCCTTACCTCTGCCCTTGGTGGGCTTTCTCCCACGGCCTCTAGTCATTACTCCTCCTCGAACTAGAGTCATAACAATTGGCTCAAATTCACTCTCTCTTACTGGTGTTTGTGTTGCCACAATTGTTGCTCTGGTCTTAACCATCTGCGAAATAGCGCGAAGAAGGTTAGATACCAATTTGTATCACCTATATACAAATTGGATTAAAGTAATAGCACAAAAGAAAGAAAGAAATGAGTTTTCTAAAGTCTTATTGCCTCCAGAAGAAAAGTAAAGGTGTCCCCGTACTATTCCGCAAGATATATTAGACATATCCTTGTGAGATGAGATCACCGAACCTAAAGCTCTGCTACCAAGTTTGTCACGATCGAAAATAAGTTATGAGTGAAACCCATACTTAACCTTTTAGGTGGCTGAACCGACGAATTCACACTCAAACTTATATTAGTTATTCAACCTATGAAATATGAGAATAATGAGAAAACAAATGTCTTATTATAGTGAGAAATAGGAATCTACTAAAGTCTATTACTTATCATTCCCAAAATCTAAAAGTCATCACATCAATGACATCTAATTTCAAAATACTAAGTCTAAGAGTATCAAAGAAACCATAATAAATTAATAAAATAGTTTGTGTCTGAAAATTAAGGACATTATGCCATGACAGAGAGAATCCAACACAAGCTAGAAGGAAAAGCTCACCCTGGAATCTTATGTACTGGAGATTGGCTAGAGTTGAGGGCGAGTCGAATTCCCTAGTACACTTGCTGCACTTCACAAAATGAAAATGATTAAAACAAAAGTAGGGATTAGTATAGGGAAACATGTACTAAGTAGATATCACCTAAAATGAAAATAACTATAGCACTTAGAATGTGCAAAAAACAAACAACATGAACAAATGACTATAACACCTCGGATCCGAAAGAGGGCATTATGGCTGACTTCAGAAAAGGTTGCAGGTGGCAACCACAAGGACCATCCACGGCCCATGGATGGGGCCATGGACCAAAGGTGTGGTCCGTGGTAGATAGCCCCAACATTGCCCAGAAGGTTCAGGACCACAGCCTAACCAACAGATTGTTGGCCAGACCACGGTCCGTGGTTGGAGGGTCTGTGGTTCGATGCCTAAGAACCCTTTCTGACCACCATAGACGGTCCACCAGATAGAGCCGTAGGCCAAACCACGGTCCGTCGACTAGGGTTCGTAGATGGTGAACCGGCAGTTAAGTTCGAGGGTAGTTGGTATTTTCCTAATTATTCTATATTGACACTACGTCGTTTTACCCTTCACTAAGACACCTATAAAAGAATTTTAACCCTCAATTTTTGCAATGGAAATCATTCTCTCAAATCACCAAAAGAAATTGGGTCTTCCTCTCCAAAATATTTGTAATACTACGGAAAATGATAGGGTAAACTAGAGCCTAAATGTGATGGTGAACGTTAAGAATGAGGGTTATAAGAGTCAAGGCCAAGGGGGCAAGTTCCAAGGCAAAAGGGGACAAAGGCAAAGGTTGCCCCTAGCTTGGAGCTTCTGCCCCACCTTTACGAGTGGTACCACGGGTCGTGGTCCACACCATAGCTTGTGAAGAAAGCTGGTGGACCACGGCTCATGGATCCCTTCATTAAAATGCCTTAGGCATTGATCCAGGGGCCCCCAAGTGGCAAGGCTACTACCTCAAGGACCACGAGAGGGACCACGGCTTATGGAGCCCCTCATGGTAATGCCTTGGGCTTGTGAGACTATGGCACCATGTGCCTAACTATATACAACCTTCACGAGGGGGACCATGGATCGTGGTCCTCACCATGACTCATGAAGGGGCTCGTGGAGCCTTGATGGGTTCAATAAGTGAGGGTCAACTAAGTCTTTTCTTGTTTAAGTCAAATTAAAGTGAGGTCATTTTTGGTATTTTAGGGGTACTTTATAAGTTTTATTCAAGTCAAATTCACCCAATACAAGTCATTAATTCAAAAATCCCAAATAATTCCTAAAATTCTTTCCCTCACAATATTTCTCTCACTCGAAATCGTCCATTGAAGAAGAGCAAGTACTTGAAGACTAAGGCACAAGAACTCATCTTTCCTCTTCAATTTCGTGAAGGATTTCCAATCACGGTGTGGTGGTTTTGATTTATGGATAGCCTTTATCCATAAAGCCCTTGAAAACTCTATTTCTCAAAGTTGGTTTACCCCAAAAGCTAGGGTTTTCAATCTATGGCATGGATTCACTTTCAAAACAATTTCAATGTGTTTATTGTCTTATATTATGATTAATTTGATGAATTAATATTTTTTTCTTAAAGGGTGGTTTCACGGTTCATAAGGACTCCAAATCATCTTTTGTTGTAGCTTTGAAGTCTAAGCAACACCTTGATCCTATATTGATGGAGTTGAAAGATTCGGTACTCGGGAAATCCGTTGAGGCTTTCTCCCAAGGGGGAGATGGGGTACTTAGATGCCAAGGTAGATTATGTGTTCCGGATGTGGATGGGCTAAGGAAGAAAATTCTAGAAGAGGCTCATGGTTCTAGATATTCTATTCATCCGGGAGCCAGTAAGATGTACCGTGATCTACGAGAAGTCTATTGGTGGAATGGTATGAAAAAAGATATTGTGGAATTTGTAGCCAAATGTACTAATTGTCAACAAGTCAATGTTGAGCATCGAAAGTCGGAAGGTTTCTTTCAAGATATGCCAATTACTACTTGGAAGTGGGAAGAGGTGAATATGGATTTTATTGTGGGGTTTCCCTGTACTCGAAGGCAATATGATTATATTTGGGTCATTATTGATAGGATGACCAAATCAGCCCACTTCATTCCTGTCAAGGCATCTCACTCAGCGGAAGACTATGCCAAGTTGCATATCAAGGAAATAGTGAAGTTGCATGGAGTTCCTCTATCTATTATTTTGGATCGCAGTCCTCAATTTACTTCTCACTTTTGGAAGTCGTTCTAAAATGGGCTTGGCACTAAGGTGAAGCTTAGTACCGCTTTCCACCCTCAAATGGATGGTCAAGCGGAACGTACCATTCAAACCTTAGAGGACATGTTGAGGGCATGTGTCATAGATTTTAAAGGTAATTAGGATGACCACTTGCCCTTGGTAGAGTTTGCCTACAATAATAGTCACCACTCATGTATCGGTATGGCTCCTTTTGAAGCTTTGTATGGTAGGAGATGTAGGTCTCTAGTTGGTTGGTTTAAAGTAGGTGACATTGCTCCTGAGTCAGTTTATGAAGCTATTGAAAAAGTTTGACTTATTAGAGAGAGGTTAAAAACGGCTCAAAGTATGCAAAAGTCTTATACCGATGTGAGGAGAAAAGAGTTATAATTTGAAGTTGGTGAATGGGTCTATTTGAAAACCTCACCCATGAAGGGTGTGATGAAGTTTGGCAAAAAGGGGAAACTTAGTCCCCGGTTTGTAGGTTCTTACCAAATATGGGAGTGTGTTGGGAAAGTTTCTTATGAATTGGACTTGCCAAAGGAGTTGGCCCCGGTTCACCCGGTGTTTTATGTTTCTATGCTTAAAAAGTGTATTGGGGACCCAGTGACCATTATGTCGTTAGAAGGGTTAGGTGTTAATGAAAGCCTTTCCTATGAAGAGGTTCCGGTAGAGATTCTTGACCGGCAAGTGAAGAAGTTAACAAACAAGGAAGTAGTTGTAACAACCCTCAAAATGAAGTAGGATAAACTAGAGCCTCACATGGGTTTTATGCATTAATAACTTGTTAAAATAATGAAGAATACCCTTTTTAGTTAGTTTTAAAGAATTTAGAAATCAAATGTCAAGGGACGACCAAGACGTTCCGAAACTAGTCTTTTACGTGTTGGTGTATTCTAGTATGTTGTACATGTTTTTATGTGTTGTTTGGAGTCTAAAGTCAGTGGAGGTGACCCTAGTGCCTTAATAAATGTTTTTAGGGTCAAAATGTTTGGGTACGACCTTCTGGGACCACCCTACTGAGGAGGACCCCAACCCTTGGCCAAACAAGCTACTAAGGAAACTTGAAGTTGTTCATAAAGCGAGTGGCTCCGCATCGTAGACCTCCTCCACCAATGTTCAAATAGTGGCTCCGCATCACGGAGACACCACGAACTCTACTGTCTCGGAATTTAATCTCAGGAAAGTCCATGGAACACATCCGCGTTGCGGACTTATTTCCCGACGAAATCTGCAAAAATAAAACTCAAGTTTGACTTGTTTAAAAGGTCCAACTAAGTGAGAGGTGTTTTGGGTACTTTGGGGAATTATTATAAATGGTTAATTGACCTATTCTAGGGTATTTTAAGTTGGTTAAAACCCCAAAACCTAGAATTAGACCCCATTTTTCAAATTGACCCTTCCCTCTCAAAAATAGATTCTCTCAAAAACTCCATTGAAGACCTTGATGAAGCTGAAGCTAGAAGATGGGTTTCTAACTGAATTCTTCTTCAATTTCATAGGTCTTCAATAATTAAGGTATGGTAACTCTTGATTCTTGAATAACCTCTCATTCAAGGAGTTCTATCAAAGATTTTCAAAATGATCCAAAGACCAAAATTCCCAATTTTCAATCTAAACATGGGTCCCTTGTCAAACGATTTTCTAAATCATTCTATTGATGAATTGATGTGGTATTAAGGTTTTTAAGATAATTTTCAAAAGAATTGTTGAAGAACCCATAATTCCCAAATTCTCAAAAATTGGCCTATGATGTGGGTCTTTGTGAATATGATCTCTATTGGTGAAATTATGTTTAGATTAAATTGTATTGATGTTTTCTATGATTTTGTATACTTATTCATGTTGAATTGTTTGTATATTGATGAGTTGAGAATTATGGTCTTATGAGCAAAGTTGTGGGTTGATCTCTTTGTTTATAGAATTGTACTTAGAATATGTTTATGTTATTGAATTACATTGTTGATTCCTATTGCTATCTATGTCAATTGATTATGAATTGTTGAGGATTGATCCATGGTGATCATGGCTTGGAGAATTGATAAGTTGACCTAACTTCTAGTCTATAGTATGAGAATTGATGTTGTGTGGTTTGGTCCACTTATGGTGGCGGTGTTTACTTCTTGTCTATATATTCATGTTGAGATCATGGCCTTGAAGGCAATAGATGTGAAGTGAATTGATGATTATGATGCATATGTTTATGAAGTTGTGCTATGGAGGTTATGTATGAAATCCTCAATGCTAGCTTGATGTTTAAAGTGTGTTGATGATGAGGAGTATAATGTGAATGATAATGTTAGGGATAAGGTGTGGTCTACATGATTGATTATGTTAAGTACTATTGTGGAATGACCCCTACCTATATGACCCCTATATGAATGTGTGATCATATACATGTTAGGAGTACCTATTCAATGTTGAATGTGTCCTTGTCTCCTATGATGACCAATATGCGCAAACACACTCTACATGTATAGCTATGAATATTGTGTGTTATGGTGTCTATTGAAAGGTATTTATATGCACCCGTATATCTTATTATGCAATGCAAAGTGTATGATTAGCAAGGTATGAATATGTGTTGCATTAAGGTGTTTATGTGAAAGGCTTTCTCACATATGTACATACACATGAATGAATGAATAAGGTTTATGATAATCTAGTGAAAGTGAGTCTCTTGAAAGGTTTCCTCAATTGTACTTTAAACTAGACTATGTTTTGTATATGTTATGACTATGTCAAAGGTCATTCTCACATAATGTAGGTTCTATGATGAAAGGTCATTCCCATCTTAGAAACCTTTGAGCTATATGATATGATGGGTTAAGTCCCTAAAGCCTATTTTATGAACCAATGTTAAATAAAGGTTTAAAGATGTTTAATAAAGGAGTTGGAGCTTAGCACCGAGTGAACATGAAAAATAAGAGTGTGGGCTTCACGTTTTGCAAGTCCAGCTTCCCACAAGAGAACATTCACGTTTAGCAAGTCCAGGTTCCCAATATAGATGTTGTCTCATGAGATAGAAACCTCCACGCCTAGCAAGTCAAGGTTTCTAGTAGCAATCTCCTTGTTCCATTACTATGTTCCCACGTAGGTCTTAGCTTAGTGGATCCACTAGATAGTTATTATGTATGTAGGACCTACCTTGGCAAGTAGTACCCTCTCTTTTCGGTGTGGGAGTAGAACACCAGATTCCGTGTAGCTTGCATGATCTATGTCGGTTATGGCAATGTCTCCTAAAAGTTAAGAAATGAACTAAGATAAGAATATGAACTCTAGTCATGATTTCTTGAAGAGTTACTTAGTGTAGGTAGGACTATGGACCCTACTTATGCATTGCACAAGTGGACTCTAAGGGAGGTTATGATTAGGCTCTTTATGTAATGAAGACTATGGTCTATGTATGTTAATATAAAAGCATGTTAAGGTTGACTTTACTTATGTCAAGACATGAAGTATGATTATGCATGTGAATTACACTTATGACTTCTTAATGGGTTTGCTTAGTATATGTGGGGGTATGGGACTCCATGTGTACATTGCACAATTGAGCTTGTGAAGGGTTTGTGAGGATGGATTACCTATGATGTGAACTAAATGGGTTATGACTAATGATGTAGTAAATGAATGAGTCCTTATATGATGTTACGAAGTATTTTGGTCTGATGTCTAATGTTAAATAAAGATGTTATGACTTGTTGAATATGATGTGCCTAGTCTATGGTGGCTTCGTAGGAACACTTGGTTTGAGTAGTATTATGGGATGCTACTTGCAAATTGCACTAGTGTGACTTGGGGGTTGTCTTAGGTGATGGTTCCTACGTGAAGACTATGTCTTATGGTGTGCTTATGACTCTATGATTATATGTGGTTGGATTGATGAAGGCTATATGTAAGTTCACCCTTGGTAACCTTAAGGTGATATATTTCACCAAGTATTCCCTAAGGGTTGCTTGAGGAGAGGAGTTAAGATAAAGAGGAAGGTAATGTATTGTATGCATTGAATGTGCCAAAAATGTAATAAGTGGATCTATGTGCTATTATGAATGGTTTCCATGTGTATGATGATGTATGTGGTTTATATTGTTCCTATTGTACTAAATGTTCTTGAAGTTTCTCTAAAAAGGCATGATGCATGGTTTCCAACTAAATGTCCCTTTTAAAAGCATGTTTTGCATGGCTATCATACTTAGTGCATTCTTGTACTATTCTTCTTCATTTTTTTACACCATGTGTAGGTGGTGGTGGCTAAAGGGCCTTTCCTAGAAGTGATGAGCTTGGCTTACTATTCCCAAGTTCGGGTGTGTCCTTAAAGATTCAAGGACCTTTATGTTAAAGAATTTCCTTAAGTTCAATGTACTAGTTAGTAGTTTATTTGTATTGTATGGGTTGTGTCCCTCTTGTGTTGTAGTCGTGTTTTAAGATGGCTACCTTGAGACGTAGTACTCCAATTTTGTATTAAAGGTCTAAATGAGATGACTTTTTAAGTCTTGTGTTATATTATGAAAAAGTTTTAAATTTTCCGCTATTTTTTTCTATGATAAATGATATGACGAATGCTAAGGGCTGGTATAAGACCTCCGAGAGTCGAATACACCAGTAAGGGAAGAACACTCAATATCAATGTTGTTGCTAATATGTCACTATGAGGACCAATATGCGCACGCACACACACACTCTACATGTATAGCTATGAATATGATGTGTTATGGTGTCTATTGAAAGGTGAACTCGTATATGCACCCTTACATCTTATTATGCATACAAATTGTATGATTAGCAAGGTATGAATATGTGTTGTATAAAGGTGTTTATGTGAAAGGCTTTCTCACATATGTACACACATACATGAATGAATGAATAAGGTTTATGATAATCTAGTGAAAGTGAGTCTCTTGAAAGGTTTCCTCAATTGTACTCTAAACTAGACTATGTTATGAATATGGTATGATTATGTGAAAGGTCATTCTCACATAATGTAGGTTCTATGATGAAAGGTCATTCTCATCTTAGAAACCTTTGAGCTATATGATATGAGGGATTAAGTCCCTAAAGCCTACTTTATGAACTAATATTAAAAAAGGCTTAAAGATGTTTAAAAAGGGAGTTGGAGCTTAGCACCGAGTGAACATGAAGAATGATAGTGGGGGCTTCACGTTTAGCAAGTCCGGCTTCCCACAAGAGAACCTTCACGTTTAGAAAGTCCGGCTTCCCAACATAGAAGTTGTCTCATGAGATGGAACCCTCCACGCTTAGTAAGTCAAGGTTTTCTAGTAGCAATCTCCTTGTTCCATAACTACGTGCCCCCATAGGTATTAGCTTAGTGGATCCACTAGATAGCTATTATGTATGTAGGTCCTACTTTGGCAAGTAGTACCCTCTCTTTTCAGTGTGGGAGTAGAACACCGGATTCCATGTAGCTCACATGGTCTTTGTCGGTTATAGCAATGTCTCTTGAAAGTTAAGAAATGAACTAAGATAAGAATATGAACTCTAGTCATGATTTCTTGAAGAGTTACTTAGTGTAGGTAGGACTATGGACCCTACTTATGCATTGTACAAGTGTACTCTAAGGGAGGTTATGATTAGGCTCTTTATGTAATGAAGACTATGGTCTATGTATATTAATATGAAAGCATGTTAAGGTTGACTTTACTTATGTCAAGACATGAAATATGATTATGCATGTGAATTACACTTATGACTTCTTAATGGGTTTGCTTAGTATATGTGGGGGTATGGGACTCCATGTGTACATAGCACAAGTAAGCTTGTGAAGTGGTTGTGAGGGTGGTTTACCTATCATATGATCTAAATGGGTTATGACCAATGATGTAGTAAATGAATGAGTTCTTATATGATGTTATGAAGTATGTTGGTCTTATGTCTAATGTTAAATGAAGATATTATGACTTGTTGAATATGATGTGCCTAGTCTATGGTGGCTTCCTAGGAACACTTCGTGGGAGTAGTATTATGGGATGCTACTTGCACATTGCACTAGTGTGACTTGGGGGTTGTCTAAGGTGATGGTTCCTATGTGAAGACTATGTCTTATGGTGTACTTATGACTTTATGAATATATGTGGTTGGATTGATGAAGGCTATATGTAAGTTCACCTTTGGTAATCTTAAGGCGATACATTGCACCAAGTATTCCCTAAGGGTTGCTTGAGGAAAGGAGTTAAGATAAAGAGGAAGGTAATGTATTGTATGCATTGAATGTGCCTAAAATGTTATAAGTGGCTCTATGTGCTATTATGAATGGTTTCCATGTGTATGATGATGTTTGTGGTTTATATTGTGCCTAATGTACTAAATGTTCTTGAAGTTTCTCTAAAAAGGCATGATGCATAGTTTCCAACTAAATGTCCTCTTGAAAGCATGTTTTGCATGGTTGTCATACTTAGTGCATTCTTGTACTAACACCATTCTTCTTCATCTTTTACACCAAGTGTAGGTGATGGTGACTAAAGGGCCTTTCCTAGAAGTGATGAGCTTGGCTTACTATTCCCAAGTACGGGTGTGTCCTTAAAGATTCAAGGACCTTTATGTTAAAGAGTTTCCTTAAGTTCTATGTACTAGATAGTAGTTTCTTTTGTATTGTAAGGGTTGTGTCCCTCTTGTATTGTAGTCATGTTTTAAGATGGCTACCTTGAGACGTAGTACTTCGATTTTGTATTAAAGGTTTAAATGAGGTGACATTTAAGTCTTGTGTTATATTATGAAAAAGTTTTAAATTTTCCGCTATTTTTCTATGATAAATGCTATGACGAATGCTAAGGGTTTGTATAAGACCTCCGAGAGGTCGAATACGCCAGTAACTACTAGGGGGTGTTCTCGGGTCGTTACATACCTTTACCTCATATTAGACATCACATCAATGTGTGGCTTAGTTTTCACCCTCGCACCAATCGACATTAGACTATTAGATAGTATCACACTAAATCTATGTTGATAATTCTTTTCTTATTAACTACCTTTTTGGTCCGGCAAGTAGCAACAAGGTGAGTCCTAACATTACACACCGTTAAAAAGACTTATAAACGAAAGAATTATCAATGCATGCAATAAAACTATTCGAGAATTGCTTAATTACTATTCATACATTGTTAATCGCTCATGGTTCCCACAACCCTAGTTGTGGATTTAGTTACCCATATTATCAAGAACGCGATTCATAGTATTAGAAGAAGAAATCATGAACTTATGTCATAAGAATGAAAAAACCTAGAATTTCAACTTGAATTTCCAAACCAAAATCTTCAAAATGTGCTTTAGAAATCAATAATTGCCAAAGTTGCAAATTAATCTCCAAAGCCAAGAACTAGAACAAAAGTAACAATGTCTAACCCTCAAAAACGAGGTTTACATACCCTATTTATAGAAAAAATAAGTTCTAACTAAAAAGGAAACAAAATAAGGAAATAATGTTTCAGCACGCGTCTTCGATCTACGACACTGACCTACAAAACGTTGATTGATCTACCGTCCGTATGTCCCTTCCTTAACCCAAGACTTAGGCAAATTTCTAACTTCCAAAAATCAACATCTCTGATGCAAACTACGGATCAACAGTACGGACCATAGATTGATCTACGGTCCATGGATCCTCCCCGTAGCTCTATACATAGAATCTTCAAAATCAGGTATTAGAACCAACTCTCTAATGCAATTGAAGGAGCAACAGTACGGTCCGTAGATCACCTCTGTAGTTCCACACTTAATCAAGAATTCCCTGATCTCTTTCCATGCCTTGCTTGCCCAGCTATGTCCATTATCTACGGAGTGTGAATGGACCTACGGTCCGTAGATCACCTCCATAGATGCCCTTTTCTGCACATCCTTTTGTGTCTCTAAGTTTCCGCGTCTGAACACATATCCTGCAAACATGATAAAAACACATAAAAACCAATTCAAAATGGCCCTAGACACACACAACTCTTAAGTGAAATGTATCAAAAATATCGTAAACTCACGGTATATCAACACCCTCAACTTAAATTCATTGTTTGTCCTCAAGCGACGCACTAAGACTCTAAACGACACTTGTATAGAAGCAAGCAATCACATGGCTCTCTACCCCGAATCTCTTTTTGAGTGCAAATCTTTTCTCTTAGACTCAACAAGCTAACTTGTGCGGATCAAAATATGACAAAGAACGACCAACCAACACACAACATACATTGTTTTACTATCACCAAGGTACCAACTTTCCGACAATGTAACTAGTGCCCTTACTTCAAACGAAATCTCCTTTTTTCACACAATGAAATATGATTTTGAGTGCAAGTTCATTCAACACTCACGCTCAGAAGTAATTTCAAGTACAGTTAGTGCTCAATGCCATAGGCTTGCCCTTATTTTCACTGCGTAGACTCTCCAAACTAGGTTCTAGGATCACTATAGGACTTTCTTGGCTTGTAACGTAGGCTCAGGGTCAGGTGTGGTACGTTTGGGTACTTTTAGTGACTTTCTGCCCTCCTTGACATTACATTTAGGCTTTTCTACATCTTTTTGCCCTACTTTCGACATCCTACCTTTTTATCTTATTTCCCTTGATTCTTTTCAACCACGGATGCGACTTTTGACTTTGTAGCTCTTTTATTTTTTTCACTTTTCTCCTTTTTCTTGCATCTTCTTCTTTTCTTTAGCTTTTAACAATTTTGCTCACTTTATTTCGTGCAAAGTTACATCCTCTTTTTTGCTTTTCTTTTTCAACACCAAACTCTTTTCATACCCAATTTTCTTTTGATTTCCTCTTTCATAGCCACCCTCAACTTATGGATTTTCCATTAGTTGAGGTGCACAATACCCGATGTCGGATCAGGGCCAAGATTGAGGTCACTTTTTTGTATTAACCACCCTCAACTTAGGCTTTTGGACTAAATCCAGGTGCACATGTCCATGGAGGGACCGGGGTCAAAACAACAGATTATGGGAAGGTGAGTTAAGGGTTTAGAAAGAAATAGTCTATTTTCGGCTCCAAGCATTTGGATCAACGGGAACATTCATTTCATTTGGTTGGATTCTTTTAGGCATTTAGTGGACCTTTTAGAACAAGGGCATATGATCACTTCCTAGCCTTTAGAGTAGCTTATCTTAGCAGCACTAACCGGTCAAGTTCTAGATTGGCACAAAAATTGTTTGAACAATCAACTATTCTCATACACTCTTGGCACATAGTTCCATTATCAGATTAGCAGATTACCCAGTTCAAGTCTTAGCTTAAGTCATGCAATCAAGTTGGTTCATTATAATGTCATACTCAAAGCCAACACATTCAACTCATTCTAGCCTACAGATTTTAGTACATCTCTAATCTTTTGGACGGGTATCATTTTTTTCAAAAAACTTATGCCATCATACTTCATTTTTTCTCATGCTTCTACACATACAATCCTAACACATGCCGGTTCAACAGAAATTAAGCAGTCGCTTGGGGAAAAAAAACACAGGCAAGAAAACCCTAAGAGAGGATTATAAGTTGGGTTACTCAAACTTCACCCTATCACTCACAATCCATTTACCCCACCCCCAACAAAAATAGGTGTTATTGTCCCCAATGCACACAAAAACAGTAAAAAGTAATGGATTTGGGTGAAGCAAACATGTGGCGCATAGCGCCAAAGACTCATCAACAAGTGGGTAGGTTCGGTTTTCCGAAGCCCGCTGGAACAACACTTGGGTCAACCTCAGTAGTGCCTATATCATCAATCACAACACCCTCAGTGGTGCTATCAGTCACTCTCACCGCACCATCAGTGGTGCTCACTTCGTTCCTCTCAATAGGAGAAACCTCTACAATGGCGGTAGAACTCAAAGCCCCTCCAACACTCTCACGCACCCTCTCCTGGTGCAACTGTTCATCTACTATTGAAGCCCTCTTATCCTGTTTCTCCTGCTTGTGCTCCCGCTTCTTGTTTCTTTCATCCTCAGTCGCCTCAGTAGTGCGGCTAGATCAGTGCCTCTTACCTCGGGCACAGGTAGGCTAGGGCTGCTCCTCTGCATTCTTATTGAATAATGCATCAAACATTGTAGGATCATCCAATGTCGTAGGTGCAAACTCTAGCTCATCTGTGGGCGTAGCAAGGATGGAATCAATATCGGCTTGGAGACTGGCCAACTAAGTCTAGATGGAGGAAAGATATGTGACGAGGGCTGGCTATGCGAGTACCCTCAACTCGAAGGCATCCAGGCGCTTATGAATGGACTGAACCTTCTGATCTACCATGGTCGCCATCCTCTGCTCCATTCTGGACTCAGACTGTGCAATGGACTTTTACATCCATGGCTTCACATGGTGAAGTAGTATGGCCATTTGTGCTTCCAATTTCTGAACTCGAGCCAAGGGCACTACAGACGCTCCAGAAAGCAGGGTGGCTTTAGATGAGCTAGGAACTCGGCTAGCGATTGAGAAGAGGAGGCCGAGATATCATCCGTATGGGCTAGAGGGGCAGGCTCATCGCCCTACATCTGCTCCACAGCATCTACTAAATCATCTCCCAATGGCACATCGACTTATGTCCCTTTATGTAGTGCGGCTACAATTGCCTCGTCTCGAATCAGGCCAATGTCTAGAGTCCCTGTTGCTTGAACCAGCTTATAACAATGCCAAATCGACACTCTAGAGTCCCTGTATAGCTAGAAAATGAGACAAGGAAACGGGTAAGTAGTAGAGGTATTGAAAGCCCTCTCATGAATTATAGCAAATAGCATGCGGGCAAAGTCGATTTCAGGCCCCGCTACAAATGGCGCAACCATAATTGCTCTGTCCCATGTAACTAAATTGCCAGCCTTAGTTAGTGACACTCTGTTCCATACCAGCAACCAAAAGAACTTGGCCACCAAGTTCATGTTGGCCTTCTGAATACCTAGACGTGGTGCGGCGACCCATTCTGTATGCTCTCCATCCACAACAATATACCTTGCAAGCCACAGCAAGACAGCCTCCCTCTACTCGACATTGCGTGTGAAGGCTCCACTCCTCACAATATCCCATATGTAGTCAAATTCAGTTGTTTTGAGTGCCCAAGTGTGATCAGGGCCAGGGCCGTAGAGAAATATGTTGATGGTGGTATGGGATATGTCCACCGGGAAACCTTGGACCATAGTAGATGTGAAAGGGTCCTGGGATGTGGGATTGGACCCCTTGTCGATTGAACCTCGGGGAGCGGCATCATAGGAGGCATAGAACTCTCGTACAATCTCCTCGTTATAAGTCTCGGGGTTTCTAACCATCCAGTCACACTTGTGATGTTGAAAAAGCTGGTGGATGTCTGGTACGGTGTGTAGGCTCCCAGTGAGGACTCTGCGCTCCTCTGTAGTAAGCCGGGCCATTTTCTCTTTGTCATTTTTCATCTTGGCATCCTGATAAATTTGCCATTTTCCCTCAAGGCACCATCAGTTTGGCTCCCTAGCCACCAGGTCAAGGTCATAGCTTTGTGGAACCGGAACTTCTCCCGAACTAGTGGCATCATCAGACGAGGAAGCTTGGCCCTATTAACTTGAGCCGGTGACGGATCCGGAAGCAGACCCTGCAGCAAAGTTGGACTCAAAACCGAAAGCAGACCTAACCGATGACCCGATCAGTGTATCCTCTTCATCAGACTGGGAGGCAGTGACTACGTCGGGGAGCACCTTCTAGGGCTGATTTCGAGCAGCCCGGGATGTTGCGGGTGGTGTCCTCCCTGTGGTGGGGACATACGCAGGGTCTTTGTCCCCCTTCGGATCGTTGTAAATCAATTTGCGGGAAGGGCCAGTTGATTTGGACCTACCCGCCCTTTGTGGCGATTTTTTTCTTGGGGACCATTGTACCTGTGGAGTAATTGTTTTAACCAAAACAAGCCCAAAACACACTCGAAATAAATTTAGAACTAAGAACGAACACAAGTAAAACAAAACAAAAATATCAGACAGTGGATGCATTGGCCACTTACGGTGGGTATCTACGGTCCGTAGGTTGACCTACGGTCCATGGATCCCCTTTGTAGGTCAGAGGTACCAAAAAGTTGGTCTCTGATGGGAACCACAGAAGTGCAAAACGGTCCTTAGATTGATCTACGGACCGTAGTCCACTTCTGTGGTTGCATACTTAGTGGAATTTTCATGTGCCACCAACCACGGACCTGATCTACGGTTCGTAGACGGGGTTTTGTGGTATGGGTTTGTGCCAGGTATCAGGCCTCTTGTTTAGACCCATTATGATTCACCTATTTCAACTATCATGCTAAGTCTAATTATGCATTTCAACATCATTTATACTAGTTTTTCATTCGAAGGGTTCCAATTACTTGAATTATGACAGGCAATGCGTACAAAACTAGGAACCCTAAGATGAAACTTGCATTTAGACTCATATTTCATTGGTTTTATATACTATCAAGGCAACACAATCATAATATATCATCCCATGGGTGCATCACTTCTAATTTAGCATGCAATTTCATTTATTAATTTACCCAACGTAAAGACTTAATTCTCGACTTTCGATAACAACCATGAATTTAGAAATTCAAAGTGAATGAGAAGTCAATTACCTGACAAGCAAGGGAACTAGGGTAATCGTGTGACGACTCAAGAATTCTGATAACTGCTACTTGCCTTTCGCATCGAACCCCAACACCAAACTTGTAAAAAAATAGGGAATGAGAAGGTTTGGGGGAAAGGAGAGAAATTTGGGAATATGAAGGATGAATGTGGGGTGCTTGGTGGTGAAATTATGGTAATAGGGAGTGAATGTAGTGATTTAAATTGGTAAGAAATGGTTTAGAGGGAATTTGGAGAACTGGGAAATGATTTGAACAAAATGGGTCTTTTATTTAAAGGCAAGTCGGGTCGTGTCGGGTCGGGCAAACTAGGATTTGGACCCACGAGACCCCATCTACGGCCCGCGTAGATTGACCTACGATCCGTAGATTGGGACCGTAGATCCCTCTCACACTTAGAACAATTTAGAGCACTTACCTGGGATCTACGGACGCCATTCACAGTTTGTAGATTGAACTACGGACCGTCGATGGGGTCCGTAGACCTCTGCACCAGACCTCTTTCTGTAGATTCTTTTTTTCGCCCCTGCACATGTAGAAACCATTAGGCCTTACTTTTACATTTTAAGGACTTTTTTTAGACACGGACCCTATGCTAGATCTAGCCAACACTAAAAACAATACAAATAAAGCACCAATCTAAAAGGATACAGAAAGACAACTAAACAAAGGGAACTACTAAATCGAACGAAAAAACTATAGTTGGCTAGATTGTACATCTTGGGTTGCCTCCCAAGCAGCGCTTGATTTAACATCGCAGCACGATGCATGCCTCTTGATTACTCAAACTTCATCAAGATAATAGGCCTCAACAACTTCTTGCACATTTTCTGCGTTTCCCAGATAGATTTTTATCCTAACCCATTTACCATGAACCTTGTTCCTTTAGTATTCTCAAGCTCAACCGCTCCATGAGGGAGCACCTTGGTGAGCAAAAAAAGCCCGGTCCATTTGGACTTGAGTTTACCCGGAAACAAGCGCAACCTAGAGTTGAAAAGAAGCACAAGATCACCCAACACAAATTCTCGCTTTTCAATTTGTTGATCATGATACCTCTTCATCTTCTCTTATTACAAGGTTGACCTTTCATAGGCTTTTAGGCGGAACTCATCAAGCAATTTTAAATCATTCATTCTTTGATTAGATGTGGTGCCCCAATCCAAGTTTAGCTTTTTCATTGCCCACATAGCCTTAGCTCTAGCTCTACCGGTAAATGAAAAGATTTCCCATATACAAGTTAGTATGGGTACATACCTATGGGAGTCTTGTATGCAGTGCGATAAGCCCATAGAGCAGCATCAAGCTTCCTTGACCAATTCGTTTTATTATCTTTCACAGTCTTCGCTAAAATCTGTTTGATCTCTCTATTGGACACTTCAACTTGCCCACTAGTCTGCGGATTGTAATGAGTGCCTACATTGTGGCGGACACCATATTTCTCAAGTAGCGCCTTGAAGAACTTATTGCAAAAGTGGGAACCTCCATCGTTGATAATCGCCCTAGGTGTACCAAATCTAGAGAAGATATTATTTTTTAAGAATGCGGTGACACTCTTACCTTCATTGTTGGGAAGCGCAATTGCTTTCACCCACTTTGACACATAATCAACCGCAACAAGAATATACTTCATCCCATATGAACTCACAAATGGACCCATAAAATCAATGCCCCATACATCAAACAACTTTATCACCAATATAGGATTCATAGGAAGCTCTTGCCTCTTTGAAATCCCACCTTCTCTTTGGCAACGGTCACAAGATTGGCGAAATCATGAGCATCTTGATGGATGGTAGGCCAGTGGTACCCACACTGCAAAATCTTATGCACAGTCCAAATACCAGTATGATGCCCACCAATAGGAGATGAATGAAACGCCTCAAATACACTAAACATCTCAACCTCGGGCACACAGCAACAAATAATCCTATCAGCTCAATTATGATACAAGTAAGGCACATCCCAAAAGAATTTCTTCACATCATGCATAAACTTTTTCCTTTGCTGAAAAGACAAATGTGGGCACCAAATCGTTTGCCAAATAATTAGCAAAGTGTAACACCCCGTATGAACTAGTGAGTCCTAGCTAAGTTTTGGCTATTGAAATAGGAGGAGCTAGAGCCTCCTATGTTAGTTAGAAGTTTTTAACTTGTTAAAATGATGAAATATGGTTATTGAAGTTTAGTTTAAAGAGTTTGGAGGTCAAAGGTCAAGAGACGACCATGATGTCCAAAAACTAGTCCTTGGTGCTAGTGTCTTGTCGTGGAGTTTGGTGTGTTGTTTGAGGTCTAAAACTCATAGAAGTGACTCTTAGTCATAGATGGACATGTTTAAAGGCTAAACGTCCAGGTACAACTCCCCAAGGACCACCCTAAGGGTCCTTGAGGAGGACCCTAAGTTTAGACCCCAAGCTGCCAGAAGTTGGTGAACTATGGCCATGACTTACGTCCAGTAAGTCCATTGACGGCCCGTAACTCATGCTCCGTAGGTCAAGACTTTGCCTAGGGAGCCTTAGTTCCCATGGCCAAGTCTCAGTCCCAAACCACGAGCCAACAGGATGGCCTGTCACCCCAATTACGGTCCGTAGGTTGGGGGTCTCGTAAGTGGCACCTGCTATGTTGCCATGCACAAGGCCAAGTGAGGGGTGAATTGGTAAATTCACCCCAAGCCTTTTAAAGTGTATGGATGGTTATTTTATAGTTATTTACATATTTTAAGAGTTTTAAAGTACTAAAATAGTATTTTTGGATTCATTATTTTCAAAACCCCAAAAGTTAGAACCTGTCTTCTCCAAAACTCGCTCTCAAGGAAGACTCCATTAGAGGTGAAGAACTCAAGGTTCCTAGGTCAATTTCTTCAAGGTTTTAAGTGGATTTAGTGAGGTTCTTCAAGTATAAGGTATGGTGATCCATTATCCTTGATTACTTTTCATTCAAGGAGTCAAATCAAAGATTTCAAAGTCTTTCAATGATCAAAAATCCTACTTTCTAATCTAAGCATGGGTTCATTGATAAAATGTTTTTAAGGCCATTATATTGATGAATTAAGGGTTTATTGATGATTTTGAGTTGATTTCACATTGAATTCCTTCAAGAACCCATGTTTTCCCCAAATCTCCTTATTTTGGAAATTTATTGGAAGTTGGTTGATTATGAATGTATAGTGAATAATATGTGGTAATATGAAGTTATTTTATGAATTCATGGAGTTGTTTGTACAAATATGTCAATTTTCTTATCTCTTGTAGTACCTTGGATCTATGGGGTGAGATTGATTCTTAATGCCATACAATTGTGTTAGATTGATGTGTGATCCACTTATGGTGGAGTTGTTTACTTATTGGATATAATGTGGCATTGAATTGAAGTGTTATCATGGGATTGTATACATGAAGATGTTGTAAAGCATGTGGGTGTGATCTAATTGAATGAAGGATGATCATGTTTAGAAACTACATTTTTTAGGATTGAATGTTATCTCTCTATTAATACTTGTAATTGATGATGACTACATAAAAGGCTATTCTCACATATACACACACATGAATGAATGTATGGATGAAGCTCTAACGCTAATGTAATGAATGCGAGTCTATTGAAAGGCAATTCTCAATTGTACTCTAAAGAATGAATGGGGGATTTGAGATGGATACTCAACCGTGAGTAGAGGCGGAGTGTCTAGTAACAATCTCAATATTCCTTTGAGCTTTCCAATGAATGAATGGTGGGTTGGGATGGATACTCATCTGTGAGTAGAAGCAGAGTATCTAGTAGCAATCCCTCATCCCGTAATATATGAAGATAAAGAATGTAATGTACTCCGTGGGGAATAATGCTAAGCACCGAGAGGATATGGTTACAGATGAGTGCTCACCCGTGAGTTGAGGCAGGGTACTTAGTAGCAATCTCTTGAGGTGGATGCTCATCCATGAGTAGAGGCGGGGAATCTAGTAGCAATCTCCCTATCCCATAATTATGTGCCCACATAGGTCTATAGCTAATGGATCCACTTAAGCTAGAAAGAATGGCCCTACCTTAGGCAAGTACGGATCCCTTTATCCAGTGAGGTTGACACAGGGATTCCATGAGTTTCTCATATAGTCTATGTCCGTTAAGGCTTACCCACACAATAATGTAAATGAACTATGGTTTTCTAAGGGTGTTCTACTTAACATGGATGGTGGAATGGGACGTCATCTATGCATTGCACAAGTAGGTACTTGAGGGAGGTCATAGTGTGGTCTTTATGGTGCTAATGAATGAATGGGCTCTTGTACAATGTTTATGAAGAATGTTAATCTTATGTATAATGTTAATGAAGATGTTATAACTTGTTGAATGGGGATATGCCTAGTCTAGGGTGACTTCAAGGGAGTACTTAGTGTGAGTAGTAGTATGGGATGCTACTTGCACATTGCACAAGTGTGAATTAGAGTTATCTTAGGTGTGGTCCTTATGTGATGATTATGTCTTGTAATGTGATTATGTCTTTATGAATGTGTATGGTTGGAATGGAAAGGGTTGCATGTGAGTCCACCTTTGGTGACCTTAGGGTGATGTTTTTGTGTGGGTGGTGGTATGGGACGTTACCCATACATTGCACAAAGTGTTACTTGAGGGTTGCTTGGAGTGAAGAGGTAAAGCAAAAGTAAAGGGGTTATATTTGTGGAGTAGGTCTTTAATGTGATAAATGGCTTATATGTTGTCTATGAGTGAATACCATGTCTCTTATACTTGTACTTCATGAAGTTTACCAAAATGGCATAATTGCATGGCTTTCAAACAAATGTACCTTTTTGGCATGTTTTGCATAGTCATCATACTTAGTGCTTAATTGTACTAACACCATCTTCTTCATGTTTTTACTACAAGTGTAGGTTGTGGTAACTAAAGGATTCTCTCTAGATTGGAGTGCTTGGATTTGCTATTCTCAAGCCTTGGTATGTCCTCATGGAATCAAGGACACTTGTTTTAGAAGTTTCTTTCATTTCATGTAATAAACTCCTAGTGTTCTTTTCAATTGTAAAGGGTCGTGTCCCTTCCATGTTGATATTGTGTCTAAGATGGCAAAATGAGACTTAGTATTCCGCTTGTGTATAAAGAGTTTAAATGTTGATGACTTTGAGTCTAATGATTTCGAATGAAAAGTTTTAATTCCGCACTATTTTTAATGCCTATGTGATGAATGAATGCTAAGAGGCTTGTATAAGACCTCTTCGAGGTTGAGTACGCCGTGTTACGACTTGGGGGTACTCTCGAGTCGTGACACAAAGTCTGCAAACCAAGGAATCCAATCATGAGAAGCAGCCAACACCTGTTCATCTGGAAAAATATCATTAATTTCAGCCCTATCACCAAGTTTGAGCATCGCTTCTTCCTCTAATCTGGACAAGTGATCGGCAACTTCATTTTCG
Source organism: Solanum verrucosum (assembly GCF_900185275.1). Taxonomy (NCBI): domain Eukaryota; kingdom Viridiplantae; phylum Streptophyta; class Magnoliopsida; order Solanales; family Solanaceae; genus Solanum; species Solanum verrucosum. The sequence continues at coordinate 6,114,399 of NW_026020063.1, read as the reverse complement.
GTCCCTTTCTATCTTTCACCACAAAGTCAAATTCTTGCAGCAACAATACCCATCTAATCAACCTCGGTTTTGCATCCTTCTTCATCATCAAATACCTCAATACAGAATGGTAAGTATGCACTATGACCTTAGTACCAAGCAAGTACGATCGAAATTTCTCAAATGCGAAAACCACCGCAAGTAGCTCCTGTTCAATCACAGTATAATTCTTTTGGGCCACAGTTAGAGCTTTGCTAGCATAGTAAATAGGATGGAGAATTTTCTCTCGCCTCTGTCCTAATACCACAACAAGAGCTACTCCACTCGCATCGCACATTACCTTGAACGGTTCACCCCAATTCGGTGAAATAATGATAGGTGCAGTAACCAACTTCTCCTTCCACTTTCCAAATGCTCTCAGACAAGCATCATCAAAATCAAATTTATACTCCTTTTCGAGTAGTTTGCACAATGGATGTGCAATTTTAGAGAAGTCCTTGATAAACCTCCTATAGAAACATGCATGCCCAAGAAAACTTCTAACACCTTTTACAGAGATAGGTGGTGGAAGCTTTTCTATCACCTCGACTTTTTCTCTATCAAATACAATACCTTTTTTGGAGATCCGATGACCCAACACTATACCTTCTTTCACCATAAAGTGACACTTCTCCAAATTTAACACCAGATTGCAATCTTCACACCTTTTAAGTACCTCAGCCAAATAATCTAGACAACGATCAAAAGAGTCACCTACCACAGAGAAATCGTCCATGAATACCTCAATAGTGACCTCCACCATATCAGAGAATATCGACATCCTACAACGCTGGAAGGTCAATGGAGCATTGCACAACCCAAATGGCATGTGTTTGAATGCGAAAGTCCCATAAGGGCAAGTGAAGGTGGTCTTCTCTTGGTCTTTCGGAGCTATAGAAATTTGATTGTAGCCCAAATAACCATCAAGGAACCAGTACCAACCCTTACCCACAAGTCTATCCAATATCTGATCCATGAATGGCATAGGAAAGTGGTCATTTTCTGTCCAAGCGTTCAACTTTCGGTAGTCCATGCAAACTCTCCATCGGATCACGGGCCGCATCGGAACAAGGTCGTTTCTCTCATTAGGTACCACAGTAATACCACCCTTCTTAGGCACACACTAAACAGGACACACCTAACTACTATCGGCGATGTGATAAATAACTCCAACATCCAACCACTTGATGATCTATTTTTTAACTACCTCTTGCATAGGCGGATTTAATCTTCTCTAGTGCTCGATACTAGGCTTGTGATCTGGCATGAGTTGTATTTTATGAGAGCAAATACCAGGGGGGATCCCAATAATGTCCGCAATAGTCCACCCACTAGGTCGTTTGAACCTCTTCAACACAGAAACCAAACACTCTACTTGTCGCTCATTTAGATCTGCCTCAATGATGACCGGTAAAGTCTCATCTCTACCCAAGAATACATACCTAAAATGCGATGGTAGAGCCTTGAGCTCCAATTTAGGTGCCTCCTCAACAGACGGTCTCGCGGGTGGGGACTCACGATTCTTCATATCTAACTCTAACCTCTTTGGCTTCGAATGATATTCACACCTATCCAGTGCGGCAACCAACTCATCATACTTTTTGATACCATCACTCTCAAAGTTCATCATAACTGCTGCTAGTGCCTCAACTCCCAGTATCTCTTCAATCTGCACTTCAGAACCACTCTCAACTCTATAGGTTATCGCAGATACCGATTGGAGCTCACCACTCTGCTTCATGGACCTACAAATATTTAAAGTTGCCTCTTCATTGTTCAGTTTGAACTTCATCTACCCCTTTTCCATATCAACCAAAGCACAGCCAGTGGCAAGGAATGGTCTCCCAAGAATAATGGGAACCTCAAAATCAACCTCACAGTCAAGAATCACAAAATCCACCGGAAAGATGAACGACTCCACTTTCACTAGCACATCATGAAGTACACCAATAGGCCTCTTCATAGTCTTATCAGCCATAAGCAACCACATCATAATAGGCTTAGGATCTCCCAGACCCAACTTCTTATAAATCGACAATGGCATGAGGTTGATGCTAGCACCAAGATCACACAATGCCTTAACAAAGTGCAACAACCCGATAGTGCATGGAATAGTGAAGGCACTAGGATCCTCATTTTTCTGCACAAGGGACCTTGTAGCAATAGCACTACAATGATGCAATCTATCATCATCTTCGAAACTCATTGCCCTTTTCTTTGTCACCATATCTTTCATAAATTTTGCATACCCAGACATTTGCTCTAAAGCTTCTATCAACGAAACATTGATGGAAAGCTGCTCCAACATGCTAATAAATCTGCGGTATTTACCTTCTTCAGTCTTCTTCACTAACCTCTGTGGGAAGGGAGGTGGAGGTCTAGGTATGAGAACAACTTTCTAAGTTATCTTCGCCTCTTTCTGTCTCGCATTCTCGGACTCTCCACTAACCTCGACCACATCATCATCTTTTCTAGTCTCAATATCCACCACAGACGGCATAGGTGGATCAATGGTTTGCTTACCCCCTCGAGTAGTGACTGCCATACAATGCCCAGTATTCTTTGGATTCTGGATGGTGTTGCTAGGAAGAGTGTCGGGTTGATGTGGGTTCATTGTAGTAGACAACTGAGTCATTTGCTGATCAAGATGTTTGATTGACACTGCATGGGCATCAACTTTTTGACCGATACCAGACAAGTCATTTCTTATCTCCTTCACATTCTCATCAGTTGCATCAAATCTCCTCATCATCTTATGCATCATCTCCTCAATATGTGCCATTTTACCTCTAGCTTCTCGATTTTGAGGGGAACATAAGGTCCAACCCGATTGTTTCTATTGCCATAATTGTTCAAGTTGTAGTTGTTGTTGCGATTGAAGTTCCCATCCCGGACATATTGACCCTCTCAGTTTTAGTTGCCATAGTTCCGACCTTGGTTTCCTTGACCTTGGCGCCAATTATCGATATTGGAACCTTGGGCGTTTAGTCAAAAACCCCTCGTCTGATCATTCACCACATAAGTATCCTCTTCATAGTAACACTTCTCAACCGGTGGTGGATTTCTAGCCAAATAATTCACAGTATTTACCTTTTTCGCACCTCCGCTCACATGCTTCAACACCAACCCCAATTCGGTCCTCATATGAGCCATCTCCTCACGAATCTAGTCTGCAGACTGGTTTTTTGTAGCTTGAATGGCAAACGTGTTTCTCCCAGTATCCAACCTCCTAGTGCTCCAAGCTTTATTGTTCCGAGATATCTTCTCCAGTTTCTCTACAATCTGCTCAAAAATGCACTCACCATATGAACCCCCAGCAATAGTATCAAGCACTGTCTTACTGTTGTCATCCTGGCCTTGGTAGAAATATTCCTTCAGCGACTCATCATCAATACAGTGATTCGAAACACTTCTTATGAAAGCAGTGAACCTGTCCCAAGAACTGCTCACAGACTCTCCAGGTAGTGCTACAAAATTGTTGAGTTTATCTTTCTTATTCAGCTTCTTGGACACTGGAAAGAATCTTGCTAAGAATATATCTTTCAATTGTTGCCATGTATAGATTGAGTTATAAGGAAGCTCATTAAACCACACAGCAGCATCGTTGGTCAATGATAGAGGGAATACTTGCAGTCCAATGACGTCCATGTCCCAGTCAGGTCGCCTCACACAACTTTTGCAGACAACCCTTAGTTTGGCTATGTGAGCATGTGGATCCTTTGATGCCAAACGCACAAATAAGCCCCTCGTTGTAAGCATCTGGATTAAACTACTAGTCACCACAAATGTATGCCCCGACGGTAAAAGAGGTAGGACAAGAGGCCCGTCAGAATCAGCAATATCAAAGTTGACCCTATAGTTGTCATGCAGTCATGGTCCTGGTGGATCCTGCACCCTCAATGCATCTCCCAGTCGATTTTCAACTGGAGCCTGATTATTCTCATCACTTACCCTTGGAGGCTACAACCAATCACCTTCTCCTAACTCTCCTCTGATAGGATTAACCTGAACTCCTTGATTATTCATTCTCCGCAAAGTTCTGTTCAGTTCTGGATCGTAGGGAGTAAGTGGTTCTCCTTGGCTCCGTGTACTTGGCATACACTAGAGTAGGAACCTGAGAGAGATAAAAAAAGTAAAAGAAAAAGTAAAATTAGGAAATATTTGACTAAAGTTCAATAATGTACTTGGACTTAATCTAAAAGTTATATTCCCCGGCAGCGGTGCCAAAATTTGAACGCTCAAATTACACCTCCCTAAAGAAGCATAAACGATCGTTATCAAGTAAAGAACCCAACTTGTAGGTTGGGGTCGATCCCCTGAGGAATATAGTTTAGACTTAAGTTCAACTTACGATTATATTTGTTTAGTCAATGTATCTCCGAAAATAAGTAATTAAAGGCGGGATTTGTGAAACAAATTCAAGAAATTAAGTAAGAAATCAGTAAGCAAAATTTAAACTTTGGTTATTATCAAGATGAGAAGGTAACTAGGGTGTACGTGTTCCCCATAAGCTCATAACGCGGTAATCCTAGTAATAGCAATCCTTTCCTAGTGTATTACATGCAAAGTGATAAGTTAGATATCTCTAAATTCTTGGTCCGACATCGAGAGAATTTCACCCCACACCTTGGTCCGGCTACGTGTGTATAATTTACTAACCCCTACCTTTACCTGATATTAGACATCACATCGATGTATGGCTTAGTTTTCACCCTCGCACCAATCGACATTAGACTATTAGATAGTATCAGACTAAATATGTGTTGATAATTCTTTTCTTACTAACTACCTCCTTGGTCCGGCAAGTAGCAACAAGGCGAGTTCTAACGTTGCGCACCGTTAAAAAGACTTCTAAACGAAAGAATTATCAATGCATGTAATAACACTATTTGAGAATTGCTTAATTACTATTCATACGTTGTTAATCGCTCATGGTTCCCACAACCCTAGTCATGGATTTAGTTACCCATATCAGCAAGAACGCGATTCATAGTATTAGAAGAAGAAATCGTGAACTTACGTAATAAGAATGAAGAAACACAGAATTTCAACTTGAATTTCCAAACCAAAATCTTCAAAACGTGCTTTAGAAACCAATAATTGCCAAAGTTGCAAATTAATCTCCGAAGCCAAGAACTAGAACAAAAGTAACGATGTCTAACCCTCAAAAATGAGGTTTATATACCATATTTATAGAAAAAATAAGTCCTAACTAAAAAGGAAACTAAATAAGGAAACAATGTTTCAGCACGCGTCTTCAATCTACGGCACTGACCTACGAACCGTTGATTGATCGACGGTCTGTAGGTCCCTTCCGTAACCCAGGACTTAGGCAAATTTCTAACTTCCAACAATCAACATCTCTGATGCAAACTACGGATCAACAGTATGGACCGTAGATTGATCCTCCTCCGTAGCTCTATAAATAAAATCTTCAAAATCAGGTGTTAGAACCAACTCTCTAATGCAATTGAAGGAGCAACAGTACGGTCCGTAGATCAATCTACGGTCTGTCGATCACTTCTGTAGTTCCACACTTAGTCAAGAATTTCCTGATCTCTTTCCATGCCTTGCCTGCCCATCTACGTCCACCATCTACGGAGTGTGAATGGACCTACGGTCCGTAGATCACCTCCATAGATGCCCTTTTCTGCATATCCTTTTGTGTCTCTAAGTTTTCGCGTCTGAACATATTTCCTGCAAACATGATAAAAACGCATAAAAACCAATACAAAATGGCCCTAGACACACACAACTCTTAAGTGAAAATGTATTAAAAATACCGTAAACTAACGGTATATCACTTATTCACTAATTTACAGCTATTTACTAACAGTTGAAACTACCACATTGTCTATATTAGCCTATAATCGAATCACATCCCAAAAACCCGTCTCATTATTGTTATTTTCGTGTTATTAGCTGATGTTGTAGTTGATAGTTGAAACAAAAATCCCCCATGTTATTTGACATTCGTGTCTCCCCTTAATTTGAATTATGTTTTTATTCGATAATGTATATTCCTATGATTGACTTTAGCATATTCGTACTTTCCTATTGATTCTCAAACACGTACCACTCCCTGTGGGATTCGACCCTAACTCATTTAGTTGGATTATAATACTGACTAACAATTCCTGACACTTAGAATTGGAAGAAGTGTCCTGATACGTGAAATCAACGTGCGCGCGCGAGCACACAAATATATATATAATTTAATAGTTTACAGTACATGCTAATTTTTTGCACTCTTAATTCATAATCTAGGTGTTTACCTCTATAAGAATCCAATTTCTTGCTTTTAATTTTTATTTTGATTTGTAATTTCTATTTTTATAATTACAAGACTCTGTTAAAAATAGTTTGTCTTGAGTCCTTAAATTATTAGTCAATTTTTGGCAGAAAATACATACATACCTATCTCTCTATATAGAGAGAGAGTAAGGGGAAAAACTAACATAACTACAAACTCGACAAAATCAAAGTCATGAAAATTCTTTAGATCATCTTTTAGCATTCCAGTGGTTGCCGCGAGGAATGGAGCCATAGCTCCTGCAAAAGTAATAACAATCAAAGTCATAGGTGGGTATTCAAATAAAGGGGAGCACCTTGCTATCATGAAAACGCTAGTTGTTACCATAGAAGCTTCTTAATTGATTTAATTTCAACATTTAAAAAATTAACACCATGAATTAGTAGACTGTTAAGAATTGGGTACAACATTTTTAAAATAAGGCCAAAATAAACATGTCATATTTAATTTAAGATTTATTTTTTATTTTTTAAAAAGAAGAAAGTCAGAGAGGAAAACTACCTAACTAGACATACTTTACTATCATATATACTTAATTTACCTCTAGTTTAAAAAAACTATACTAGGCATGAAAAAGACTAATGGGGAAGTCATACAGAAGTGGGTGAGAATAAAGTATGATTACGTTCCAAAATATTGTAAGGCATGCATGCTACAAGGACATGATGCGCAACAATGATTGTGGAACATCCGGAACAATATCCAAAAAGGGAGAAGAAGAACATGAAGGCAACTGACAAGAAGAAAGGGGAAAAACACAAAATACAAATGAGACAAATCGGGATAAGAAAAAGATTTAATTTGGAAGAAAGGATTACACTCCAACAAAAGGAAAAGACGAATAAATTTGAAGAATCTAAATTCAAAGGGGGGGGGGGGGGGGGCTAGAGAAAGCAGGCAGAGAAAGTCTGGGCCAAGGTGGATATTCCTACGGGGAATAAATTTGGGGCTTTATAGAATGACGCAACAGAAGGTGAAGCGATGGAGAGCTCAAAAGGAATAGAAGATTAGTCTTTTGAAAAGTTGATCACTCAAGTAACAAAAGAATCATCCAAAGAGTGGGTTGAAGGTTCCTTTGAAATACAAGATAAAGGGGCATCACCAGGGGCACGGAACAGTAATACTAATAAACTTGTTGAGAAATCCATGTGTACAACTGTAAAGAATGGGGAACATATGGAAGTCTCTAGCAATATAGGAGCTAATAGTTCTATCACTGATGATAGAGCTAATGTGCAGGAAAGTGGACTTAAGGAACAACAAATATATACCTGTGCAGAAAAGAGTGATGAAGCGACAAGGGAGAAAGAAGCAGAAACACAGCTAAAAGAAGCTCTCGAATTAATCGATGAAACAAAGGGAGAGATACAACATAGAAAGGAAACAAAAGAAGATGATTACATGGATTATAATATCCAGCAAATCAGCAAAGCTGGGGATTTATCTTCAATGTACATAAATAGTTTGAAGGCAAAAAGAGGACGGCCCAACATTCCTCTTCAAGTCAAAACAAGGAGTAGTAAGGACAGATAGATACTCAAAATGCTTTTGAGAGATTAATGGATCTGAAAAGAAGACATCATTATTCATTTGTAGCTTTAATGGAACCTTTTAAGGATCCATCAGAGCTAGACCAATACAAAAGGAAGTTAGGATTCAATAATGCCTTGGCAAATTGTTCAGGTAAAATTTTGATTTTCTGGAAGGATAACTGGGAGGGAACTTTGCTTATTGATTTAATACAACACATATCTATGAAATTCTGTAAGAACAACAAGTTTTTTATTATTTAATCAGTATATGCTAGATGTAATGCATTAGATAGACTGGAACTATGGGAGAATTTAGAATGTATTGCTTGGATGATTGGAGGTGACTTTAATGTTGTACTTAATGAGGACGAAAAAATGGGAGGTTTAGATTTCACTCAGCATGAGGCTACTGATTTTTCTCACTGTATTAGCAATTGTGTGTTATGTGAGGTGAAGTTTTCTAGGAGTAAATACACTTGGTGGAATGGCCGAATAGAAGAAGCTTCTATATTCAAGAGAGCGGACAGAATTTTAGTGAATGCCTTATTCACAGAGGAATTTTCTACCTGTGAAGTTCATCATTTAATTAGACAGGTTTCTGATCATGCCCCTCTTCATGTGAATTGTGATACAAAAGATGAACCTATTGTTAAACCATTTCGATTTCTGAATTTCTGAACTAAACACCATCAATTCAAGGAAATTGTCCAACAACACTGGAGGATTGATTTAGCCCTTTTTTGGAAGTTCATGCGAAACTGAAAAAAGTAAACAGAGCATTAGCTGAATGGAGTAAGGATGTCTTTGGTAACATTTTTCAGCAAATTGCCACCATTGAGGATGTGATCATGGCTAAGGATGCAAAAGTAGAGATTCACATACAACTGATAGTAGGGCAGAACTGAGCAAAATGGAGGGAGAATAGAGAAAACATCTCACCATTAAAGAAGAAAACTGGAAGCAAAAGGTGAAAATGAAATGGTTTGTTGATGGGACAAAAACACTAAATTTTTCCATTCTTATGTTAAAGGAAGAAGGAAAAAGTTACATTTGTCAGAGATATGTAATGAACATAGGGAGGTGGTACAGACAAACCAACAAATAGGGGAAGCAGCAGTTCAGTTCTTTTCTGAGCAGTTTAAGGCATAAGAGACATCACAAGATTACACTTTGCTAAGACACATCCCCAAACTGATCACTGATGCAGAAAAATGAAAAGATGACAAAACTACCAATTCAAGAGGAAACAAAACGGGTGGTGTTTGAACTAAATGGAGATAGTGTGAGTGGACCAGCTGGCTTTTCAGGTTTGTTCTTTCAATCTTGTTGGGAAATTATGGGGGCTAATATTTCTAGATTAGTGGTTGCATTTTTTTTGTGGGAAAACACTGCCAAATTTTATTACTCATACTAATCTGGTATTACAACTCAAGAAGGAGGATTTGGTTGCATTTTTTTTGTGGGAAAACACTGCCAAATTTTATTACTCATACTAATCTGGTATTACAACTCAAGAAGGAGGATTTTAATAATTTTTCAGACATAAGGCCAATTAGTCTGAGCTCTTTTATCAACAAGATTATATCAAGAATGGTGCATGATAGAATAGTGAAGGTGCTACCTATAATTATTTCTCCTACACATTCAGGTTTTTCAAGGGTAGGAGTATAACTGAAAATGTGTTCTTGGCACAAGAAATAAGCAAGGATATTAACCAGAGGAATTAGCACATTAATGTGGTGGTAAATCTAGATATTACTAAGGCGTATGATAGAGTGTCTTGGATCTTTCTAACAAAGGTGTTGCGTAAGTTTTGTTTCTCGAAGGTATTGTAGACATGGTATGGAGACTCATCTCTAGTAATTGATATTCAGTTCTCATTAATGGCCAGTCTAATGGGTTCTTTGAATCTTCTTGAGGTCTTAAACAAGGATCCCTAACATTATTTATCATTGTAGCAGAAGTCTTAGCTAGAGGTTTAGATGGCTTGCATGATGATAGAGATTACAAAGGATATGACATGCCAAAATGGAGTCCAGCAATAAATCATCTATCCGATGCAGATGACACCATATTATTTTGTTTAGGTGATAGAATATTAGTGATCAAGATGATAATAGTGCTTAGGGAATATGAAAAAGTTTCAGGTCAAATGGTCAATAAGGCTAAGAGTTCTTTCTATCTTCATGACCCCTTTGATTGTGGCAATCACAATGAGAAAATTGACTAGAATAAGACAAGAAAATTTTCCTTTTACTTATTTGGGGTGCCTTGTTTTTTTATGGAAGAAAGGTCAACATTTACTTTGAAGATTGGTTAGGAAGGTGGCAAGAAGGATCTTGTCTTGACAGAATAGACTCTTATCCTTTGTAGGTAAGTACATCCTTATTAGTCATGTTCTTCAATCATTACAAATCTAGCTTTTATCTGCTATGAACTTCCCCAAAGAAGGTGATATGAAAAGTTGCATCAAATTTTTGCAAAATTATTTTGGGGAAGTACTGGCATCTTAAAGGAAAACATTTGGTAGCTTGGAATGAAATGTGTTTTCCTAAAGCAGAAGGAGGGTTGATTTTTTATCTCTACATGATGTTAATAATGCTTTGTTTTCTAAATTATGGTGGAGGTTCAGGGTGTCTACTTCTTTATGGAATATCTACATGGACATTAAATATGATAAAAAGCTACACTCTACCGTTGTTAGGCTCTCTGCATCATCTCATGTTTGGCAATAAGAGAAAAGGTGGAGCATGATAGTTGGTGGTGAATGAAAGCAGGAAATTCGAGCTTTTGATTTGAAATCTTGACAAAACAAGAGGCTTTATTTTTCACAGAAGGAGAAAATGTGAGGGATGAGGAAATAGAGGTGAAGGAATTCATTGAAAATGGAAGTAAGAAGATTGAAAAATTGCAAGAATATCTGTCACACAAAATGGTAGCTCACATAGTGAAAAACATCAAACCTAACAATTATGCCCTTAATGATAAGCCATGGTGGATGGGGAATTCAACAAGAGTATTTTCTGTCAAATTAGCTAATCACATATTAATGAATAAAAGGGAATGTAGAGAAGGGATGAGCTACATTTGGATTAAAGGTATTCCTTTTAAAATTTCTTTCTTATTGTGGAGAATATGAAAGAAAAGAATTACAACAGATAACAGATGACAATTTGAAGAGGATGAGGATGCATATAGCATCAAAATGTCACTATTGCGAGAAGGGGGAGTTGAAAACCATGACACATTTATTTCTAACAGCTCCCATAGCTAAAAGGCTATGGCAGTTTCTTGCTTCTTGTGTAGGTTTTACTATTGATGGAACTCAACTATTACTCAAGAAATGGTGGGAGTATGAGGGGAGTTCAAAGTTGCAGCAAATCATGAAGGCCATACCAGCCATTATCATGTGCGAACTATGGACAATGAGAAATTCTAGAAGACATGACAAGGAGGTATCTTTTGATAAAATGTTTCGTCAATGTCAAATGACAGTTCACTAGATGATAAAGGTCAACTATCCCTTGTTCAGAACATTTCTTTTCAATGGGGTAAATTTTTTTATTTTCTTCAAGAATATAGACCCACACTATAATATCGCATTGTACACTGGACAAGGCCAGAAGAGGGTTGGTGTAATGTAACACAGATGGTGCGAGCAAAGGAAATCTAGGAATGAGCTCTTATGGTTTTTGTTTGAGGGATAACAATGGGGATATACTATATGCAGAGAAAAAAAGAATTGGTTTTGCACTAATATGGTGGCTAAATTGGTGGCTGAATTAATTGGGGTATGGAAGGCTCTGAGATACAGTAAACAGCAAGGATATGCTAACATTTTTTTAGAGACTGATTCATTAAGTCTTAAAAATATGATTAGAATGGAGTGGAGAATACCTTGAAAACTAATTGAGAGGATAGAAGAGATATATGAGATGATGTAAATACTTATTATTCAAATAAGTCACATTTTCAGGGAAGCTAACCAGTTAGCAGACTTCATCACAAATGTAGCAATATAACAAGAGGTAGAGGGGAAACAATGGTATCAACATTTCAATCAACTACCAAGCAGAGCGAAAAGGATTTTAAACATGGCTAAACAACAAATATCAACAATCAGAAAAAGGACGAGGAGAATCAACAGTGCCATCAGTCACTAACATGAAAGCATAGAAAAGGCTACAGAATCACACAACTATGATATTTACAATAAAGTTGTGGAACCAGTTTTTGTTGAAGTGTATGTATCCAGCTAGGAGATCAGCTAGAAGCTAATCAGGAAGAACATGTCCTTCTTCAATTGGGATTCAGCTACGAAAATGGAAAAATCAATAAGGAGAATACATGAAAGAAATAGAGTAGGAAAAGAGTGATACTCACACAAATCTACAAGCAGGAACACATGAATGATTCTCTTACGAGTTATCCCCATTTCAGAAACCTCCCCTGGAAGGTACACCTAGAAACAAGAAGCATATAAAAAATGCATAGGAGAAAGAGGGCAATAGATAAATGGAGGAAAATGCTACCCTTGCAAGCTGCGCAAGACAACTATGTATCCTTTGTCGTGATCCCAAAAGTGATGGAGGAGACAATCTAAGCTCAGAACCCATGGATACATCCTCATAGATGAAGATACAAGCGGGAAGATTACAGAGAGATTGAGCATCTATTAGGAAACCCTATAATCTAGGGTATTAATGTATGGTCTAAAACCGACTAATTGTGGGCTAGATTTTTGTATATGTTTTTATTTTTATTTTGTGTCTCTATTCTTTAGGAGCACATGAGACTTTATGTTAATAAAATCGGGCCAATGGTCAAAATTTATTTTAAAACAAAAACTTCTCTTGATGATATTAATTTAGGTTTGAATCTTCATATTTTGATTATTTTTAACCTAATTGTCCTTTTTCCCCTTTCGAATCCTTTAACTAATTATTTAAAAGAAATTTATGTAAAGTTCAGACTAACATGGTCAACTCGATTTTTAATGGAAGAACGGGTAATATTTAATTGACATTAGAAATATATTTTTCTTAGTTTCTTTGATGACTCGAACTTGCAATCTTCGATTGAAAATATTATTTTTATTTCCATGTATTCATTTTTATTTTCATCGCGACAAGTTTTGCGTAAATTTGATATTATAGATCGCCTTAAATAAATAAAAGTCAATGTATAACCAATAAATATTGTTCAATAATTTCAATTTAAGATTTAAATCTTTATATGCATAAATTTTTGCTTTTCTTTTCTTCCAAAAGTAATAACTTGACTTTTAAAATATTTTAGTTTTAAATAAGGATATAAAGAGAAAAGGCATTTGAAATAAATTGAGGAGGTTAACGTACAAAACTAAACATACATTGCCTTTTTTAAAAAAATAATAAAGAAAAATAAGAAATAAGACCAAGTGTCATAACGTGTTCACTCTAACCACCGATTATTTATATCTTAAACAGTTGAAGAAAGGGAAAAACTAATTTGATAGTTCAACAAACAAAAGAATAATTATATTTGGATATACAAGAGCCACAAGTTATCACATTACTTCTAATGCACACCCAATTAAATTAAAAAAAAAAAAAAATTATTACTTGTTCACTTTAATACATTAAAAGAAAGAGAATTTTTATATTATTTTATCTTTTTACTATTCATTTCCTAAATAATTCTCAAGTCTATTGAGACAGTAAACCAATTAATATAAACATTATGATAAAATATATACTTTCTTTATTATTTAAGGAGGGTGCCACCACCACAAAAGAGACATTTTTGTAGCAATAAATCTTTCTTTTACTAGTAATGTTTATTGTCAAAAAGTATTTAGCGGTAATTGAGTTAATATTATTGCATCATGAGTTGTTAAAACTTTTACCGATATTTATATACAATGCTATTATAAATATTCATATTATATTATTGCCGCTAAACTTAACATAACAACAATTATATTGTTGTCACGAAATAATTATCTTAAAGGGTGTGTTTGGTATGAAGGAAAATGTTTTCCATGGAAAATGTTCTCCTAGAAAATGTTTTCTTGGAAAATAAGTTGATTTTTGATTTATTTTCTCATGTTTGGTTGGTGAGTAGAAAATATTTTCCGAAAAAGATTTTTAGTATTTGATTTATGAATAAAAAATGTTTTTGAAAAATTTCTTTTATTTTTACTAGAGTAGAAAATAATTGTTGAAATTGAAAATATTTTTTAAAAACAAACTTAATTTTTTTTAGGGGGTGGGGGGTGGGTGGGTCGAGGGTAGGGGAGAAAAATTGAAATTTTGAAGTTAAAAATATTTTTTAAAAACAAACTTAAATTTTTTTTTGGGGGGGTGGGGGGGTTGCTAGGGGGTGGGTGGGGGTGGGGACTGGTAGGGCGTGGGTGGGGGGGTTGAGGGTAGGGGTGAAAAATTGAAATTTTAAAGTTACAAATATTTTTTAAAAACAAACTTAATTTTTTTTTTTGGAGGGTGGGGGGGTTGGTAGGTGTTGGTGGGTGGGGGTCAAGGGTAGGGGTGAAAAAATGAAATTTTGAAGTCGAAAATATTTTTTAAAAACAAACTTAAATGTTTTTTTGGGGGGCTGGGGGGTGGGTGGTAGGGGTGGGTGGGTAGGTGGGGCGTGGGGGAGTCGAGGGTAGGGGTGGAAAAAATGAAATTTTGAAGTCAAAAATAATTTTTAAAAACAAACTTAAAATTTTTTTTGGGGGGTAGGGGGGGGGTCGAGGATAGGAGTGAAAAAATGAAATTTTGAAGTCGAAAATATTTTTTAAAAACAAACTTAAATTTTTTTTTGGGAGTGGGGGTCTGGTAGGGGGTGGGTGGGGGCTGCATAGGGGGGTCGAGGGTAAGGGTGAAAAAATGAAATAATATTTTTTTAAAAAAACTTAAATTTTTTTCTTTTTGAAGGGGGTGGGGGGCTGATAGGGGGCTGGGGGGCGAGGGTAGGAAGTGGAGGTGTAAAAATATAAAACTTGAAATTAGAAATATCTTTTAAAACAAACTCAATTTTTTTTTTTTGGGGAGGGGGGAGGGAGGCCAGGGAGGGGGCGTGGGTGATCGAGGATCGGGATGAAAAAATAAAAAATTGAAGTTGAAAATATTTTTTAAAAACAATAAAAAAAATTGATAAGGGGACGAGGGTAGTGGGTGGGGATAAAAAATAAAAAATTGAAATTAGAAATATATTTTAAAAATAATTTTTAATATTTTTTTGGGAGGGGCTGGGGGTAGGGGTAGGGGTGAGGGTGGGTAAAAAAATTGAATTTAAAAACAAGATTTAAATTATTTTTTTGGGGGGGGGTTGGTTGGGGGCTGGTTTGAGGGTAGGGACAAAATAAATTGATTTTTTCAATAAAAAAAATAATTGTAGTTTGAAGTTGGAAGAGAGTTTTGGAAAATGTTTTCCTTAAGTTTTGAAGGGAAGTCATTTTCCTTAAATTTGAGGAAAATGAATTGATTTGGAAAACATTTTCCAAACATTTAACTCAACCAAACATGAGAAAATTGAAAAACATTTTCCGGAAAATGTTTTCCTTCATACCAAACACACCCAAAATCTTTTATTTATTGCCGTGTGAACAGTTGAGGATGTGACGAGTGTTGCACATAGGAAGGGAACTGAGAGCTATATAAATGGAAAAGATATTGTTCTCTTCCAATAAACGCAACATCATGGAATGCAGCGAAAATTGAGATGGAAAAAAAAATTGAATTCAAGTTTTGAAGAAAACAATTAACAAAGAGCTCTTTCTCTTTAATGTTCTCTGGTGGAGCTATAAATTTAGGAAAAATTAAAATTAAATAGTCATCAAAAGAAATAAGATGTAATAGATACTTAAAAGATAAGTTATATAGAATTCACATGTTCAAAAGATGAGTGTAACAAGGATGATGATTGATAGGTGGGAACATCAAGAAAGATAGAATTAGAAATAAAGATATACGGAACTTCAGTGGTATGGACAAGATATATGAAAAGCAAATCTGGCATAATTCAAACATATAAAGAGAAGGAATACAAATGTTCAATGATAAGATGCAAGGTAGCTAGTGATAGTTATAAGGAGAAGTAGAAATAAACCAAGAAAGAGTTAGGTAAGGTGATTAGATACATGACATGATTTATTGTCAGCTTACCTTAAACATGAACTTACAAAAGAGAGATCGGAAATCAAAAATTAGGACAAACGGCTTATTAATTAGGTTGTAATTTTTTATATGGGTGAGTATAGTTCCAACTTAAGTATCTTGTTTGCTTTCTTTTCCATCATCGTCATTATTATTCATATTGTATTGTTGTTAGTTTCTTTACTTAAGTTACCTTTCTGATTTTGTTGTCAATACTTCTCTTTTTTATGATAGTTTCACTATTATTTTTAACTTTGCATTTGTCAAAACAACTTTTTTTTATTGGCAAAACTTTTTTATATATAGCAATTTCACCATATTTTTATTATTTTTCTCTTGGAAATTTATTTAAAACATCTATATCCTATAAAATAAGATAAAGATATGTGTTCACTCTAAACCCAACAATGTGAGATCATATTTGGTATGTTATTGTTACATATTATTTATATATATGATATACATAAGATATATATATTTGATACAAAACAATATTTTTATTTTTTTATATATTTCATTATCGAATGGGACTATTTTTTAGTTTGATTGGACAAATATATAACTTGCTCTAAGTTCAAACTAACGAGGCCAATAATTTCAAATACCAAATCCTTAAGAAAAGAAAAGAAAATAAATTGAATCAAGGAAAAATCACACCATATACACATTTAAGGGACAATATTACGAGTTTTAAACACACTCTTAACAATTTCTTCCTTATAACAGTTTATTTACGGGTTATAACATATTACTTAAATTTAACTTTATTTAAAAATTAATTACAATTTAATTTAAAAAATGATTAATCTCTTTATATTTTTATATTATTAATTATTAATAGTTAATTAATTTAATTGCAGCTCCTTTTTTAAAATCAAAATTATCAGTTACACGAATTTAGGGATTTACATTGATTAGACTTTTTTTTTTACCGTTACACTCCAAATATCCCATACACATTATCACAGTTCCCCCCTCCCACCCACGCCTATCAGTTTCTACACGCCACCACCCTACTACCCCATATTCACAATTTTTACCCTCATCTTCCTCACCACTCCACTACACCACATTCACAACCGTCCATTGATAACGTTCAAGTATACTTCTTGAAAAGAAATATAAACGATCGTATGCAATATATTTACCCAACTATGAGTCGGGGTCGATTCCACAGAGAATATGAAAGAATATTGTCAATAGCAAATATTTAACTCGATAGTCGTTATATAACAATGGGGGGGGGAGGGGGGTTAATTTGAATTAAAATAAACAAACAATAAAAAGATAGCTTTGAACTAAGTATTTATTTATATTCAGATTATTAAAAGTAACTAGGAATGTGTTCCCCATAAGCTCATAATGCAGTAATCCTAGTAATCGCAATCCTTTCCTAGTGTATTACATGCAAAGTGATAAGTTAGATATCTCTAAATCCTTGATCCGGCATCTAGAGAATTTCACCCCGCACCTTGATCCGGCTACGTGTGTATAATTTACTAACCCTTACTTTTACCTCATATTAGACATCATAATCGATGTTTGGCTTAGTTATTACTTCGCAACAATCGATACTAGCCTATTAGATAGTATCCCACTAAATCTATGTTGATAATTCTTTTCTTGTTGATTACCTCCTTGATCCGGCAAGTAGCAACAAGGTGAGTTCTAACTCGTGCACTCGTTAAAAAGACTTTTAACCGAAAGAATTATCAATGCATGCAAAACACTATTCAAGAATTGCTTATTTACTATTCATACATTGTTAATCGCTCATGATTCCCACAACCCTAGTTATGAAAGTTAGTTACTCATTATCTCAAAAACACAATCAAAATTCATTAAAATAAACATGTTTGTGTTAATCATAAAAAGTTAAGAACAATAGCTAAACTATCTTTTATTAATCACATACAAATAAATAATAAAGGAGAAGAAAGAATAAACCACAATTCTCCGGCCTCCACGGTGGCTCTCCCAAAGTTCCTAAGCTAGAAGAAAATTTATATTGTGTCTTGTATCTTGGTTCTTGGCTCCCCTCCCCAAATAATTATTTCTATGCACTATTTATAGATGTAGAAAACCCTAAATAAAATAATTGAGTCCAAATTAAATTAGGAATCCAAAATCAAAAGGAATTGGATTCCTTCCAATTCCTTTTTCTCCGCGTGTAGCTTCCAATTTTGTGAGTGTAACTTCTTTTGACGTTGCTGCCTGACACTTGGACCAGCAGGTAAGTTCTTCTTTCCTTATTCGCAAATAAATTATATTAATATTATATTAACTTATTTCCATTAAGCTGTCTGCTTGATTTCCTTCTTCAACCTTCCATCTTTAATTCGTTTTAGCTCTAAATTTCTTCATTTTTTCACCAATTTAATCCTACAAATAAAATATACTATTTAACACAATTCATAAAATTCATGCTAAAAAATGACAAATATAAATAATAAATGTGAGAAAATAATGATTAAAAATATGTTTTTTAGCCTCACATCATCCATCCAATCTTTCTCACAACCCCAATACCCTAACTTCACAATCATTCCTCTCGTTACATTTCTCATCACCATCATGTCTAAGAAACACATTGAAACGCCTCGAAAGAGTGCCAGATTTATTGAACGAACTTCTATTGATGAAGTTCATGTTCCAACTTTCAATATATTAACTCAAACCCCCCGCCTAAATTGCTGAAATTCCGGCGACGGGTGGTTCATCTCAGTTGAAAGATAAAAAAGAGAAAAAAAATGAAGCAAAGAAAAGGGCGACTCCAGCAAATCAAAAGGGGAAGAAGAGGAAGGGGAAAATTGTTGAAACCCCTTCTTAATCTGATTCTGATTTTGTTAGTGAAATAAAAATGAAAATAAAACACAAAAAAATAACAAATGTAGAAGTTGTTCAATCTTCAAAACCATCAACAAGAAGTACAACAAAAAAGAAGGAATCAGAAATACCAACATCCAAAAAACACAAAAAAAGTTGTTAGGATAAGTACTTTATTCAATTTATTTCCACATTAGTCAAAATAGTGATTTTTTTATATCACATTATGCTTATTGTTGTTTTCGAAATATTTGTTTGTGTGAAAATTGTTCGAAATATGAATAAAATGTGTATGGATATGAGGTTAATGTTTGATTGTTGAATTTTGTATGTATTTTGATACAATATTGATATGTGAATGGTATGAATTGTGTATTAACATTGGTGGGATTGTCTCTTAATTTTGTATATGGTATGAATTATTAAATTGATGTGAATAAAATTTTATGAATTGTTTAATTAATCTGTTTTGTATAAATTTAGAATAATACTGATATGAAATTGGAATTTTTCCTATTAAGAAGGTTTATTTTTCAATTTATCCATTAATGTATTAACATTGTTAAATTATTGTTAGCGTATTTCGATAAATTTATGAAATTAGATTGATGAATGCAATAGTGCACATGAAGCTGGTATGATGTTTGAATAAAATTGGTGTGAATTTTTTTATAAATATGGCATAAGGCAATACTAAAATTTATGTATATGCATGTGTATGAAACATGAATAATATTTGTATGAACATACTTTTATATTATTATTTTTATCAATGTTTACATGATTTTAATTTATTTTTTATTTAATTTATATGATAAAATTTAATTATAACTATTTTTAAACTATAGTTACTACTGGAATGAAACTTGAATAATATTTGTATGAAGTGTGTTTTAATTTAGTATAAACAATTTTATTTTATAGGCAAGGAAGATAGGCTTCATGTACAAACATGAATGTTTTTGGTGATCTGTTGGATTTCCTCGGGCAAGAGAGGTTTCAATAATTTCTCGAACAAACACCTTTTGGTGTATTTTATGACATACACCACATAAAGATTCAATGTCAACTATTGTGACATTTGATGATTCTTGAATCTGAAAATGTCAAATACGACATGTTTGTTGTGAAAATAAACGGTACAGAATTACGTTTTGGAATCAAGAAATTTGCAGCGATAACTGATCTTAAATGTGGACTTCTTACTAATTTTTTTCACATTCATACATTCCCAATAGACTTATCCTAAAATATTTTGGAGATATGGCCAAAGTCCCTAAGTTAGACTTCTTCAATAAGTTTAAACATGCTAACTTTTTTGAGACTGAAGACCACTTAAAAATTGGCATTTTGTACTTCATTACTTTATTTTTGACTGGTTCTGAGACCTCAAAAACAACCATTCCTAAATTGTATTTTGATTTGATTGAGTCCGTCAATATGTCAACTTCCCATGGGGTAATGAATGTTTTAGATTAACTCTTAAAGCTTGCAACCGTAGGTTGGGAAAGAATCTTATGTCATTCAAATTCAGTCAATTCCATATAGCGCTGCAGGTTTGGTTTTATGAGTGTTGTCATCCTTTTGACAACACAGTTGCTATCCATGTTTCAAATGTCACACCGCGTATTCTCAACTGAAAAAAATCGAATGAGAGTATTTTTTTTGATGACTTAAAGAATACGATATTTAGAACACATGGCAACTAGGTTATCTTTTAGTTATTGTCCTTTACTAATTAATTATAAGTTATTACATTTTTTTTATAAATTTTAGTTCTCACATCTTATTTTGTTATCACAACATAAATTCATAAACATAGTGCTTACTGACGAAGAGATAAATGTCATGGATCAGATCAATTTGCATCAATCTTCTAGTCACCATGAGACATGAGACAGAAGATCAAACAACATCAGAAAGGCACAATGTTGACTTCGACGAAAAGTATGTAGAGTTGAAAAAGGAAAATGCGGAGGTATACAATTAAAAATTATGATTTAATATTTTTTTATCATATTACAAAGAATTTATCCACCCTTTCAATGTTTAATGACAGGTTCGGGTGGAGTGGAAAGAACAGAAAGATAATGTTATTTTTCAATCCCTTTTCAATTAATTTTTATTAATTATTTTTCTGTAATATTTTAATGTTTAACATATATGTTTACATCTATTGATAAGGTTGACAAGGACATGACCGACATGAAAGCATATGTCGATAATTCGACAAAGTTGATAATTAAGGTGATTAGGTCTTCAAGAGGTCAACCAACACAAGCAACACACCAATAGGTATTAAATGGTTTTACAAGTTAAGAAACTGAAACAATTGGTATATCATGGTATGAAGTGTGTATGTGCAAGTAATTATGAAATGTACAAATTTGATCTGAAGTTAGTATTATTTTGGTTTGAAATTTGTATGACCAAATTTTATGCATGATTTTCCAATTTCTGTTTGTTTAATATTGGTATTAAATTGGTATGACCAAATGTTTATCCAGTCTCTGTTTGTTTAATGTTTTTCAGTTTTTGTATGTTTAATATTGGTAGTAAATTGGTATGATTTTCCAGTTTTGTCAATGGTGTTATAAAAAATTTGTTAACTTTCTGTATTAATAATGTATTAAATGTTATTGTTCAATTTTTTATGTTGGTTCAATTTTGGTATTAATACAGTATTAGATCTCTGAAAGGCAACATTAGTGAAATGTTATTGTTGTTTGTTTAAACTTTGTATAAATTTTATATGAGACAGTTTTTTCGCATTATTTTATGATTGTATTTTATATTACGTCATGCATTAGGATGATGCCCGTCAACATGTTGAAGAATCTGAAAAAGCTCCAATGGATCAGCCTTCAGTTTCAATGAAGGAATACGTTCATACTTCAATCACAGATGGTATGAATTTCAATCCTATTATGATATGTATATTCACTTTCAAAGTTTTTTTAACATTTTTTGTTAATATATAGATGAAGCTCAAAAGTCAAATGACCAAATAATTGGTGTTGTTTTTAATGCTGACATACCTGGATCATCAAATTCAAAATCACCAACATTGGATGATTATCCGGATTTTACTATGACACAGATTGTTGCACTTGATCCAATTCTTAATGCTAATACAATCCCAGATGTGCAACCAAGAAATAGGAACCCCGGCAAGTATGACACATCTCCGTATATCGGTTGTTAGAAGGTGAAAGTAGTTCAAGAGGAGTTCCTATTTTATTTCGTATTAAATATTCGTTTGAAAGTCACAATGGGTTTGAGGTTGCAGCTGAGTTGATCGATGAGTTTAACAAATGGATTTTCAAAGATGTTTCATGTAGGCGTGGCAGGTATATGTGTAAATAAAGAATTTTTTTTTCTTTCAATATTATCCAATCAATTTGTATACACTGTTTTTAATATATTCTTATTGTTCATAGGAATTCTACTTATTCAAAGCTCAAAGATAGTTTTGAACCTCAAATGGACTTTGGTGTTGTCAAAGTTGCAGAAAAGGATTTTTTCAACATAATGGTTAAACCTGACAGGCCTTGGGAAGACGGGGTAAGTCTTATATATCAACTTTTTAAATAGTTAATTTAAAACTCGTATTCCAAATTTTTGTAATTATATTTGTAGTTTTTGTTTAAAATATACATATCCATGATGTATGCATATTGAATGATTTCTGAATAAACTTGGTATACAGTGTTCATGTATGCAATTGGTATGATTTTTGAATGAATTTGAAATAAAAATAAACTTTCATGAACAATACACTAAACATGATGGTAGAATAAAATTTATATGCATTCTGTATATATTTGAAACATTTTTAATGGCTTTTTAAATGTTAATAACATCTTAATACCATTATGTATTATCTGCGAAAGAAGGCAAAGTACTCTTCAATACCACTATCATACAGTACGGTTGACTGTTGGTTTATGACGTGGGTTGATAACTTTGAGAAACAATGGAGAGAGTCAAATTGCGACATGAGATCCATTTCTCCTGACCACAATGTTGGACAGTGCATTAGAGACTTTAAACTGCTTGCCAACATTCCTTGGGACAGTGTTGATGATGTCATTATTCCTATCAATATTAGTGAGAAATTTCACTGATTTTTTATTGTATTCAGAATCAAGCTTAGATGTCTACATGTATACGATTCGATGAAGGGAGGATCTGTTCACACCAAAAAAGTCAATGAAGCAGTTGATAAACTTGCAATAATGATACCATTATTTTTTAGGAGCACGAGATTTTATGGTAAAAGGCCTGATCTGCCAGTAAAATCCCTAAATATGTACACAAGTCTCAATCAGACCCACTTGATATCAAGCATATGATGCGTGCTCCTCAACAAGAAGATAGTTCAAAGTACGTATTTCTATACGAAATCAGATAAGTTAACTTAATTTATTTCTTAAAATATTTTTTCTTTCTTATTTTTTTTACTTTTTCAATGATTGTAGTTTGTACACATGTCTATTTGCTGAATACATCAGTAATGATGTTTTTGATATGCGTTCTATTGATATCGATGCAAAGTACCATCGTCAAAGGTATGCCACAATCCTATGGCATTATGGAAAAACAAAGAATGAGGATGGCGCGATCAGTGAGGGTGAAGTTACTGGTACGGTTGCTAGCAAATTTGGTGGACCTCGCATAGCAAAAGAACATGTTTCGGATACCACCAATTATCCTACACCAAGATCACGGACAAGAAATTTGATATAGTCTATTGCACCTTCTACTTTTTAGAACAACATTTTTTTTTTAACTTTTGGACAATTTTTTTGTGTTAAAGTAGTTGATGATATATAATATCATATGTTTTATTCCATCAGATATCATCTACAAATGAATTACCATTTTTTGGGATGCCAGTTATATACAGACTTCATACCAGTTATATACAGATTTCATACCAGTTGGATTCACTATTTGGGGGATATATTACACATTGAATATACCATTTTTCGGGATGCCAGTTATATACAAATTGCATACCAATTTGATTCAACATTTAGACTTAATGAAATTAATGTGTATTACTAACTAGATTAAAAAATAATACCAATTTAGAGATCATGAACCAACTTTGTCTTATAATTAGTATCCAAACTGGACACTCATTGGATGAAACATGTATAAAATCTAATTAATATGTGTATGACTCTGAATTTTAATGTTTGAATGTTAGGTATTGTATGAATTGTGATATAATGGTATGAATTGTGTTTTAACATTGGTGTGACTTTCTATTAACTGTGTATATGATATGAATAATTAAATTTCTATGAAAATAGTGATTTGCATATTAATTGTCAAACGTGTATGAAATTGGATTAATTGTCAAACTAGCGATTCTTTTCTAAAAATATCACATTATGCTTACTTTATATAAACATATTTTTGGATGAAACGTGTATGAAATCTGATTAATACATGTATGCCTCTGCCTTTAATATTTGATTGTTGGATATTGTATGAATTATGATAAAATATTGGTACACAAATGGTATGAATGTTTATACGAAATTGATGAATGTTTATATGAAATTGATTTTTCGTTGGTATATATATATGTGTGTGATATAAACTGAAGTTAGTGTTTGAATGAAACCTGAATAAAATTGGTATAAATATTGTTTTAATTTCATTTATAGTAGGACACCAGTTGGAAACCAAATTAATATTCATGATAACTTACATTAAATACTCAGGATACCAAATGCATTACATAATTACCTTGTATAATTATCACTAATATTAACACTATCTTATATATTAAACTGAAATAAATTTTATTTTCAACAGTATGCAATTTGTATGATTAATGAATGCATAGCGTATAAAAAATGAACAGTATATTAAACACTTAGTTATAATGCATTTCACACCAATTATGTTTCATGTCAAAACAAAACATGAGTCTAAAAGACAAAATAAATGTAAAATTTTGTATAGTCTAAAGAAATAAATGATCTTTTTTTTTTGCACAGGATAATTTGAACATGTCGTCCTGTTGTGGCCAACTTGACGACATCTACTGCAAGTAACTTTCGACCTTTCGAATTTTACATCAGCAAACCCCTTTCAGTGTTCAAGTTGTGGTCTTTCTACCGTTCTCTTTGGACCGGGCGACATCAATTTAGGTTTTGAAACATAACTTGATATATCCCATGTATTCTCGCATGGGAGAGGCTCAACAGGGATGGCATATGTATCTTGAAAATTCTTTAGGCTATAAAAAGGAGAGCAACAATATGTTTCATGCAGTCTTCTGTATCTAAGAACTGTCATTCCATGCCCGCATGATATCTCATCATTTTGAAATCTTCCGTAACTACACATCTTAGTGTTTAAGTTTACTATGTACCGCTTTAGTCTATCAACAACAACATGCATATCAACTGTTGATGGTATTACCTAACACACAAAAATATTGATCATTAAAATGTTGTTACAAAAAAACAAGCCACTAAAAAAGGTTTGAATTATAGATACATAATGGATATCAAATTAATGTAGGGTTTATTCTAGTTGGCAATTTATACTAAATTAATTCAGTAATCATACTAATTGCATACATGAATACATTTAAATAATAATGAATAAAGGAAAATCATACCCTTATACTGCTAGACAAAGCAATACTTTCCTGGAGCATAAGATCATATTTTTTTGTAAGCTCTGATCTAGTTTTTGCAGCCTCCTAGTTGTGCTTATGAATCCATCTTTGAATTGTTATCCTCATAAATTCAAGAAGTGAAATCACTGGCAACCTCCTTGCTATCCTGTTAACATTATTCAAAGATTCGGCTATGTTTGAAGTCATGGTCCATGTTCGCTTACATTTTGAATAAGCCCTTGACCACTTGCTATACCCGATATCATATAAATAATCTATTATTCTTGGATCTATCTGGTCTATTCTTTGCATAATCGCCTCAAATTGTTGCATTGTATAAGCCTCTGCCATTGTAAAAAATAGCTTCTTCAAATCTTCAGTATTCCTATGGAAGTTCTTCAAAACATTACAGCATAAGTGTCATATGTAAGCAAAATGTTCCAATCCAGGATATACTCTGGCAGTTCCTTTCCATATGCTCTCGTTTCTATCTGACATAAAACACATGTTTTTCCTTTCTCCATATGCTTCCCTAAATTGTTCAAAGAACCAGGTCCACGATGCATCATTCTCAGAATTCACTATGGCATAAGCAAGTGAAAGTATGTGACCTGATGCATTAATTAAAAAAAACAGCATACAAATTGAAAACACACCTTATATCATATTTATTATTGATTATAAATGTAAAAGATTCAAAAAATACCTCCTGGATTCATAGTTCTTGCAGTCAACATTGTACCACCATATGAGCCTCTTAAAGCTTCTCCATCAACAACTACAATTGGCCTACAATACTCCCAACCTCTAATACATATTTCTAATGCAACAAATTCATATAAGAATTTATCACATTCCGTCCTTTCTAATTTTAAAATCGAACCAGGACATGTCTGCACCAATATGTATAGATAACCTGGAAGTTTTTCAGTTTTTACAATTAATTTTACAATTAGATATTTGAACATTACAACACAACAAATATACTAGCTGGATACAAATTGGACACCAATTATATTCAAATTAGACACAGAATGGATAACAATTGGATACAGAAAAGGAAACCAAATGGATACTGAGAATTCAATTTGTAAACAAACTGCATGCCAGATTGTTGCATTGTTAAAATTCACACCAATTCAGTCCATAATATAAAATACAAAATTTAGTTCTAAAAGAAACCTGGAAGTTTGGCATATGACTCGGCTAGATCTCCATGCACCAATTTTATCGCCTTTTCTTTAGCTCTTCAGGCCTGCATGTATGTCAGCACAACATCATGCACTTTCAACACGTCTTCTGCTATATCTTTTGGAGTGTATACAGTCGATGGATCAATAAATTTATCTATTATTAAAACATCTACAACGTCAGTTATTCCCTGACGCCTTGCATACACTCTATCTCTAACGGAACAAGTGTGTTCCACACAGTACTTTCTGATTTTAAATAGCTTCGATTGATTCAAACATGATGAGTTCATCATCCAGGAACAATTATCAACAGGACACTTCAGATAATAACTATTTAAGAAACAAAAAAAATTCATCAAAACCTGATATACCAAATACACTCAAAAATAAATACACATTCAAACAATCAATTAAATCCTTACCAAGATGAACTAGAACGAGATACAAGAAATCTGAATTTTTTCACAACTCCATAATGTCGCATCACCTCCATAAGTGTTTCTTTATCATTGTAAATCTGATTTTCAGCTATAAATAAATTAGAAAGGTCACTGATTACTCCATTTCCTTCATCAATATTTTCATCGACAACTCCATCTAAATTCACTCCTATCAAGCGGATGGAGTTGCTGGACTATAAATCAAAGTTAGTTAGTGTTCTACTATCATCAGAATGTCTCCTATCCACAACAACTACAAATCCTGATTATCTATTGCTATATTCTTCAAAGTTATGCACAATGAATATTTCGTAAAGAAATCTACATTAGCTTTCTTTTGATCTAAAAAAACCCGCACACCAACATCTGTGGACTCTAAAAGGGGGACATCTATCACTAACTATATATTTTATCTCTATATTGTGAATATTAGCATCTATTATTAGTTGCGATGTTATAGCACTTACTAGACCACTATAAAGACTAGAATACTCATATATAATCCCCTCCATCTGAAAATCAACATATTTCCCTGTTTCATTAAAAAGAATAACAATTAGTCTTATATAATACAAAAAAGAAAAATTATACACACTTGTCATTATTTTTTCATACAAAAATTATTCAGACAGTAAACTACAAACAAATTTTATTAAAAAATAAAATTTCAGATTTCATAACCACTTAATACAAATTTCATACATACAATCATCATTTATATCAAATTTAGACATTTCTCATACCAAATAGTTCATTCCTTTCACACAAATTTATACATAATTGACAAAACTTATATAAACAATAATATTTCACATTTCATACCAACTTAAAACATTTTTCATACACTTATTCAAAATTCTAAATAACTTTTTTTACTAACTAGTTAACACACTTTCATATCAACTTAAAACAACTGTCATACAATTCTTCAAAATTCTAAATAACCATTTTTTCACATTAGTGAATACACTTTCATACCAAATTCATTACACTTACACTAACAAATTCATTCAAAACTATACATTTTAGTTTATTTTTTCAGGAAAAAAATTAGTAATCAATATTATAATTTTAATCTACATACCCAATCTACAACGATAAAAATATTTATATGTTATACATTTATACTCAAATCTTTCATATATTGCGGCAACTTCTCATGAAATCATTGTTTTACCAGTATAAAAAATAACCAAAAAATAAAAAATATGGTGACATTAAACCCCTATCAAAAAACAGAAACTTACCAAGAAAATCAATAATATTACAGTTTCACAACAACTAATAAGTATTATGAACAAAATGTATTGTTTATACAAAAAAACATATCACATTCAATATAGTGACGATTTACAAAAACAAAATCACAAAATGTGATTTACAATTTCATTTTTTTTTCATTTCACTGAAATCCAAATACAAATAGTAAACACTTAAAAATACTAACCTGGAGGATCCCATCTTCCGCCATGTTTAATTAATATTGATACGTAGTTGTCCATCATAAAAAAATCAGGATTTTTCAAACAAAAAAAAACTTCAATTTGTCGCCAGTGGAAGAAAATCAAAGAGAGAGAAACGTGAAAGAAAAATGGATAAAATCAGATTTTTGAATTAATTTTAACAAATTATAGTGAATTAAGGAAACTGAATATTCTTAATTAGTTTGAAATTCCTTAATTCATGCTAATTAATAATTATCTTAAATTAATTCAAATTTAATTGACACCCCTATTTCCGTTTTTTTTTTCATTTTTTCCTTCAGAAACGTTTTATTTTAAATTTTTTTTAATCTTTTTATTCTTTTCAAATCAAATGTTTTAAATTATTAAAAATAACCTTTTTTTTAATAATCTATTACAACCTGAAATTTTTAATATTACAACTTGAAAGTTTGATTCTACTGCTATAAATTTAAAATATTAATCTAATATATGTCATATATGAAATTTTCAATTGAATCAACCACTTCATAGGCCCATGCTATATAAATTCATGCATGAAATATATGCCGATAAATTAAAGATCCCCTAAATTCCTTGACTAGGGACCACTATAACCTATCCTTTTAGATCTCTCATAAAATCCACAGAACAGTATGCTTGAATTAAGATGTAACATGGACATCTCTCTACTCCCCCCACCCACCCACACACATAATCTCTCTCACTCATATATATAGAGGCAGTACAATTATTAGGCCAACTAGTTCTTTGTAAAAATAAGTTTAGATTTAGTCTAGGGAGCCCGTGTTGGCACAAGCTCAAAACGTTTACTTTTTTATTTCAATTTATGTGACATAAATATAATTTGGAGAGTCAATTAAATTTTTGGTATAAGTTTTAGATATTTGAAGTTGTTAATTGTTGTGATATAGAGTACTTTTTACCTAATTTTCAAATAAAATGTAACTTTCTGTATCCAAATTTATATGGCACTGATTGAATTTTGATAATCAATAAAAAAAATTATGTCTTTTAAATTATTAATCATTGTGATTTATAATACTTTTACGCCATATCGAATAATATATGTTACTTCATTTATCCCAAAATCACTTGCGATTTTGTTGTATTAAGGATATTTAATAATGTTATAGTCAAGAGAAATCAAGCTAAGAGGTTGAAATACAAATTAAGTGAAGGTTCTTTATTTATCATGAAGAATTTTTAAATTGATGAAAGTACTGCTGGATGTAGACTTGTTGAAATTTCATATAAATTGTTTTATTTGCCACAATATGCTAAACTAATTCCCGAAGAATATTATTGGTATTCATATAATTGAATTTCAGTTTATTAAATAAGATGTGATTGAGTCAAGGGTGAACAACATTCACTACAACATTTTATGTCTACAATCACCCTAGAAAAGTGTGGCCTAAACTATGTAAAAGTGTTGCCTTTGATAAAAGGCCACACTTTTTTACTTTAAGCCACACTTTTCTAGGGGTGGCCGAAAGAAGCGAAACCTTAGAGTTTAGGCGACACTTTTCAAATGTTGCCTTATAAGCTACGCTTAAAAGCATAGTCTAAAAGGCAAAAAGATCACGCTTTGCAGTACCTCATATAACAATATTTCTATCTCATACAACTACACTTTCAAGTGTGGCCTTTGCTTCCTTATTGCCCACGATTTTAAAGTGTTGCATTTTCTATCTTATGTATGACAACACATTGAAGTGTAGTCCTTACCCATATGCATACAACAATTTACATTGCATGTGATGCACAATTGACAGTCCTATGGCTATACTTTTAAGTGTGGTAATATTATTTTGGCTATAAAATATTTATATGCCACAATTTCTAATTAAATAACACCAATATTGTTTTGCAATAAATAATCTCAAGCATTAAATTAGCTAATAAGTAATTCAAATATATAGATTTGCAATAAACTTCAATAGATAATATGTCTTGTGTACATGACATACTTATAAAGAAATATTCTAAATATGTACACAATAGTTCAAAAAGTACTCTTACAATAGTTCAATATATTCTAGATATGAATTTATTTCACAAAATCAAATATAAAGTATTCAAACGTTTACAATAGTTCAAAAACTCTTCATCATCCACTTCAATGAGATCAAATTGACTTGTGGCGACCCTTCAAGTTTGTTCACCTCCATTTCCCTACACATTTAAAATGAAATTAAAAATCAAAACAAACTATATTGTACAACAAATCAGATTGCAGCAGTTGTAGAAAAGGCAAGAAGTTCTGTTGGAGTGAAGGGCCTTGTTAGTGTCACACGCCATTTCGAACCAGCCGAAACAGTTCACATAATATGGCTGCACTTTGATTTTTGAAAAAAAATGTTTTGTTTGTTTTAGAGCCGCCACCTAAATTTTAAGGAAAATATTAGGAAAATCATTTTTTATGTGTAAATGTAAACTCTGTTTTGATTTGTGAAACCAGTGAGATTCTGAGTAAGGTTTTTGGTCACTCGAGGGGAAGGTATTAAGCATCCCTCAGAGCCTATCCGAAGATAGTCCTTAAACTCAATTTAGGAAAAATATAATTAGGAAAACTTGTTTATTTATTTTCTTTAAAAAATAAATTTTATTAGTTTAAGAAAAGAGTAAAATACAAGGTACGACATATATATGTCTATTAAATAAAATTAATAGTAGTATGTTTATCATACGGTAAAAAATAAATAAATGTACTAAAAATGTATGACAATTTTATATGTTAAAAATACAGATGTGTCTTATATAAATGTATCCCAAAATAAATGTTGAGTTTAAAGGATATGAAAATTTGTCATTTTATTTATATATAGAATCAAGAGGTGAAAGAAAATAAAATAAAATGAGATAGTAATTAGGTGTGAATATGTAGTAAAATAATGTGTATATTAAAGTGTAAGGAAAATAAGTAACATTTGTAAAGTGATAGTAGATATGAGAAAATAATATGAAGTGTAGCAAAATAATAGGTTACGTATAGAGAAAACTAAAAAAAATATAGAATTTGTACCTTTCAGCGTTTGACATATATATGTATGTACCTTGTATTTTGAACCTGTTGGCATATCTAAAATCTTGAAATAACATGTTAAGAAATTAAATATTATTTTGCAATATTTGATTTGAAAAGTGATAATAGTAAATATATTTTCGAAAAGGGGTGATGTAAAAATAAAAATGGGCTTAACTATTGGGACTTATTCTATAGTTATATTTATTTTTTGTTAAAAATATATAGGCCTACTTTCTTACTTGTTTTCTTAAAATAATGTGCTTCTAAAAGGTATATATCTTAGCCTTAAATATATTTCTAAAGGGTAATTGCTTTAGCCTTTAAACTAGTTTCAAATTTATTTGAGAGTTTTAAATGATGAGTTTTCCTATCCCTTAAGATAAACAAATAACTTCAGATGTATGTAACTTTTAAAGACTAAAAAATAAGGTAACAATTTTAGCAAACTTATAACATCCATTTTCAGCTTTTAAAATGATGTTCTTCTATAGTGGTTAGTTCCAAAAATTTATACTTTTAGATCCCACAAAATGGTGTTCGAAATTAGGGAAAGGACTACATTTTCACACCAAAAAAATCTGCCTAGTAGGGCTGTTAAAAGCTGTATTTTTTACCTCTCAAAACCTGCATTGTCCAAGTTAAAATCTGCACTTTTTATGCTAAAAATTTTCTTGGTAGAGTATGTGAAATCTGCATTTTTTCGCACTATAAATCTGCAATTTTTTAAGCTAAAAATCTGCATATTTTAACCTCAAAAATCTGCATTTTTAAAGTTCAAATTGCTGCCCCTCAAGGTTCTCAAAATCTGCCCCTTCTTAAACTAGAAATACATCATTTTGTTCTAAAAATATACACATAAAACCTGCACTAAAGCTTTTTTAAAGCTGCAGTTTTTTTAGCTCTCAAAATCTGCAATTTTCAAGCTAACATTTGCACTTCAAAGCTCACAAAAGGGGTTGTGTTTTGAGCCTCAGAAAACTTGCGATTTTTACACTTAAATTCCTCCTTTTTTGAGCTCAAAATTCAGCATTTTCAAGCTCGAAACGCTATACTTTTAAGCAATAAAAATGCACTTTGTGGCTTCTACTAAAGCTTCAAAATCAGCCACAAATATCTAAGAAATCTATTCAAAAAGAAGACCCCTTTGTAAAAATCTTTTCTGTAACTCAAAAGAAAACGTTTAGCAAGGCAACTAGGAACTAATTAGCAAGCTTTACCCATCTTAAGCACACATAAGCCACAAATAAAAAAAGAAGGCGAGCGATCAAACTTGTTGTTACTAGTTGGTTTCTATGAACCCGCACATAGAGCAATAACCCAAGAAAAATATATGATGAATAAGTAAATGAGTTAGTAACAACATATGTATATATTAGGGGTGTACATGATCCAGGTGGTACAGGTTTTTCAATTATCAAATCAAACCATTTGTGTAAAAATTTTAAATTTATAAACCAAACTAAACAAATAAAATTCGGATTTTTTTGGGTTTTTCAACCTTGGGTTGGTTCGGGTTTTTCAAATACCAAATCAAACCATTGTGTCGAATTTTTAAATTTATATATCAAACCAAACTAATAAACCTCGGGTTTTTTTTTCCAGATTTTTGGATTTTTTCGATAAAGTTTGCATACAAACATATAATTAACTTGTGCTTCAAATATTTCTTTAGTCCAATCAAAATACAATTATCTAAGGTATTTCTTAAGAAAATAACACAAAATATGAGATGAGTACTGATGACACTAAAATATTCAATAAAAAATAATAATGAAATCATCATATAAAATAAATATTGCAAAGTCATAATGAAAATGATCATAATTTAAAAGTACTAAATCATGCTAAAATAAGTTTAATAAGTATTAGTTACATTACTAAATATTTAAGGAAAATTAAAATTAGATTATGTATTTTAATTGTCTAAACCAATGTAAAACTAAAGAACAATATTCAATATTATTGTCATTCTTAGTGTTAAATTAATTTTCTTTTTGCATTAGTATTAATTTGATTTTGATTTAAGTTTTATTATAATTATCAACATCTATGAACTACTTTATTGGACCATTCCGAATTCTAAGTTTAAACTTGAAATAATATATTAAAAGATAAAAACTATGAAATAGTATAAGAAATATTTTAAAATTATATCAAAGTAAATATTTTTATGTATAAAATAAAATTTTAAAATTACATATATAATGTCGGGTTAGTTTGGTCTCGGATTGATTTTTTTTAGTTAAAACCAAACCAACCCAAATATAGTCGGTTTTTTATTTCAATACCAAACCAAGTCAAACCAAACCACTAGTCGGATTTTTTTCCGATTTGACTTGATTTGCGGTTTGGTTCAGTTGTCGGTTCAGTTTTGTATACCCCTAGTATATATAGACAAGTCGATGTAGTTAAAGTAAAAGCAAGGTGATGAACTGAAGATCTTAGACTCCTATTCCTTATGGGCCGATTGTAAGCCCGGCTCTATAACGGAACCGATGACGAAATGCGGATGCTAACCTCAAGCGAAAGTACAGCTGCTAATGCTTTTCTTATATGAGCCAGGCCAGAGTTGTGTTACAACTCCAATGTGCTCCAAATATTCCTTGTGTTGATCAGCAAACTAAAGTTTTGAGTCAAGCAATTTCAAATTCGAACTCGAACTTCAACTCGAAGAAGAACGAAAACAAAGAACAAAAGATAATAACCTTAAAATTTGTTGCACTGGGTGATTTTTCGAACCTTTTATGGATTTCTTACTTGTTTTTCTCCCTGTTTTTCGGATGATTATTCCATGAGGACCAAAGTCCTCCTTTTAGCCGAAATTCGGCTCCAAGAATTCATGGAAACACAAATCTCAGAGGTGACAGGAAAGAAATGATGAAGGGGACGAAAAATCTCTCAAGAATCGACCTTTCCAGGTCAATTTGAGAGGATTGAGTGACTGATGACGCATTTTTACGGTGGCCCAGAGCCGTTCTTCTGACAGGGGGATGGGGGATCACGTGGGGCGGCCATGGGAGAGGAGCCTGGGGCGTCGACGTTCTGGGCATGGTTTGGAAGGTGAAGAGGTGCATTGATTTTTCTTTTGGGGAAGAGAAGGCTACGAGGCGCGCTTCTGGGAAAAAAGAGTATAGGGCGGCGGTAGGGGAAGAAGAATGTGATGTCTGGGAAAACAGAGTAAGGGCGGCGTAGGAGTCTATGCTGAAAAGTCTTGGGTTTAGTTTCGGTCGTCCAATCGTTTGATCAGACGAAAAATCAAGGGTTAAACAATAAAAAAAAGATTAATAATATATATATATATATATATATATATATATATATAAAAGATGAATTAATTAAAGCCGTTGGATTGGATTGGACGGTCAAAATTTAATCTGAAAAAGCACAATTCATGGACTTCCTACGTGGCACACACGGATTGACTGAACTAAAAAGACTTGGATTGCCAAGTTTTGTTCAAATTAAATTTATTTAAATTATAACCTCTTCTTTATTAAATAGCCATAATTTATTAAATTTAAAATAATTATTTTGCAAGACTAGCTTATTTGATAAAATTAGTCATCCTATATATATATAAATTACTAACTCATTAATTAATTAAGCCTTCCTAATTTTGAAAAAATGTCAAAAAATATTTATCACAATAATAGAAACTATATTTAATTTTTTAAAAATCGAGTTAACCCTTAAAAACAATACTTTTAAAAAAATGAGAAAGTAAGTAGTAATATTTATATAATATATATAACTTTTTTATAAAAGATAGTATTTATGAAATAAAATAAATATTTAAAAAAAATTTGTATTCCTACAAAAATTTCATAATATATATATATATATTTATATATATATATATTTATTATTTTTTCTTTTATTATTATTATTATTATTAAAACTTTAGTTAAATAAAATGTGGAGAGTCAAAATTGGGTGTCAATAGTTAGTTTCCATTAAAATCAAATTAACTGGCCATAATTTTCTGAGTTCATGCAGTTATAGAATAACTCAACTCTTTCCAGAATTTCCAACACTGTATTATAGCATATTGCAGCAGCTATATAAGAGTAACTGATAATAGTTGCTGCCATGTACAACAAATCAGATTGCAGCAGTTATAGAAGAGACAAGAAGTTCTGTTGGAGTGAAGGGCCTTGTTAGTTTCCATTAAAATCGAATTAACTGGCCATAATTTTCTGAGTTCAGGCAGTTATAGAAGAGCTTAATTGTTTTCAAAATTTTCAGCACTGTATTGTAACATATTGCAGCAGCTATATAAGAGTAATTGATAATAGAAGATTGCAGCAGCTGGGTTTAGTGCAAGCTATAACGTACTGTATATACTATAAACTAATTCTATAACTTGTACACTAATTCTAGCTGGGAAGTTGGAGCCACAACTACACACATAAATCAACAACCAAATCAGGAGAATGCAAATGAGATATCAGATGAGCAGTGGCAGGTTAAGAAGAAGAAGAACTACAAATAGAACCAACCCATTATGGGAAGACCTGGTTCTAAGACAGGGCAAGACCAACAATATCAACCTAACACACAGTCAGGTAAGACACTTAACTCTACTATTTCTACTCATAATAACTATAATGATCTTGTTGTGCAGGATCGAACCAACAGCCAAGAACCACTATGGGAAGACCTGGTTTACTACAACAGAAGACAGGGCAAGACTAACAATATCAGCCTAAGGAACAGTCAAGTAAGACACTTAACTCTACTATTTCTACTCATAATATCTATAATGATCTTGTTGTACAGGATGAAACCAACAACCAAGAAGAACAAGAAAATCATCTTCAGAATTTGATACATCAATAAAGGAAATACATAAACAAACAAAATAAAGGATGATTTGATTGAAGCACAACTAGAAAAAGTTGAGGGAAATACAGTTGAGAGGTTCTAGAAGAGATAAAGAGAGAGAAAAGTCTTAAGGAATCATTGGTGTACTTGAGATCCAAGCACAAAAGGCTCTTCCTGAGAGCATCTCTTGTTAAAATAAACATAAGTAAGGTCATACGTATCATTTTCAACCTCATACCAATCACACTTAAATAGAACAACCTTAAAATGACCGTAATAGTCTAACTTAAGAATATCAACTATTGTACCATAATAAGTCAAATCTGCAGCAATCGAATTTTTATCCTTTGAGCTTGCAAAGCTTGTAGTTGAGGCAACTAGTGTATCACCACTATTTTGTGTTTTACATCTTGCATCACGCTGCCTAACACAGAATCTATATCCATTGATGAGATACCCAAAATATCTTTTTGCAATGGAATTTGGTCCTCTAGACAATTATTTTATCATATCGGGCACATCCTCTTGCAAAGCACGAGTTTCAAACCATTGAGAGAAGTTTTGACAATGATTACTGGTCTTGCTCCATTTAGATCTTCGTGGCTGATTATTAACCTCTTGCTCATGTTCTCTACACAACATGTACTTATTTTTGTTAAAACAATAAATAAAATAAGTTAAAAATTAATTATACAAAAAGATACTATATTCAAATTATGGTACCTAATATATTCTTGAACCTTGTCACAATTTCCCAATAAGTATGAATGTGCCTGACTTAGTGACTTGTTATCTAAAATGAATGGATCCGTTTTCTTTTGTTCCTAAAGGAACTCCTTTTTTAGGAAACAAACTCACAATTTCTGCATCACATGGATCACATTCATCATTATTTCAGGCTCTTCTATTAAATCTGGTATGCACACCCCATGAAGATATTTGGAGAATAAATTCATACAATCGATTTTCACTCGTGTCTCTGCTATGCAACCTTTTGGATAACGTCTGTTGTGGATGTATAATTTGAATGTACCCATTTCTCTTTCAGTCCATCGAGTTTGAATTGGACCTCCTAATCTCACTTCATTCGCCAAATGAATAGGCAAATGAATCATTATATCAAAAAATGTAGGAGGAAAAATTTGCTCCAATTGATTTATTGTTTCTATGATCTCTACTTCTAAGTAATTCAGTTCCTCCAATGTGATTACTTTTTGACACAAACGACGGAAGAAGGAACTAAGACGAATCAAAGAAATAGCCACAGACGAATGCTTTTAATTGGTATTGGAAATAAGTAATGTAACATGAAATGAGCATCATGAGTTTTATAACAAGACAATTTTCTTTCATCCAATTGCACACATCTAGATATATTGGATGCACTGCCATCAAGTAGCTTGACTGTCTATAAAACTCGACAAAAAATTGATTTCTCTCCATTTTTCATTTAGAAGCAGGATTTTGCAAACTTTGTTCTCTTACTATCTTCTATATCTTTTGGACAAAGGTTCTTTCTCATTCCCATATCTTTCAAATCATACCGGGATTTTGCATGATCCTTTGTTTTGCCAGAAATATCCAAAAGAGTTCCAAGTATGCTATCAACTGTGTTCTTCTCTATGTGCATTACATCAAGGTTGTGGCGTAACAAGTTGTACGACTAATAAGGTAATTCAAAATAGACTGACCTTTTTTCCATGGGCCATCATTTGATCTCTTTCTCTTCTTTCCAATAACACATTTTCAAATCAATTCCCGTTAATAAAGGAGGAGGCCTACATTCAGTTTTTCCATTGAAAGATCTTTTGTTAGATCTCCATGGATGATCAATGGGTAGAAAAACACGATGATCCATATAACAAATTTTTCGACTATGTTTAAGATAGCGAGAATTAGTGCCATAGTTACAACAAGGACAAGAAAATTTTCCTTTTGTACTCCAACCATGTAACATAGCATATGCAGGAAAGTCATTGATTGTCCACATAAGAGCTGCCCGTATATGAAAAGTTTTATTTCTTGAAGCATCATATATTTCAACCCTAGAATCCCACAATAATTTTAACTCATCTATCAATGGTTGTAAGTAAATATGAATGTCATTTCCAGGTAATTGCAGCCTAGATATAAGTAAATAAAGTATACAATATTCAGATTTTATGCACATCCAAGGCGACATATTATAGACCACCAACATAACTGGCCATGTGCTATGTGATATACTCATGGTTCGAAATGGATTGAACTCATCACTTGACAAGCCAAGTCTCACATAACGAGAATCTAATGCAAAATCTGGATACAACCTATAAAAATGTTTCCATGCTATACCATCAGCGGGATGCCTTAACTTTCCATCTTTAGAATGCTCGTATTCATGCCACCTCAAAGAATCTTCCATCTTTGAGCACATAAATAGCTTTTTTAGTCTAGGAATCAATGGAAAGTGTCTCAAAGTCTTTGCTGAAACTCGATGTGATTTTTTTAAGGCTCAAGCTCACTATCAACTTCAGGATATTTAATATATCATGAAGCTCCACAAGTATGACAAAATTCATCATCCTTATAATCATTTCTGAACAACATGCAATCATTGGGACATGCATCAATTTTCTCATAATCAAGACCGAGATTCTTAATCATAGACTTGGTTTTATTGTAAGACGGAGGAATGTTCAACTTGGGCATTGCCTCTTTTAATAACTCTAAAAGAGAAGTGAATGATTCATTGCTCCATCCATGTAGACACTTCAACAAATATAAACAACGTGTGAATGATAATTTAGTGTACAAGCAGGATATAAATTTTAGCTTGCCTCTTCAACCAAGTTATAAAATTTCTTGGCATCTTCATTTGGACCATCATAAACTCCTTCAGCCTGTGCAATATCTCTAAATTGATCATTCAACAACTCATCAATATCATCACGTGAGTAATCCATATCTTCGTCAACATTCAACTTGATATCTCATTCCCCGTGATTGATCCATCTAGTATAACCTTTAATAAATTCATAGCATATAAGATGATCATACACTATATTCATTCGAGTCCAACGAATATTACAACATTTTGCACATGGACACTGAATTTCCTCTCCTTGAGGATCTCCATAAGACTAAGAAAAATCTAGAAATGATTCAACACCATCAATATACTCTTTGCTATACCTTGCTAAATTCATCAAATCCTTGGATGAGATATTTGAATTCCTAGAAGAAGATTAATATTTAATCTTTCAGTAACAATCATTAAATCATTAACTACTTCACAAATAAGTTTTAAAACTCACGAGTAAGTTATCAGAATCACGTGTTATGAGATGATAAGAGTTTCTTACTGGCACTTGTGCTATGCCAAATCAAACCTTGAATCCTCCACAAATGTTTTTGAATGTTGATTATACTTTCAAGGAAAAATAAGTAAAATTAATAGGATAGACACAATTAAGAAAGAAAGTAAATAAATGGAATTCAAATGATTAAAAGTTAAAATTTTGTGAGTGAATTTAAATACTCATCACCAAATTCGTTTTGCACGGTTTACATAGGAAACTCATCAGTTATACACTTTAGTGAAATGAATGCTCAAAACTTGTTTCAATTTCCTTAATTTTGTATCTCATGCTATTTTCCTTTACTTAATTTACTTTCAAGTGTTATCTAACCACATAAAATTAATAACCTTAGTCAAATAGAAGTTTTAACAAAATAAAAAAAGGTTGACAATCAAACCATCCTAAGTATAGTAAGAATAATAAGGAATGCAAATTCAAGAAAAACATAACATAATCCTACGAATGATCAACCTTTAGCTGACTTTCACTATCTCTCTAACTCTAAGAAATTTAAATGAACTAATTAAGAGTAAGAAATTCTATCCAGAAGTAAGTTCAAGTTGTAAACAACATTTTAAAGAAGTCTAAACACTTTATTCAGAAGACCAAAAGTACCATATAGTGTGAAAATCTTTTAGAGCTTTTTAAAACTAAGTCCAAAATTTAAAAACTCATTCTTATGCACACCCAATCAGAGAAGTATTAAACATCTATTACCATGTTTAAACATTCAAGCAATCATTACAATGATCCTAGAATAGATAGTCGATCACACCAGAAAGCTTAAAGCTTCGTAGAGTTTATTCATTCTAACTTATCCCTGACCTGAAGAAATATTAGCTAAAATCTTGGATCCTAAATGGTGAAATATTACTTATAGAAGGACTGTGAATAAGAAGAAATTGTGAAATTTTTCCAAGACTCTAGAAGTGTTCAAGGCTTAACAGAGTCATGTGATAAGATTTACTGGAAACCTGATTTTAAAAAGAGTTCACTGATTTTACTTTAAGTGTTATGTAGCCTTCCAAGTTCTAAAATTAGAAAGAAAAACAATTAACATGATCTAAAGTAGCCAAGTTGAATCAGATTTTAAGGCTAAAGTTGAAATCAGATCTAAAGCAGACAAGTTGAAACAACATCATTTAACTTTCACATGTAGAACATAAAAGGCTAAAGTTATTCAAGATAACATTTTTGCTTTAACTCTTTTACTTACTGTCAACTTTTTCGTTCAAACAACACCATTTAACTTTCAAAGAAAATCAACACAAACAAGAACAAGGATTCAAAGCTCTCTTGATTAAAGATAACCAAGTGCGTTATCTTATTTACCCAATTTTAATCACTTCTAATCCTTCATAACAAAGACATGGTTCATTTTGAATCACTTCTCTTAGAATAAGTAAAATGACTTCCTTAATAAGTGTAAGAAAAACAGGTTTACCAAACAATTATTACTTTTATACTATGAAGTTTGAACTTAGTAGTGTTTGTTTCAAATTTAAAAAGAGTACAGGTGTTTTACATTTAATCTATATTATTGTCTACTAAAAAAAATGTGTCATTAGTTAATAGGTGCAATGTAAAAAGTTTGTTATGGCGAAGGAGAAGAAAAGGACAAAAGGTTGTGATGAAACTTTTGAGGTCTTGAAATATCTTGACAATGAGCTTCAAAATAAGAAATTATTTGGAGAAGAAAATATTGGATTCGTTGAAATCGTTGCCAGTTAAGATTTGTTAGAAAAACAATCATAGAAATATTTATGCTAAAGACACCAATAGGAGCTTATTCAAAATACAATCCACAAAAGTTTTAACTTCTTCATTGTTTCACCGTAAGTTAACTGCATTTTACCAAAGGAAAAACACGCCCTGATGTGTCAACACAACAATATTATATAATATATGTATGTTTGTGCATGCACATGACTGTTACTTTAGAATCTTGATCGTCAGATATCATTGAGAAATAAATAGAAAAATGTGTTATCTATATTATTTTATTAGTTACCTATTTTAGAAATGAGGAATTTTTACAATACAAGGCAAATGTTAAGTTAGTTATGCACAATATCATATAATGGGATTATTTTATTTTATGCAGCCAACGACAAGCCCTTAGTTTTGGTGACTTACAATTCGCAAGAAGTATAAAAATAAGAGATCCTCTTCCTATCTTATTTCTTATCTACTGCAGTTAACTGTCATGACTCACCCTAAATCTAACAAGATCACTTAGTTTTCTTAATAAAAAATTCTATAATTTGAACCTATGCACCTTCCTTATTTAGAAACATACCTGTCATATTCAACCATTTTGTTCAGAGTTCAGCCTCCTCAGCCTCCTGAACCTTGTGTTCCCAAGCAGTCAAACTATGTCTAATAGCATAAACCTAACAGAGACCAATGGTTGACTTAAAAAGTGTAGTTGTATCACAAATCACTAGCTTAACCTAAAATTATAATGATAATAAGAGAAGAAGAGAAGGGTGGAGAAATTTTTTCCAGTCTGTAAATAAAGTATTGTGGTTGTTGCATCTATCATTTGTAGTGGAGC
Source organism: Solanum verrucosum (assembly GCF_900185275.1). NCBI lineage: Eukaryota > Viridiplantae > Streptophyta > Magnoliopsida > Solanales > Solanaceae > Solanum > Solanum verrucosum. Next base: position 6,072,074 of record NW_026020063.1, on the reverse strand, counting down.
CTCATCCTATTTGAATACAAGGTAGACCAGAAATTCTCATGCTTGATCGCTTGCATTCAAAGTTTCTTTTCCTATAAAAACTTGGATGAACACTGTTTCACATGCAATAATAAATCATTGTTTACATGTTAGCATTATAGGAATGTCACTGGCAGCAAAAAGCAAATCCTTATTGTCAGCTTTACCCAAATGAAACTTTAGAAATCAATAAAGCCTAAATTTTATGACATCTTTTCCACTACAGAAACCACAACACAGTTGCAAGTCACAGCATAGATCTCATGGTGAAACCTTCAAATTGTACCCTCATCCTCTTCAATGTTTAATCTTATGCTCTATTGACTACTATAACCTATAAGCTAGTGTTATCACGGGAGGAAATCATAAATAAGGTTCAAACTATGTTGGGGTTAAGGACACAGTGTAATTGCACTCGCTTTAGTGAATATAGACACAACCACATAGCCCAGTAACATAGAAATTTGAAAAGAATGTTAGCAGGTGGAGTGGAGCTATACCAACTTAGTGAAGCACAATATATTATTATCCTTCACAGATTCTCAAGTGAAGAATCAGCCCTAGTTAGTCCATTTATACTTATTTAGTGATTAATGCTTAGGGTAATACAACTACGAGCTAGACTCGCAAAAATTAAAAGTTATCGTATCAACAACACACGAATATCAAAACCCTAAAGCTAAAATTTAGACTTTCAAAGATACACATGAATATCAAAACCATAAAACTAAAATTTAGACTTTCAAAGATAGAATTTCTTACCTGATTAATCCTATTCCAAGAACCCTAAATCTTTAAGACGTGAGGCGTGCTCATCTGTGAAGCATTTTGTTCAATTTCAACAAGAAATTTGATGGAACAACTCTTCAACGAAAATGTGTGCTATGACGGAACGACTCTTCAATAAGAAATATGTGAGGGAAATCGTGTTCTTCAGCTCTTCAACTTTCAACAAGAAAGTTTGACGCAAATCGTGTTCTTCAAACTTGAGAGAAAAGCGTGCTATTCAGCTATGTCGGCGGAATTTTTACTGATTTGGGGGAAAATAAGTTTTAATGTTTTATGCATTATTTTTTTGCCCAATAAAAATTGGAGGGAGATAGTTGAAAATGTTGGAGGGAATATAATATTTTAGTGAAAACATTAAGGCCACATTTGTAATGTGTTGTTTTTACAATTATAAAAATAGGACACTTTAAAAGTGTTGTCATATATGTAAATAGTTGTTGCCAATTATATCATATTATAACAACGCTTATAAAGTGTAGCTTATACCATTAAAGAATACACTTTACAAGTGTTGCAAATATTATCGAAGCTAAAAGTTAAAAACTTGGACTAGGCTTTAAAAGCGACTCCAAAAATATTTTAGGCAACACTTTACGGGCGTTGTCCATATTTAGTATGGCCATAGGTCTAAAATGTTGTAGTGATTTCTCCGTTCAGTATTGAACCCGAAGCTTTTCTTTGGAGGGGTCAAACGAAAAATCGCATTATTAAAAGATATCAATAAATTATATTGACTAATTTGAGATGACAAAATTATGGCTTGATGATGTTAAAGAATGACAAAAGTCCCACATCGGTGGTTAATGAGATGGGTGGACTCCTTATAAGGCTTGAACAATCCTTCTCCTTTTGAGCTAGCCTTTAGGATATGAGTTAGGCCCAAGACCTAATTTAACATGAGTTAGGCCCAAGACCTAATTTCACATGGTATCAAAGCAGGGCCCGTCTCACCCGATGTTGGGGCCCCCAAAATCAAAATTGCCCACGCACCAGATGCTAAGCACTGGGTGTGAGGTTGGGTGTTAAAGAATGACAAAAGTCTCACATCGGTGATTAATGAGATGAGTAGACTCCTTATAAGGCTTGGACAATCCTTCTCCCTTTGAGTTAGCTTTTGGGGTGTGAGTTAGGCCCAAAACCTAATTTCACATGATTGATTGCAAAATATAATCTATTGAATCCATGGTGGCGGAGCTACCTACTCACTGTCTTCTTCCACAATAGACTGGTCGGAGAAGGAAGGAAGAGATGAGGCAGCGATGATGATTGGTTGTACGGAAAGTTCACCACTCTTCGTTTCATATTTGACTTCCCTAGCCAAGATAAGCTTCTCGAAGGTTTCTAATGGCAGATCCATTTAGTAAATGTTTTCTATGTCGTTTTCTATCTTGTTAGCATCTTCATCTATAATCAAATCCCCAATGTTCTGCATCCATACTTCTCTTCTCTTACCTCTTCTCAGTTTCTCTCAATTTTACGATTTTGCCCGAAATTAGATATAGAAAGCTTAGAAGATGAGCGACAAGACTTGTGAGTTCTCTCTAACACGTTCTCATGCATTTTCAATCTGTAAATCAACTTGAGTTTTTTTTTTCAACTTTGAATTGTTCTAGAATGTTTTGGGATTTGTATTCTGATTATAATTTATTTTCCAGAAAAGGCTCCAATTAGAAAATCAACTAAGTTCTTTCAAAATTTGTATTCTCCGACATTTTCATCAGAGTGTCTCGAAATTTGAATTAGAGGTCGTCAACTCTGCCACAGATGGCATCGGTGTGTATGAAGCTCTGGCATGAGTTAAACCTTTGATTTTGCTGCCGGTGATGGAATCAGTCTACTGTATTCGTTTTTGCATTTAACTTTGTTCTTCGTGTTTACTTTTACTTTCTAAGGCAAAATATGAGTAGTAGCTTCCAAATAAAGGATTGGATTTAAATCAAGTCTTTAGTTTAACTATCAGTAGGTCATTTGTGGATTTTCTTCCATGTTTTATCCTCATCTATTTTATTTTTTGGAAGTTAGTGTTTAAGTTGTTAATTTATACTTTACTTTTTTGAAATTTTTGTGGATTTTCTTTCATACTCAACTGATTCTATGGCGCAAGTAAACATTGCAATGTCCATACCCATTGCTAATGGGCGGTGTCTATTTCTTATTTTAACCGTGACAAGTTTCTCTTCTCGTTTCAAGAAGAACTCTCTCATCCATAATGGCATCACAATCACATATTATCCCAGTCACTATTTCTCTCCATTTCTCATGAAATAGGAGAAGAGCTGGAAGCTGACAGGGTCGATACATTGTTTATAGTGGTGAGTTCGACAATGCTCAAGGTTTTTAATAAGCTAACACCACTCAAGGTTTAAAGATCAGAGGAAGTGGGGATGGATAGGCAGAGAGAGACAAATTGAATAGGACGTTCGCCTGCACTATGATAAATTTTTCTGACAACTTATTACCTTACGCTGTCAATATTTAATTATTTTCTACAAAGTAATATGCATCTTTAACTTTTAAAAATTTAGTATTTCCATCTGTATCATTGACCATACGGCAAAAAGGCAATATTCTCATTCTATAATTAGTCTGGTCCAGATTCAGTTGGGATTTTTGTCATCTCACATAGTTACAGTGGAGTGGTAGCCCGAGCATGTGGTCTTGCTAGTTTAGAACCAACAAAGGTAAACATTTGTTGAAAGTTAATTTAGAAATATTGCTGTTGCTCCGTTGCTAGTTTTGGTCCTTTTATGATTAATGTAGATGTTGTTACTTTTTTCTAACTAAAATATTTTACAGATTGCTGAGATCCTCAAAGATCGAACTGCTTGGTTTCAGGACTGCTGAAACGTCTAAGTTTTCACAATGTTTTTTGTAGGAAATGGTGGTACAATTTAGCTTTTATATACACAAGTGAGTACCTTCTCTTTAATCTTTATGTAGGCTTTTGATTGGATTAGCTTCAGTACTGAGGGAATCAATTAAATCATTTCTTTCGGATATATGCTCCTACCACTCTGCCTCCTGCATATGATTTTCGGACGCTCAGATACACAGCCACCCTAGACAATGGTAGCATTGTGGTAAACAATCCTTCACATTAGTGTGAGCGACCTGGGCACTTTTATACTTAGTTCTGATATTCCACATTTAACTAGTCTTTAAACATCTCAACCCTTGGATTGAATGGGAGTCTAGAATGTAATATGTTTGGGTCATATTTAACTAAATGCTGCATTATAATTTCCATATACACCTTTAAGGATCTCGCTACTTCAGTATGACACTTTGCTCCATTGTTTGTGATTCTTAGTAGTGAATTCTATTAGTTGTGCCATCTCATATATGTTGCTGATATTTTCTTTTAATATATAAGTGCATAGCACACTTTTTTTGCAGCTAGTGAACCATTTTCCTTCATGGATGTAAATTATCCAGTGATAATTGTTGACGAGGCAACCGTTGGTGTCTTGTAATCGTATTATATAATTAGTTTCGATAATGTTATTGCATGATTGGATCGGGTCACAATGATTAGAGTGAATGATGTGTTTAACAATTGAACCGGGTAGTAAGGATAATATAAATGTATTCATGGTGGAGTTGAATACATTGTATGGCATAACTAAGCTCTCCCAACCAATGATATGCAAACAATTTTATGTTAGCAATGTGAAGTTTCTCACTTAATCTTTTTTCTTAATTGTTGGCAGCAGTATCATTGTGGGAGTTCCTACCCCGCAGTATGTAAAATAAATCCCCGCTATGTAGATTTTTTCTTGTAGTTAAAGAGCCTAATAATTTAAGGTTAATGAAAATAAATGGTCTGTTACAATTGAAAAGTGCAAATAATTTATATCAATCAGTCGTACAATAAGAGCTTTTGAAACCCATTAAATTATCAGATAATTTGACCTGAAACTAATATCACAAAATAACAATTTTTTTTTGAGATATCACTTATATATTCCAATAGATAATGATTTACAGTGGAGGTTAATAGTTATAGTTGCTGACAACGGCTAATGATGATGGTTGACGATATAAAAAGTGGTAGTTGATGGTGATAATTATCCTTAGTAATTGATGGTTGGTGGTGTGACCGCAAATAATAGCTAGGGCTGTAACAACTAATTAGAATAGTAATGGTAATTGTGGATAGTGATAGTTGATAATGATGTGCGATCATGACAAACAATAATGATGTGCGAAGGTAGTAGCTGATAGAACAAAATCCCTCCTAAATAAATATCTTTATGATATCAATACTTTATTATAAAATTTAATCATTTAAATCTATTCAAACTCAATAAGAGGCATGAATTGTAATAAAAAAATAAATTTAATTGTTATGATTTAATGACTATTATTCCAACTTTAAAAAAATTTAGACACACAATAACTTTGATATGGATAATAACTTTTATTTTTACTAGAGAGGTACAAATAAATGTGGCCTCATGTGCATCCCTACTGGCTACCGCAGCTTTTTTTTTTTTTTTTTTCTGATCAAGTGTTTAGATTTACGGTGTGTTGAATATGATAAAAAAATATTGTTCATAGAAAATATTGTCTAAAAAAATTGTTCCAAGAAAATAAGTACCTATTTTTTTTTGTGTCTACTATGTAAATTAAAATTTATACCTAAAAATATTTATATATAATCTAGATAAATATTATCGAAGATAAAGGTGGAGGGTAGGGGCTGTAAGAGGTGAGGAGGAGAGTATCGATATGAAGTATCACTTATATAATTTATTTTTCATATTTTCATTTAGAAAGTTATTTTTCTTAATTTTACCGAACTTATTTTCTTAACGAAACATTTTACATAAAATATGATGATTTTTTTTCTTTCATATTAAAAACACTTTAGATTAATTGTTAATGAATAATATGCACACATATACATGTCGACAGCTTCACATACGTTATTTTAATTAAATACTCCCGTCGTTGTATATAAAAGGCCAAACACATATACAGCCCCTCAAACTTGCCCTCATTTTTCATTTTGGCACTCCAACTTAGCCTTGTTCCATTTTAACCCTTAAACTCCATTTTTTCTGTACCATTTAAACACTTATACTAATTTTTATGATTTTTATTTATTTATGTTGTTCAATTGCAATTTCTTATTTTAAAAAAATAGACGTGTGCCTATTAATTAAAAAAATTAAACATTCACGAACGAACATAAAAAATTTCAAACAATAATATTATTTTTTGATATTTCTCTATATTTTTGCATGAAAATAAATTGATGAAAGTTCTTTGATTTTCTTTCTTAAACATTCAATCAAATTAAATAACACTACTTATTTATTTTTTCTTATCATCTAGGCTATCTAAATTTAACGCAAATACTCACTTTTAATTTTTAATATAAATCAATACGAATAAAAAAACCCATCTTCAAAAATACTTGACTGACTTAGTTAATAACACTACTAAAAAAAGACTCTTGTTCATTGCTAATAACACTACTAAACAATGTTAAAACTCGACTGACTTTGTTAGGTTGTTAGTGATTTTAAAGAAAGAAAACCAACACAATTTCGTCGGTTATTTTTCACACAAAAATACATAACACTCTTAAAAAGAAATTATTATTTTTTAAATAGAATTATTTTTTGTTAATTTTTATTTTTTAAACTAAAATTAAATGACACATGTCGATTTAAAATAAGAAGTTGCAATTGAAGAATATATATAAAAATAAATAAATCAAAAAAATAGTATTTCGTGTTAAAATGGAACATAAAAAATGGAGTTCAAGGGTTAAAATGGAACAAGGCTAAGATAAAGAGCCAAATGAAAAATGTGAACAAATTAGAGGGGTTGTATATGTGTTTGGCCTATATATAATAAACATAATTGCGATACATACCACATGTGATGCTTTGATATTTTTGATTCTCTAGAGGAAGAAACATTCATGCATGATTACGACTTTTTCATGGAGATGGAGCCACATTACATGTATGTTGTCACCTTAGGCTTAGTCCCTATTCATCTTTTGTTTTGATGTGATATCTTTAGCATTACTCATAAGAATCTTTTCATAGTTTAATAGTTTAAATGACTGACTATTTAAAATTTAATTTTATTGACGAGATTTTGATTTCTCAACTTATAATTTTATGTCATATTTTAAGAATTTATTGAATTTTATGTTTACTAATAATGTCACAATGTGCATATGCTGACAACCACATTTAATCAATATAAAATTTCACTTTGGCAAGTTCTAAATTAAGAAAAAACAAATGTAACTTATCTCATTATTAAATACGTTTAAAATATATCAAAAATATAAATCTCAGTCATTTTGTCTCATTTATTTAATTTAAAAAACGTGAACATTCTCTTAACATAAATTTTAGCTAATAAATAACTATATTGAATATGGTTAACTCATGAGTATAGCAATTGTACTTCTCTTAAAAAATGTAAGAGTATAGAAACCTCTAAAAAGTACAATTATTAGGGTGTGTTTGGTATGCAGGAAAATATTTTCTAGTTTTCTTATATTATTTTTTATGTTTAATTCAAATATTGACCCATGATCCTTTTATTATTATTATTATTATCAAATAATAAACCAAAGGTTGTTTTGTACAAACAAAGCTCGAGTTCAGATCACTCAAAAAAAAAAAGTAATAAGAAAAATAATAGCAAATCCCTATTACGCTATTTTTTTTTCTTTTTCTAGCAGATTGAACCTACAAGATGTTGGAAAATATTGGAAAACACGAAAAAATCTTGTAGCTTGAGGCCTGCCTATGGCAATGTCCTCAAGGATAGTTCACCGGTTAAAATGTATTCCCCAAGATTCAACAAACTATTCTACTGTTAAAATTAGGAGACTGAAACTAACAAATAAATTATTTTACTTGAGAAAACTCAGCAAAAATTATAAACTAAGGAAGAAAAGTTTACCTTTCAATCTTTTCTACTTCCTCTCCTTTTACAGACAAACATACCATATATATAGTAATCTAATCATCATGCATACAATGTACGTTAATATAAAATAATTGCCATAAAAGGCTATAGAATTATTACCAAATATTTATTTGAATTTGTGCAACTCCCAAATCAATTGGTTACTGCTATAACGACATTACCCGCTGCCATATTAACAAAAACAAGCTATTGGCCACACTATTAAAAAATACTTAATATAATATTAATAAGGCTAAAATAGTATACGGTAATAATATGTAATAAATTCTTTTGACCATCTTTAATAATAGATATAAAGAATTTTAAATATGATTCTTATAATTTTTAAGATAATAAAAATATTTTATCAACAATCCCCAGATATCTTAAAAAGAATATTAAGAAATAATATAATAATAAAAATATATAAAAGATAATTATCGCTGGGAAATTCAAAAGAAAGTATAATGCATTGAATCTAGTATCTCGTAGACTATGAATCAAACTTCGAGAAAATAAGATTAAACTTACGGAACAAATGGCGAAGCTTAAAACTTCTATGAAATAAAAATTCTGTTGTAAGTTCAAAGTCTTATTTTATCACATTATACATGTACAATCTTTGTCGATATCGCGGTTTTGCACGAAGATGCCATGCACGTGTCCAAATATTCATGAATGCTTTAGAAATCTGTCACAATTTCATTGAAGCGGCACCACTCCACACTCATATATAGGTCCACCCATCAAATGTATTCTGCAGAGCAATACACCACCTATAACGGATATGACTATGGATTAAGAGCTCACAACTCAACCTCACTTTTCTTGCAGATTTGCACTACATGCATACCATAATGGATCACATATGGGACAAAGATATATAGTGCACAAGATAAAACAATGACTTGTTATTACCCATATGAACCTAATTCATGGGATCTCCAATCACATAGGTTGAGTTACCATCATGTTTAATATACAACTTGACCATATTCCCATTGTAACGACCCAAACAGTATTTTGTGAAACTAAGTTTTCCGGGTCTGTACCATCCTGCAATAACGAAAATAATCCCGCCAAAACGAGCCGCCATAATGGGATTGGTGCTGCCATGGCGGGATAGTCGCAAACATAATTGAAAGACGCGAATTCTTATTTTCCCCTTCCTCCCTTTAGTGCCAAAATAGACGAGGGTCATCCTGAAAATCCTCAAAAGACTGCTCTAGGCTTGTGGAGGAGGTAGAGGAGGAATTCTAACATAAGAAAGGCTACAACCCATGGATTCTAGGCCTGCCTCCATTGTTTCGTTCTCCGGAAGGCAGAAATCGTGCTATAATCCTCATACAACTACTTGGCGCCCATGTAGGCTAGATTTTCTTTATTGAGTAGTTGATAACTCGTTCCCACCCCTAACATATTGTAAGTCGACTGGAGAATACATATTTAATCCTTCGGGCATGAATATGGGAGGATAGTAAGTATGGTCCCTGGGGTAGGTGATAGTTGGATTTCCCATCAGTGTTATATATGCCTGCTAACTACTCTATTGTATTCATGCATGTATGTGAATAGGGAAGTTAAAATGAATCTAATGAAACAACTAATTGTGATTCTGTAGCATGTAAGGAACCTGTTACCTGATGGTATGATATAAGTATGTAAATCATTCATTGTGGTGCTGAATGTGTTTGTGATTGTGGTTGATTAGATCGGGTGTCATGTTCTGACATATAATTGGATTGGGTGTCACGTTTCGACATATAATTGGATCAGGTGTCACGTTCTAACCATAATTGGATCGGGTGTTACGTTCTGATACATTATTGGATCAGGTGTCACATTCCAACAGATTATCGAATTGAGTGTCACGTTTTGACACATTACTGGATCGGGTGTCATATTCTGACACACAAATAACTTGGGTGTGGGTTCCATGAGAGGACCATTATTGGCTGCTTATTTGTCAATGAATATGATTTCCCGTACCATAACTGAGAAATTGATAGAACTGTGATTGATCATACCAATTCTGTGTAATAATGGATATGAGAGAATCGAAAGTCCGAATGTTACTAATTTTCGTATTGTTATGATTTATTTGTGTTACTATATTGTGGCTGTTGAATGTGATATGTATCCCGGGTATGAGGAGGTGTGAGCATAAGAGGAAGAGTAGCGGAAATGGTGATGAATGACTGATCCTTGGGAAGGGGGTTCATTCCAGAGTGATTAATGAGACTTGTTATGGTATACTTTGTGGTCAAAGGCCGGATTGTTGTGGTGGAGAATCATACGAGTGTAGTAAGTTGGTTGGCCAGGTTGGGGGCGATGTGTGTTTCGGAAACTCCTCTATGTGATAGAGAGTTTAGGTCTTAATCTAAATAAGAGTTTGTAGCGATGCAAATGGAAGGCCAATACTGTGTTGTTCCCTAGTTATGGTTAACACAAAGAAGGTGGTCGTGTGGGTGAAAAGGTTAGCTGTGGTATTTTTCTTATAACATGTTTCTTCTAGTTGATTTCTTTATATTAGATGGTGGGTATTCGGTTGACTGATGATACCTATCAGTATGTGTTGTTGTACTGATACTATTCTTGCTATGTAACTTGACATAGTCTGGTTGCAAGGTCAGTGATGTTTCGTAGGAGAATACGAAGACGATTTCCAACAGCTTCTACTGTCCTTCTTTATGGTGGGAGTTGTGTCATGATATTTTTTTTACATGAAGTATCTTTAGTAGCTATTGTACCTGTTTAGACTAGATTCCCTAGGGTGTTAATTATTCTAGAATTTCAATCTTGGTTTTGTTTTAACTTAGTATCTTGTAAGCTTCACGAACTTTCCATATTGTCTCTTATCTTCTTAATTTTTCTGCATGATGAAATCGTTTAGGGACTATGGGTTCTCCTATCTAGGTGTTAGAGCAGGTGCTGGCACAGCCCTGTGGGGTGGGTTGTGACAAATTGGTATCAAAGTATAGGTTACCGGTCTTTTTGTACATAGGAAATATGGAATAGACTCCAGCGGATTGGTGTGTTGACGTCCACATCTAATCTTCAGGAAGCCATGAAGAATTCTATGAAGTTGTTCTATTTCTTCTCTCCTTTCGTGCGATTTGTCAGATGTGGGGTAGGTTAAGTCCAACTGGTATATCCGGATTTCAATTGATATCTCAACAAAGTGAACTTGATGCTGTAGTTGTGGTTGAAGGGACACAAGCAAGGAAAATTGGAATCAAGAAGGTTCCAATTATTATCTGGCCTTAGAGGTTGTGCAAATGCTTGGATGATCAGCTAATAGTTATCAATGAAGCAAATTAAGTTAATAACTTTGACTTGCTTGAGTGATGTAGATTGAAATTGTGATCATGAGCATAGTAGTGCCTGAATAAGCATTGGTGAGTGAAGTGTACTTGCCTAAATGATATGATGTGACTATGTTTTTTGATATTGCATGAATAATTGCCTACTTGCAGAAATAGTTGAATATCACAAGAGGTATAATTGCTTAAGTCTCTATGAACTTGTGGATAGAAAAGAGGCATGTTTAGTGGGGCTCAATGGTTTCATAATGACTTATAATGTGATTAATATGCATATTCTTGAAGTGTGCATGTTTGTTATGCCAAGATAAAGGGAAAATTTTCTTGTATGTGTAGGCCAAATTCAACTAGGGGAGTTGGGTTCTAGCTAAATTATGATCCTGAGGGTCAATAAAGAACTCTACGAACAGAGAGAACTCCAATGAAATTGTTTCTTGGGAATTGACCCCGTCAGTGCCACCATGGCGAGATTATCCCTCCATGGCGGGACTGCCATATCGGGAATTTTCTTGTAATGGTGAGCTAGGTTGAGACAAAATCTCAGTACTATCTCCCATGTTCCCCCCTTGTTCCACCAATTGACTTTGAATAGTATATTGACTAACTCTCGCATCCCAATCAGTGATCATCAGTAAAATAGTGAGTTATAAGCATCTAGAATTTATTTATACCTACGAAATTAAAAATCTAGCATCTATGTCTTTATAAAACATAAGAAAACAAGAAGGAAATAGTGCAATTATTTGTTGCATGCCCAAACGGGGCAAACCCAAAACCAAGCCAAAGATTTCTACTAAGAGAGATGGGGAGTGTTGTCATAGGAATCGAGGTTCTCTGGGGCCTCCTCACCAGTCCATGCCTCACTCAACTAGGAAAACTCCCGAAAGTCCTCTGGTTCAAGCGTGGGAAGTTCCCTCTAGGGAGCGATGCAAGAAAATATAACCTTTATGGCCTTCAACATCCTGCCCATCACACGGTCCTTCTCGAGGTTCTTCTTCTTCTCCCATCACAACTGGTGGCAGAACATCTCGACCTCAAAGGCAGTGTAGGGTGGAACTGAAGCTGAGGTGCTAGCATAGGTACCTCCAAATCTTCTTTGGACGGCAGCCAAGTCCTCTTCCACGCAATGGCCTGATAGTGGGGGCTGAGATTGGGTAGAAGGGGCGTCATTGGCCTCATCGTCTGGCTTTGCTGCTCCTGGCCCTACACACCTTAATTTTCTTTCTTCATTTAGAAGAGGGCCGCCTGATCAGGAGAGAATGGAAATGGGGATCCATGGGTGATACCTCGTCATTGTCTAGGAGTGGCACCCCCACCCGCTTGCACATCACCGTTACCAACCCCGGTAAGAAGAATGCCTTTTTGTTGCCTTGGTAGAACATCTTCCACTCAGACACTATCTGTGCCGCCACGTTTATCCTGATTTCCTGCACTGCACAAGCCACCACCATAGCCCTAAGATAAGTCACGTCGATGCGATTTCCCTATGGGCTAATCCCCCTAGCCACCAAATTCAGCCGCCTCTTTGCATCGACGGACTAGTAAGTGTTGGTGATTCGCTCTGTAGTAGCCTAGTAGATACAATCCTGACATTCATTCTCAACTAGTGTATGTCGTACCCAAACCAGATCCATTTTTCCTAAGTCAGTCTCGTACTCAGCATTAGAGACTTCCGGCACCTCGAGCACTACATTGATGAATTGAGGGCTCACACTCCTATGATACGGATGATAGAGTGAGGTGCATCCCAGCACACAGTTGGGAGGAGGGCATAGAACTGCCTCACTCAGCCTGAGTGCGCGATATGGAAGCCTCCGCTAGTGATCCCCAACCTAACTCTATTAGCCGGGCATGTAAGGGGGGAGCCTTCTCCATTAAGACTAGAAAGTAGAAACCCCTTTTGTACAAAATATTGGTGTTTCAGTAGTCATGATGCCTCTCCCGACTTGCAGCATCAGGTGTTATATTTGGGGAGGAGGGAAAGGAAATATTCTAATGCAAGAAAGGCTACAACCCACAGATTCTAGGCCTGCCTCCATTGCTTCATTGTCTGGAAGTCAGGAATCGTGCTATAATACTCATACAACTGCTTGGTGCCCAAGTAGGCTATGTTTTCTTTATTGAGTAGTTGATAAGTCGTTCCCACCCTTAATATATTGTAAGTCTACTAGAGATTACAAGTTTAGCCCTTCATGCACGAAGATGGAAGGATAGTAAGTGTGATCCCTTTGGTTTGAACTAGTGTGTACCGTGTGGATGGACTTATCTTGTGAATTTAGGGGTAGATGATAGTTGGATTTCCCATCAGTGTTATGTATGTCTGCTAACTACTCTATTGTATTCATGCATGTATGTGACTAGGGAAAGATTAATTAAATAATGAATGTACAATTTGTGATTCCGTAGCATGCAAGGAACATGTTACCTAATGGTATGATACAGATGTTTAAATCATTCATTGTGGTGCTGATTGTGTTTGTGAATGTGGTTGATTGGATCAAGTGTCATGTGCCAACACATAATTAGATCGCGTGTCACGTTCTGACACATAATTGGATTAGGTGTCATGTTTGGACACATTATATGATCGGATGTCACATTTTGATACATTATTGGATCGGATGTCACGTTCCAACACACTAACAACTTGGGTGTGGGTTTCATGAGAAGACCATTGTTGGTTGCTTATCTATGAATGAATATGATTTGTTGTACCATAATTGAGAAATTTATAGAACTGTGATTGATCATACCCATCTTTTGTAATAATGAATATGAGAGAACTGGAAGTCTGAGTGTTACTAATTTCCGTATTTGTCACTCCCCGAGCCTACCCCCTTGACGCAGACACGGGACCTAGGATCACGAGTGACACCAAGCTAACCCTACTGGCATATCATAAGCATATTAAAGCAAATGAATCAATAAATAATGCGCGGAAGCTAAATCATGTAAATAATCTAAAATGATGGGGAATACCCATATGCTAAATCTAAATATATGAAAAATGTGAGTTTGAGTACAATGAAAAATCAAACTCTAACACAATAGCTGAATCTAACTATGTTTGAAATAAGCCTCTAAACTGACTAGAAGTGTTGGGACATACCCCAACTAAATCTAGCTAAAACTGAAACTATGCTAAAAGCAAGAAAGATAATCATGTCAACTATCCTCGAAGAATGATGACTCACCACTGATGCTACTGAACTGAAGATCGGGAACCGATCTATGCGTGATCTGACTGCTGAATACCTGAACCTATATCATGAGAAGATGTAGCGCCGAGTATGCGTCAGTATTTGAAAGGTACTAAGCATGCAGGATAAAGTAAAGCTGAACAATAAGATAAATGAATCAAAGCATAATGTCTGAGCAATGATAAGATATAAACATGATACTAAACTGAAAACACTGAATCATGAACTACTGAAAGTAATGACCATGTTTATAACATGCTGAGATTAAAATCTGTCTGTAACTGATAACATGGTCAATGCAATAGAATATGACTGTACTGTGGGAGCTACTAATAACCGACATAAAATCACATGAGCTAAATGTGGAGTCCGATGTATACGACCCATCGAGATGGACCAATATACCCTGCAAGAGGTATAAAGGCATGCTGGGGTGATCACTAAAATGTAATCCCCAACAAAGAGGACTTATCCTACAAGGGCACGTAATTCTGGGACTATTCGGGTACACTGAACCCTAGTCCACTCGGTATTAAGTTACTCCCAATTGATTATGTAATTAACAGTTTATGACTGGATTTCTGTAATACTGGATAGCTCAAAATACTAACATGCAAACTGAGAATGCAACATTAATATACTGATAATTAAACATTTATAACTGGAGCATGTATAACTGAATGATTTGACCTAGCATGTGCAATTCATGAACTAATAGAACTACATAGCTAGGGTTCTGAATTTATGAAGGAATCTACGCAAAACCTTACTAAAATCATGATAATCTGATTAGGAACATTAAACCAACAAGTTCATAATGATCTGCCGCAATTCTAAAAACCCTAGGTCTAGATAATATTTAAGGAATCCAGAATCTGACCTAATTCTAAGGACCTAATGGGCGAAAGGAACCCACAAGTGAAATCCCACATACCTGGTGAATAATTCCACGGAGAAATCTTTCGATTTCGGGGCTGGAACTAATGGAACCTTGTTGTGTTCTTGAACTAGGGTTCTTGACTTCTTTAATCTCTTACGTTCTAATTTTTCTAAGTTTTGATGAATGATCTAACTTATGTAGTTTAGGTGTCTAACGCATAGGGGAAAAGGCCAAATGACCCCTGACTTAAAATCTGCTAAAGCGACCTACAGACTGATCGACGATCCATCAACTGACAACGATCCGTCCTGTCAGTCTGTCGATCACCTTCAGAGGATGGATTATGGGGGATCTTGAAGGTCTTGACCTATGGACTGATCGACGATCCATCATGTCAGTCTGTCGATCGACTTCAGAGGATGGATTCTGAGGGGTCTTGAGGGTCTCGACCTATGGATTGATTAACGATCCATCGACTGATCCACGATCTGCCCTATCAGTCCATCGATCGACTTAAGAGACTAGGTTCTGAGGTTCTTGACATACAGACGGATCGATGGTTCGTCGACTAATCCACGATCCGTCTTGTCCTACTGTGGGGTCATTCCTTAGAATGGTTTTTGTCTGAGTTTCTAGGGAGGGTTGCAGATGCGAACCACGGACCACCAACACGGGCTGTGGGTGACCTTACGGTCCATGGGTGGCAACCGTGGGTTGCACCTGCAACTTCTGGAAATCTGCATTAAGGTTTGTTTTCGGATATGGGGTGTTACATTATCTCTTCCTTGGGAATATTCGTCCTCGAATGAAGACTAAACTAGCTGAATATGGAGGGTAAGAGCTGCAAATCCTACTACTAAGCACTAGAAACTAATTTCTGACTTATTTAAATTCCAAGAATATGCAAATACGCTGAAAATACAAGTATAAACTGAAGGAACATGATACTAATTAAGAATGAATAAACACATGAATGTCTGAAAAACTGAAGAGGTACTATTACCTCAAGCTGGAGTGGAATCGGAATGAAAGAGGTCAGAATACTTGGCCTTCATGGCTGCTTCTACTTTCCAAGTAGCTCCCTCTATGGATTGACTCCTCAACAAAACCTTAACTAAAGCGACTTCTTCGTTTCTCAACCTTCGAACCTGACGATTAAGAATCTCAACTGGCACATCCTCATAAGTGAGACTATCCTTCACAACCACACTTTCTAAAGGTACTATAGATGCTGGATCACCCACACACTTCTTCAACAACGAAATGTGGATGACCGGGTGCACTATTGCTAGTTCTGTTGGCAACTCTAACTCATAAGCCACTTTACCAACTCTCTTCAAGATCTTGTAAGGGCCTACATATCTAAGGCTGAGCTTCCCTTTCTTGCCAAACCTCATCAACCCTTTCATAAGTGACACTTTCAGGAAAACCCAATCATCAACTTGGAACTCTAATTCCCTTCTGTTTACATCTGCATAGGACTTCTGGCGACTCTGGGCTGTCTTAAGTCTATCTCTAATAAGTTGCACTTTCTCCATAGCATCATGAACTAAATTTGGTCCTATCAAGGCTGATTCACCTACTTCAAACCAACCAACTGGAGATCTACATCTACACCCATACAATGCCTCATAAGGGACCATCTGAATGGTGGAATGATAGTTATTATTGTAGGTGAATTCTATAAGAGGAAGATGATCATCCCAACTACCTTTGAAGTCGATCACACAAGCTCTCAACATGTCTTCTAAGGTATGAATGGTATGCTCTGCCTTACCATCCATCTGCGGATGAAATGTTGTACTAAGATTAACCTGAGTACTGAGACCTTTCTGAAATGACTTCCAGAAATGAGAGGTAAACTGAGGACCTCTATCCGAGATGATAGATAAAGGAACCCCATGCAACCCGACTATCTCATTAATGTAAAGCTTGGTGTTGTCCTCCACTGAATCTGTAGTCTTGACAGCCAAAAAGCGTGCAGACCTAGTAACTTTGTCAACAATCACCCAAATGGAGTCTTGCTGTCTGCGAGTACGAGGTAAACCTGTGATGAAGTCCATGTTGATCACTTCCCACTTCCAAGTTGGAATGTTGATCTCTTGAGTCATACCTCCTGGTTTTTGATGTTCTACCTTGACTTGCTGACAATTGGGGCACATAGCCACTAAATCTGCTATATCCCTCTTCATGTCATTCCACCAAAAGACTTCCCGCAGATCACGATATATCTTAGTGGCGCCTGGATGAATAGAATATTTGGAATTATGGGCTTCTGCAAGAATCTGTTGTCTCAACTCACCCAACATAGGAACACATAATCGACCCTAATATCGAAGTACACCATCGCCCCTTTGGGAGAAAACCTCAACTCTCTGCTGATGTACTGCATCCTTTAGCTGAAGCAATATCAGATATCTTGCTTTCCTTAACCTCCACTACCAACGAAGATTCTGACCCATTCTGAACTGTTACACCACCACCTGATATGCTCATAAGACGAACCCCTAAGCGAGCAAGCCTATGAACATCCTTCGTTAGTTCCTTTCTCTCTTCCTTGACATGTTCTACACTTCCCATAGATAGTCTGCTAAGAGCATCTGCTACTACATTGGCCTTACCAGGATGGTAATGCACACCCAAATCATAATATTTGAGAACTCAGCCATCTCCTCTGGCGAAGATTCAACTTTTTCTAGATGAACACATACTGAAGGCTCTTATGGTCTGTGAACACATCTATGTGAAAACCATACAAGTAATGTCTCCAAATCTTAAGTGCAAACACCACTGCTTCAAGCTCGAGGTCATGAGTTGGATAGTTCTTCTCATGCACCTTAAGGTTTCTAGAAGCATACTCTATAACCTTACCTCGCTGCATCAACACACAACCTAGGCCAACTCTTGATGCATCACAATAGATAACATAACCATCTAAACCTTTTGGTAGAGTCAAAATGGGAGCTGTGGTCAACCTAGTTTTCAGTTATACAAAGCTTTTCTCACAATCATCTGACCACTGAAACTTAACATTTTTCTGAGTCAACTTAGTCAATGGAGAGGCTATGGATGAGAATCCTTCCACGAACCTTCTGTAGTAACCTGCTAGACCCAAGAAACATTTGATATATGTAGGAGGGGTAAGTCTGGGCCATTGTTTCACTGCTTCTATTTTCTGAGAATCCACTCGGATCCCTTCACTAGATAGAATATACCCAAGGAAAGCAACAGATTGCAACCAAAATTCACATTTGCTAAACTTAGCGAATAACTGGCAATATTTGAGAGTTTGAAGGATAACCCTCAAATGATTTGCATGTTCTTCCTCATTTCTGGAGTAAATGAGAATATCAACAATAAAGACGATAACGAACAAGTCCAAATACTGCTTGAACACTCTATTCATCAATTCCATGAAAGATGTAGGAGCATTGGTTAGTACAAATGAAATAACTACAAATTCATAATGACCATACCGAGTTCTGAAGGCTGTCTTCGAAATGTCACTATCTCTGACTTTGAGATGATGATAACCGGATGTGAGGTCTATCTTTGAGAAATGACTAGCTCCCTGAAGTTGGTCGAACAACTCATCAATCCTGGGGATAGGGTGCTTATTCTTGATTTTGACCTTGTTCAATTGCCTATAGTCAATGCACATTCTAACGGAACTATCTTTCTTCATTATAAACAACACTGGTGCACCCCACGGGGAAATACTGGGTTAGATGAAGAAGCCCTTATCTAGAAGGTCTTCCAACTACTTTTTTAATTCCTTAAGCTCAGCTGGAGACATTATGTAAGGAGGAATAGAAACAGGCTGGGTATCTGGAAGAAGATCAATTCCAAAGTCAATTTCCGTTTCGAGAGAAACTCCAGGAAGATCTTTTGGAAAAACTTCTGGAAACTCATTAACTACTGGGACTGACTCGAGAGTTGGAGTTTCAGAACTTGAATCCTTAACCTGAACTAGATGGTAGAGATAACCCTTAGAAATCATCTTTCTGGCCTTAAGGTAAGAAATTAATTGACCCATAGACGCTAAGCTACTACCCTTCCATTCTAAGATTGGTTTGTCTGGAAACTGAAAACAAACAATCCTAGTTCTAAAATCGATTGAGGGATAACAAGAATGTAACTAATCCATGCCTAGAATGATATTGAAATCTACCATTTCTAACTCTACAAGATCTACTGAGGTGACTTTCTGAGAGACTGTGGCAGGGCAATTTCTGTATACCCGTCTAGCTATAACTCGGTCACCGACTAGAGTAGAGACTAAGAAGGGTACTAAGAGAGTTTATTGACTAACATTGAAGTTGACTTCTATATAAGAAGTTACAAAGGACAAAGTAGACCCTGTTGTCTCTCCACTGAGTGAACCATATGTGAGCCACATCCTTAAGCTGGTAGGATGCCAACTCAACCCTACTATTACCAGTCACTTGCATCACTCCAAAGATTTTCTTAACCTCATCGATGGAGGTCTGTGGGTCTTCATCAACTTGCGACCCTAAAAACTCAGGCGGATTCATCCTAACAAAGTCATAAACCTTGGCTGCCACTGATCCACCATTTCTATTACTAGGAACTTGAACCTGTTGATTGTTCTGGTTGGTCATACTCTGAGCCAAAAACTGAATCGCATTCCAAAACTCTGCGTTCGAAACCTAATGGTCTAGGACTAGAGGAATTGCATTAGCATTGCATGCATTATCATTCCTTGTGTAAGCTCTACGAGGACGCATGATCTTAAACGCATAACGACGGATTAGAATAAGGAAATTGGATCATACCTCACGCATGATAAGAGTGACAAAGAATGTGAAGTTTTCCTAAAACACTTTGTAGCCTCCCTCTCATTAGATGTGGTGCACTTCACACCCATGAAAAGGACTCTACTTAGTGCAACTTTTCAGACATCCTAGGACACTTAAACCTAGTCCTCTGATACAAAGTTTGTCATACCCCGAGGCTACCCCTTGGACGTAGACACGGGACCTAGAATGACGAGTGACCCCAAGCTAACCCTGCTGGCATATCATAAGCATACTAAAACAACTAACTTAATAAATACTGTGCGGAAGCTAAATCATGTAAATAATCAAAAATGATTGTAACGACCCAAAAAGAAACGAACTAGTGAAACTAGAGCCTCACATGTGAGTTTGGAGTTGAGAACTTGATGAAATGATGAGAAATGACAGTGACGTCCGGAAACTAGTCGTTTGAACTAGTAAGTTGTAAGGGTCTTGTCGTTGAAGTTTGGAGTGTTGTTTAAGGGCTTAAGGGGTTGATTAGCTAGTTGATTAATCACCTTTATAAGCTAGCAAGACCTTAAGCTAGGTCATAAAATCATTTAGAACCGAGACCCTCAAAATAGTCCCCTAAAAACAGTTTTTAGTTTTAAGTTAGGAGTAAGGGTCAAATTTAAATGGTCATATCTTTTAGCTATAAATGAATTAGGTGGACCATTACCTATCCAATTAAAGGTATCTGAGTCCTCTTTCCAACGTCACTGAGTTTACCCTTTTCCGATCTCGGAGTAAACAGTTATGCCCAAAATAGTGAAGCACTGTCAGCAAGGACGAGCTTAGACGGGCTTAGTGGAAACTTTTAAGTGGGTCCTTATTTATTTTCCTAAGTTGAGTCCCCTTTTATTATATGCCTTTCCTAGAAATTATAAAACCCTTCTAGACCAAATTCGTCCATTTTAAGTCACTCCAATTAGAATTAAAAAGAACTCACCTTCTCTCAAATACTTTTCTTTCTACAATCCTCCATTTTAAGAAGGTCAAGAACTTGGAGCTAGGGCTTGGATTGAAGGTGGTTTCTTCATCAATTTTCTTGGGGAATCTTAACAAAGGTATGGTGACCCTTGATCCTTGATTATCTTTCCTTCAAGGAGTCCATTCAAAAGGGTTTCAAAAGTCTTCAAAGAACAAAACTTCTATTTTTTAATCTAGGTATGGGTTCATGGGTAAAATGTTTTCAAAGTCATTATATTGGTGAATTGAAGTTCTATTTATGATTTTAAGATGTTTTTTATATGAAACTTCTTCAAGAACCCATGTTTTCATTAAAAGCCTAGAATTTGCTAATGAAGTGGGTTTAATGCCTATGATTTAATGTTGATGAAATTGTGTTTAGATTGGATTGTATTGTTGATTTATATGGTTTTCTATACCTATTTATGATGAATTGTTGGTATATGAATAATTGAGGATTGTGGCCTTATGGGCAAGTTATGGAAGAATTCTCTTGTGGTAATAAAAATGGTTGGGACTTGAGTGTTGTTGATTATGGCTTTGGAGGATGATAAGTTGGCTTAATCTCATATTATGGATAAAAATATTGTTCTTGCTTGGTTTGATCCACTTATGGTGGAGGTGTTTAATTATGGAATGTATTGTGACCATGGCCTTGAAGGCATAGTATGAGAAATATAAGTGTTACATGACATTTTTATGAATGGACATTTAATGGAGCTAATGTGATCATTTTATGAACGTAAATGTGTTATTATTGAAAGGATTTTTCTCAATTTGACAGTCATGAATGTTGATGATAGAATATGAAGGATTCTCCAATTTATTGCATATCTCGAATTGGTAGAGCTTGTGCATCATTTTCTTGTTTAAATGATTATATTATTAGTTGTTGAATCCTCGGATCGGTAGGCTAGTAGCACCCTTCCACTCATGATAATAATGAACCTTGGAATCGGTAGGCTTATCGCACCCTTCCATTAATGATAGTAATGAACCTTGGATTCGGTAGGCCTGTGGCACCTTTCCATGAAGGTTAATGATGAGACTTGAACCGGTAGGCCCATGGAACCCTTTCAAGAGGAGTTAATGAGCTTTCCTAAATGAACCTTGAAACGGTAGGCTTAAAGCACCCTTTTCACGTGTTAATGAATGTAATTTGGAGTTGGTAGGCCAATGTCACCTCTCATATGTGATCAAGGTAACGAACTATTCTATGTTAATGTAGGCTAAGCACCGAGTGGATTTGGTTAGATGGAAACTCCCCCAATGGTTAGGCATGAGTTTCAATGATCGTCTACCTTATCCCATAAACTATGTGCCCGCATAGGTAGCTAGTGGATCCATTAAGCTATATATACCGGTCTTCCTTAGGCAAGTAGACCACCTCTTTACGGTGTGGGGACTTATGACACCGGATTCCATGACAACCCCATGGTCTATGTCGGTTAAATGCTTACTTCCCATCATGTGAGATTTCATTATGGTTTCTTGATAGGCTCTACAAAGTGTAGGTAGTAGTATGGGATGCTACCTATACATTGCACGAGTAGGATTGGAGAGGGTCATAGTGAGTTTCTCTAAATCCTAATGTATGTGACACAATTGTGGCCTAAATAAGGTTATTAAAGAATGTTGGCTCTCAAATGCTTAATATGAGATGCATGCTATACTTGGGTTATATTATGAGTTATTTTCCCTTGTCATGTCTTAATTAATGATATACCTCTTATGTATGAATATTGTGCAAAGGTGAAAGAAAGGAATGATAAGTTACTTTAAGTGACCTAAATGTGGTGCCTTAGTATGGATGGTGGTATGGGACGCCATCCATACATTGCACGAGGTATAGCATAAGGGTTGCTTGAGGTGAAGGTCCAAGGTAAAGGTTTTCATGTTGATATTGTTTAAAGGTGATATTATGACTTACTTGATGTTTATGCTTGTCTTGTATGTCTTTTATGCAACTGTTCATGATACTTCAAAAAGTGGCATAATGCATGGTTTCTAGCCAAAATGTCCCTTTTAAAGCATGTTTTGCATGGTCATCATACTTAGTACTTAATTGTGCTAATTCCATATTTCTCTATTTTCTACTAGTGTAGGTTCCGGAAAGTGAGCGAGTTCTATAGTAAGCTTGGAACTTGAAGTTCTTCGAAGATCTTGTGGTATGTCGTCATATGTCGAGGACAAGACTTTTCTATTCTAATTTTATGATAAGGTTCTTGTAATAGACTTAATAGACTTCTTTTGATTGTAAAGGGCCGTGTCCCTACTTATGTTTTGTGATTGTGTCTAAGATGGCCATGTGAGACTTAGACTTCCGCTGTGTGTTTTTAAAGTTGTTTTAATGAAGCTTGAATGTTTGGATGTAAATAAGTTTTTAAATCTGCACTATTATCATTATTGAATGCAATGAATGACTATGTGGCTTGTATAAGACCCCTTTTGGGTCGAATACGCCTTGTTACGACTTGGGGGTGCTCCCGGGTCGTTACAAACATGGTATCACAGCATAAGATTTTGGAAATGGTTTTTAGGATCAAAGTATCACATGCCACGTCTAGTTGAGTCTTGTTCATCGGTGTGAGTCGCGACACATCTATGAGCGAGAGGCTATAGGACGGTAGAAGTTACACTTCTTTCATTATCCTTGAAGTCGTGCCTTAGAGTTTGGTTTATAAGTGTCCTTTTTTTTAATCCTTCTCTTTTGTTTATATGATATGAATACGAGGGCTAACCAAAGGAGAGCGGAAGGGGAGTTAGGTGATGATGGAGTTCC
The DNA here is from genome assembly GCF_900185275.1 of Solanum verrucosum. Taxonomy (NCBI): domain Eukaryota; kingdom Viridiplantae; phylum Streptophyta; class Magnoliopsida; order Solanales; family Solanaceae; genus Solanum; species Solanum verrucosum. The sequence continues at coordinate 6,048,369 of NW_026020063.1, read as the reverse complement.
TCCCCAAGTTGTGCAAAATGGTCAAGGTGTGCAATGCAATCAAGTTCCTATAGGTGAGCAAGAGAATGAGGTTCCGGTGGTTCCCCCGGATATGACCAATGAAAAGATTAGGTCGGCTTTCTTAATCTTGGCCCGAGCCATGGCGGCTCAAGCGACTAGAGATATGGGGCCTAGGGTGAATGCTAATGAGGGTACTATGGCTTCTAAGTTGAGAGACTTTGTGAGGATGAATCCTCCGGTGTTTCTAGGTTCTAAGGTGGGAGAGGATCCCTAAGAATTTTTGGATGAAGTGTATAAGGTAGTGAGTGCTATGGGGGTGACTTCAAAAGAAAAGGCAGAGCCTGCCTCCTATCAATTGAAAGATGTTGCCCAAATTTGGTTCACTCAATGGAAGGCTAATAGGCCGGTGGAAGCGGATCCTATAGAATGGGAGGAGTTTAAGGAAGCTTTCCTTGGTAGGTATTTTCCCCGTGAGAAGAGAAAGTGTAAGGTTGAGGAGTTCATCAACCTTAGGCAAGGTAATGCGAGTGTGCAAGAGTACTCCTTGAGGTTTACCCAATTGTCTAAGTATGCTCCATCTTTGGTGTCAAATCCTAGGGATGAGGTGAGTAGGTTTGTGACCGGTGTATCCGACCTAGTCAAGGAAGAGTGCCATACGGCAATGCTCCATAATGACATGAACATTTCTAGGCTCATAGTGTATGCTCAATCCATTGAGGAGTCCAAACTTAAGAGGATGAATAGGGGTGTGAAGAGGGGTAGATCGGATGAGCAAGGTCAATCTAGGTTCAAGAAGAGGAGTCAAGACCAAGATTCTTCAAGTGCTCCCTAAGGTTAACCAAGAAAAAATGGTGGATCTCAATTTTCTAAACCTACTTGCATCACTTGTGGCAAGAGGCACTATGGGAAGTGCCTAGCCGGTACTAATGGGTGTTATGGTTATGAGAAGAATGATCACAAGGCGAAAGATTGTCCTACTCTTACGGCTAGAGGAAGGGAAGCCAAGCAAGCTTCTAAAGATGGAACGGTTCTATCCTCCAAATTATGGTCGTTTCTATGCTCTCCAAGCTAGCAAGGACAAAGAAGCTAATCCGAATAAAGGCGCCGGTTAGTTTTAGTTCCCTAAGGTCATGAATATCTTGATGAGGTTTCTATGTTGTTGTTTTTTCATGTTTGCCTTAGTTGGGTTTTCTCCTAAGTGGGGGATGGTA